>NC_055988.1:34879812-35194054 GCF_018446385.1 Zingiber officinale | reverse complement strand
GCAAGAGAGTAAGAGGGAGAGAGGAGAGAAATCTAATTCACAATTAGGTTGTCCTTAATTCTGCTCCTCTTGCTCTATGAAGGCCTATTTATAAACATCTTCACAATGACTTGGGGAGAAAGTCATAACCCAAGCCCAAACCCAAAACTAAGCCCACAACATATGTGTTGGTTCAATCCCTTAGCAATAGGCTTGGTTCAAAGACCAAATCATCTATGGTTCATAATTAAACCAAAAAATTTTGGTTTATTACTAAACTATAATGGATCCAACTACCTACAAGAGACGTGGGCCACCATCTTCCAGCCCAATAAACTATAATTGATTCAATCTCTCTCAATCTGAGAATCTTATTCTCAAACATGTTTTACGTCTTTCGGATATACTCGTAGTGCATGTGACCCAATAGGTTCTTGGTCATGTTGGTTGTTCATAATTAACCATTAATTATGAATTGATCATGAGTGCCACTTAGTAATACATCATGACCCCCAATTGATTAAAAAATTATAATTGATCATAGAATAATTCTGAACCCTTCAACAGCTACAGTTAGTATGTTTGTTCCTTTCACTCATCTTATACCCATTTAGTTCAGAATATGGTCTATGTCTCAGTCCTCACTAGATTTCTATATCACATATAGCCCAAGTAATAGTATCTTATCATGTAGATTCGAATTACTCAAACACTTATCTAGGAAGATCATCTTCTTAACGTGTTATACTTTGGCCAAATACTTATAAGTAATAATCCTAGCAAGAGGCCTTAGGGCATATATCTCATTTATAAAATGAGTGGTAAATCCTTTATAGGCTATTCAAATATCTTTGGGCATATCAACTTATACTAATTATCCTAGACTTACACCTCCTAAGAGATGTTTGCTAAGATGTCAAAATATAAGTCTCCATGATCGAGATTACTTGAATACCTCAAGTTTAAGAAAATTTGCATTCAAGCTACAATGAAATCTTCATAGACATATAAAAAATCATATGAAATCTCATAGTAGGTCACATCTGATGCACTAGTTACTCTTAACTAGCATCTACATATTAACTCTCAACATCCTAATGTTTCCAACCAATGAGGAAGCTTCTTGGTTAAACCAAGGAGTTTAATATGTGCTAGTCTCACGGAATTGACAATATCCAGTCTCATCAATCATTGACTAGAGAAGATTTCAATACATACATAATTACACATGATGAGACACTCACTAATTATGATCCAATCATAATTTCTCTCATACTATGTAGTGTATTGTGGACTTCATTAATTGAGTTTAAGATCAAATCACATACATATAGAATGTAAACTTAAATAGTGAATTTTAGTTATCAAATAAATAATATAATATCTAAGGTGATTGCCTTAGGATAGTCTCAAATATAACACATTATGCATACTAAAGCTAGATCATAATCAAACATATCATGTGATAAAAAGAGATGAATAAACATGAAACAAGTGGCAATTATTCATTGGGCTACTTTCTCATCTTAGAATTAAGAGAACAACTCCATAGAGATGGAGTTACAACCAAAAGGCATGAAAAAAGTGCTTTACAACTCAAATTAAAGAGAAGAGAGAAGAGAGAAGAAAAGCTTAGTCGTGATGTCCATAGTTGTCTTTGGATGAACTCCAAGATCGATGGTGGACACACTATCATAGGGTTCCTTATCATAAGGAAACCCCGTTGATGCTTCAAAACAAGCCTCATAGGTCCTTTTATAGTCTCCAAAGCCTCTAAAGTATTCCAAATTCATTGTGGCATTCCAAAATTGTCAGGGTGTGATGATAAAACATGGTTGTACCAGTTGGCACTTCTTGGGCATGTCAGAGGCTAAGTCGATGAACACGGCTTGGGTGTGTCATCCTCTATCCAAATTAGTTCTTCAATAGGAGAGGACACGACCAACTTGTGTCAGCCTCTGGAAATTCTGTGGCTACTCTATTTTGCGTCTAACTTCAGCCGGAGGAATACACCCATATCATGGGGCACTGCAGAGCGTGTTCCATGTTATAGACTCTCATTTCAAGATTTTTTTAAACTCTAATTAAGCTCCAAATTTGTGTCCTATAAAAAGTACAAAGAGTAGATCTCCAAACAAAAATGATGCAAAAGTATATGCATGTATGCTGAATATTCTGATGCAATGAAATAAAATTCATGCAAAATAATACTGAAAATTATTCATAAAACACACACATCATGCATGCAACCATAACTTGCATGTGAGTATCATAGTCATGTATGTATAATAAAGCCAAATCATAAATCAAATACGTCATGTGATAAAAAGAGATGAATAAACATGAAATAAGTGTCAATAATTCATCGAACTACTCCCTTATCATAGAATAAAAATAACTACTCCATGGAGATGAAAGTATAAGCAAAAGACATGAAGAAAAGCGTTTTACAACTTAAATTAAAGAGAAGAGAGAAGAAAGGCTTAGTCGAACTATTCATAGCTGTCTTTAAATGAACTACAGGTCAATGGTAGACAGAATCTCGATGGCTCCTTGGAAACGATGCTCTCCTAGGATTTCTTGTCATAAGGAAACTCCATTAATACCTTAAAATGATCCCTATATTGTTGGAACCCCAAGGTTGTTTTGGTGTGATCAACAAGTTAAGTTAGGTCCTGCGTTGTTTCTAACCTTGTGTCTAAGTGTGCAGGAGCTTAGGAGCACAGGTACTCGAGCGGAAGACGCAGCTAGCGAGAAGGACGGCACGCTGTGCGTCCGAGGGACGAGGTGCTGCGGAAGAGTACACCGGCGGACGAGAAGGAAGTGCGCGCGGTGGGTCCGAGGTACGAAAGCCGGAGCGGAAGATTGCTCGGAGAGCAAGAGACGCAGCTAGCGCGAAGGTCGACACGGGGTGCGACCGAGGGACGAAGTCTGCGGATGAATACGCTGGTGGACGAGAAGGGACACGCGGTAATTCCGAGGGACGAGAAGCCGGAGGGAAGCACGCTCGAGAAGACCGGAAGATGGGTTCGGGTGAGCCCTATTCCGGATGTCAGAGATCACCCAAGCAAGCGGAGCCGGAGCAGAAAGACCCGGACCAGAGGCGAGCTGAACCAGAGAAGAGAGCACGGAGCCAAAAGTCAACACGGACCAAAAGTCAACTGGGTTGACTTTTGGCTCCGGGGCGCCCGGAACTATCCGGGGCGCCCGGAGCTGTCCGGGGCGCCCGGAGCTGTCCGGGGCGCCCGGAACCATCCGGGGCGCCCGGAATGGACTTTTCAACAGGATCAAGTTTTGACTCGATCTGACCGTTGGGGGATAAAATTTATCCCCCCCAGGGCGCCCGGAACCCTTCCAGGCGCCCAGACCAAGACTATAAATATAGCCTTGGTCCAGAAGCTTAAACAGAACTCACTGATTGTAAATCCAGTGCTTGCACACTCTCTTTTAGTCTAAGCTTCTGTTTTCTGCACTTCAACGCTGTACGAGGCTTCTCCGCCAGAAGGAGTTTTATTGAGCTTAATCTTCCTTGGATTAACAACCACATCGGTTGTAACCAAGTAAATCTTTTGTGCCTCGCTTTTCTTTATGCTTTTAATTTACTGCTTAGTTTATTTATGCAAGTGTTAGCCTAAAGAGTTCGAGGAGGGTTTGTTTTCCTTTTTGTGTTAGCAGGATATCCAACAACCCCCTCCTAGCCGGCCCAACGGTCCTACAAGTGGTATCAGAGCCGAGTACGCCTCAGAAGGACTAACCGCCGTCTGACGCAACAAAAACGATGGCCGGAGCTAGCGACTACCCACCTGCATTCGAGGGGGAGTTTTCCATTTGGAAACAAAACATGGAGGTATACCTTAACTCAGATATTGGTATTTCACTAATAATGAAAACAGGTTATGAAGCACCAAAGACAACGAATGGAGAAGAACTCGATCTACGCCTATGGAACAAGAAGCAACGTGACGCGTCAATGGCAAACGGTCGGGCAGAGTTTCACATTCTAACCGCAATATCAAATGAAGATTTCGATAGAGTTGGCGAATACAACAGCGCAAAAGAACTTTGGGAAAAGTTCTTAAAACTCTACGAAGAACCAACTGAAGCCGAATCCGACTCTTTGATAGACACCGAGCTGCCGACAGAACAGTCTGAGATGGAAGAAATTACCGAGACAGCCCCAACAGCCGAAGTACATCCCGAGAGTGATGAAGGGGGAGAATCTTCGGATAAAAGCAACTCGACAGGGGGAGAATCAACTACCGAAAAGGTAAGTCAGGTATGGATTCGAACCTCTGATCAATTAAATGATTCAATCGAAAAATTGCCTGAAGAGTCTTTCGAATCAGAAATTGAATCATCGAAAGAATTTTTCGAATTAGAAAATCAATTGTCAAACTTGCCTTACAAATTATTATTAAAAGAATTTTACAAGTTAGAAATCTCGTCGAAAAACTTTTGTAAATTGCAAAATATTTTTTCGAAAGAATTATGCAAATTAGAAATGATGTCAAAAACTTTCTTCGAATATTTTTTCGAATTACAAATTACTTTCTCGAAAGAGTTTTGCAATTTAGAAAATGAGTCATCGAAAAAGTGTTTCGGATTAAGAAATCTATTATTAATAAATTCCTGCAAATTAGAATTTTTATTAAAAAATTCTTACAAATTACAAAATATTCTTTCAAACAAATTTTGCACATTATCGAAAGAATTTTTTATAGCGTCGAAAAATTTTATCAAGTTAGAATCTATGCTATCGAAATATTTTTGTGAACTTGAAATTCAAAAAATAATAGAAATTAACATGATACAAATTGTTGCATGTTTAATATTTTTTGCTTTAAATCTGAAAAAGTGTGACTTAAGAATTTCTGATAAATTAAAATGAAAATTTAAACCTTCTGATTAAAGCATAAAATATATAAATAAATAAATACATAGAAAATTTCTCTTTATGTTAATTCTCTGAAATTTTCTTGCATAAAGTTTTCTGTTTAGAAACTTCTTAATCTTGATGTCGAATGACTTAGAAATTCATCTTGACTTAGAAATATTTCCCTGAAAATTATTGAAATAGAGTTTCAAAATTTTTTTAATGTCAACCCCTAGATTTCGTTAGTACCCCATTTTTATTGTGATCAAAGGGGGAGAAGGGAAAGTATAAGTCTAGGGGGAGGTAGAAAAAATTGAAAATTAAAATTTGGAATGTTTGAAATTTAATTTTTTCTATCATGTTGCATGTTATTGCAATAAACTGTTTAATTTCATATCTATTGTTGACCCTAGCTTAACTTGGGTTGATCACACCAAAAAGGGGGAGATTGTTGGAACCCCAAGGTTATTTTGGTGTGATCAACAAGTTAAGTTAGGTCCTGCGTTGTTTCTAACCTTGTGTCTAAGTGTGCAGGAGCTTAGGAGCACAGGTACTCGAGCGGAAGACGCAGCTAGCGAGAAGGACGGCACGCTGTGCGTCCGAGGGACGAGGTGCTGCGGAAGAGTACACCGGCGGACGAGAAGGAAGTGCGCGCGGTGGGTCCGAGGTACGAAAGCCGGAGCGGAAGATTGCTCGGGGAGCAAGAGACGCAGCTAGCGCGAAGGTCGGCATGGGGTGCGACCGAGGGACGAAGTCTGCGGATGAGTACGCTGGTGGACGAGAAGGGACACGCGGTAATTCCGAGTGACGAGAAGCCGGAGGGAAGCACGCTCGAGAAGACCGAAAGATGGGTTCGGGTGAGCCCTATTCCGGATGTCAGAGATCACCCAAGCAAGCGGAGCCGGAGCAGAAAGACCCGGACCAGAGGCGAGCTGAACCAGAGAAGAGAGCACGGACCAAAAGTCAACTGGGTTGACTTTTGGCTCCGGGGCGCCCGGAACTATCCGGGGCGCCCGGAACCATCCGGGGCGCCCGGAATGGACTTTTCAACAGGATCAAGTTTTGACTCGATCCGACCATTGGGGGATAAAATTTATCCCCCCCAGGGCGCCCGGAACCCTTCCAGGCGCCCAGACCAAGACTATAAATATAGCCTTGGTCCAGAAGCTTAAACAGAACTCACTGATTGTAAATCCAGTGCTTGCACACTCTCTTTTAGTCTAAGCTTCTGTTTTCTGCACTTCAACGCTGTACGAGGCTTCTTCGCCAGAAGGAGTTTTATTGAGCTTAATCTTCCTTGGATTAACAACCACATCGGTTGTAACCAAGTAAATCTTTTGTGCCTCGCTTTTTCTTTATGCTTTTAATTTACTGCTTAGTTTATTTATGCAAGTGTTAGCCTAAAGAATTCGAGGAGGGTTTGTTTTCCTTTTTGTGTTAGCAGGATATCCAACAACCCCCTCCTAGCCGGCCCAACGGTCCTACATATATGTCCTTTTATAGCCTCTAAGTATTCTAAATTCATCACGACTTTCCAAAATTATCGGGATGCGATGGTAGAACATAACCATGCTAATTGGCACAGCCTATGCATGTCAGAAGTTGAGTCGACGAACATGGTTGGGTCTGTGGGTATGGCCTGGGCATATTGTCCTTTGCCCAAACTATTTCTTCTATAGGAGAGGGCACGACCATGCTTGTGGGCATGACCAACCCGTGTTAGCCTCTACAAACTCTATGGCTGCTTCGTTTCATGTCTAACTTCAGTTGGATGAACACACCTGTGTCATGGAACATGACTAAAGCGTGTACCTTACTGTGGACTCTCATTTCAAGGCTTTTTAACTTCAATTAAGTTTTAAATTTATGTCTTATCAACAAAAGGTACAAAGAGTATATCTTCAAACAAAAAGATACAAAAATAATGTTGTATCTCAAATATGTTCATGCAATGAAATAAAATGCATGCAAAACAATGTCAGAAACTATGCATGAAATACACACATCAAATACCTCCAAACTTGGACTTTTGCTAGTCCTAAGCAAAACCTTTAATCGAAACTTATGTGTGTGAATGATACATTATAATCCCTAGCAAATTTGTCAAATCCTTCAAATAGTTTCACTAGTGAGCAAAAGCATATGAATCAGCTTAATGTGGCCTGACATGAAAGTTCTAAGTGTGTAGTGCAATGTGACTAGACTCTCAAGTTTCAATCACCAATCCTATTTAAGTTGTCATCTAATCATGTTCCCAATATCTCTGGTGATAGACATTTACTTGCCACATACACAAGGTGCATCCCCCTTAAGGTTCTATGCACTGTCTACACAAGGTTTTGAAGGAGTACTGGGTATCGAGAGAAACTGATAAGTATTTCTCTAGTAACCTAACTCTGTCTTGAAAGGGTTCCATATTATTTCCACCCATAACAACTATTTTTTTTTATCTTTCTTTTTCACACTATACAAATTTTTATTCTTCACATACACAATTTTTTTTCTTCTCTTGGGATTTGATTATTTTCAAATGAGTACCATAATCTGAGTTTTTCTATAGTAATCAAAATACAATGAGGGGCCACCTAAAAAAATAAAGGTACCAATCTAGCTCTATGATTTATAACTATTCTTAGATAAACAACTATCAAGATCAAGTATAAGTGAGAATTGTTGGGACCTTGACGTCCGCTAGAGGGGGTGAATAGCGTCTCACCCAAATCGTCACTTCCTATGCTTGTTAGTGCACAGTGGAAATATAAAACAAATCTAACAAATAGAAAGTTAAACCTAGATGCAATAACCAAGACAATCAAACCTCTAACATGTTTATGTAACGTGGTTCAGAGATCACTTACTCCTACTCCACGGCTGTTCGTAAGGTGGATGATCCCGATTCGTCGGTGGATGACTCTCCGGAAAACCTCCGGCTAGCTCGAGTAGCTCCTTGTGGGTGGAGAAATCTCGCCACAAACTCACACAAGCTCTTGATCACTCAAGAAGACCTTGGAGACTCTAATAGGGGTTAACCACCTCTATTTTCGTCAACCTCAACTAAGCTTCCAATACTTGGTTATATAGGCCATGAGTTGGAAAACCCCGCTTACCAGTCGACTGCCCTCTGTGGAGATTTGACTGTTACAATCCAACGACTATATACTAGTTGTCTGATACTTTCATCAGTCGACTGCTCCACACTAACTGAACGAACAGAAGTATTCTGTTCGCACCCAGTCGACTACCCGGTTGACCGCACCAGTCGACTGATGAAAACACCAGTCGATTGCTACAGTACTAATACAGTAACGTTACAGTAATGCTATAGTAACGCTATAGTACTGCTGCAGTAACGCTGCAGTACTGCTACAATAAATCCTAATCCTAGGATTTAAGCCCCGAGTACATTCACTCAGCACTCGTCCTCGCCCGACCAACCTAGACCTAGCCTTCTAGCCTCCTCCATCAACCTTGCGTCCCTCGGATGCCTCCCCATCCTTCATGTCTTGCCTTCTGGAGCTTCCATTGTCCTTGTCATTATTGTCGGGTCTTCCTCTGCCAAGAGGTCGCACATCCGAGACTTCATCCATTGCCAAGTCACACTTGGACTTACGTTGCCAAGACTACATGCTTGGACTTAAACCGCCAAGACTCATCCTTGGACTTTCCTCTGCCAAGATCACCCTTGGACTTTCCTTGTTGTACCTATATCCTGTACACTCACAATGCATATCAAATATAACAATAAACCTAACTTAAACCTTTTCCCAAACATTAAAACCTATGGTACCCAGATTGCTTCAACAAGAACAATATAAGGATACTACAAAGTAGGCCAACACAAAATATTTGGACTCAACAATACTTTTATCATGCTACCATAGTTAGAAAAAAAATTAAATCGCTAAATATATGAGCATACTTTTGACAAAAACATATGGTTCATCAAGCTAGAGTCATACTATAAGGAACAAACAAATAAAAGCATAATGGCATGGTAAACATGATGATACGACAAAAAAATAGAACTAAACACATGATGAATTAAGCAAAAACTAAGCTAAAAACAATTCAAAACTAAAACTACCCTACACTAAAAACTAAAATTGTCCTCAATGAGAAAATAAAACTATTGTGAGGAGGGGGAAAAGGAGGGAAACAAGAAGGTTACCAAATAAGCATGTTAGTCATATATGTTGTCGAGATGCTAGTGGGCCCTCTCCATCTTTCAATGATGCTCCTTCGTTCTTTACCAATGCTCCTCTGACTGTGTCGATGTATCACTTCAGTGTGGAAATACTCACCAGCCTAGGTATATAAATTGTCCACTCTTTGGAAGTGTTACTCCACGATGTGGTACCATTCAAGATGCACCTCTACTCCTCCTGAAAGCATCTATGCTTAGCTTGCTCAGCTTGGATGGCGTTGATGGATGTGTATAATCTAAGATGTTAAATTCAGATACTCTATAAAAGAATTACCACAAGCAAAAGAATGTCTGGCAAGGTTGAGTCTAACAAATAGGGGATCAGGAAGCTCCATCTTAATGGGATCAAGGATCAGTGCGATATTAGTCATGAGCCAATTGGCTCAATTCCAGATGGTGGTGCATTTGGGATTGGGTTGTTAAAGGGGTAGATAGTGTTGAAACCCCAGGGTATTTTGATGTGATCAAACAAGTTAAGCTAGGTCCTATTTTGTTTAACCCTTGTGTCTAAGTGTGCAGGAGCTTAGGAACACAGGAAGTCGAGCAGAAGACGCGGCTAGCGAGAAGGATGGCACGGGGAAAGAGCTGATGAGCTCCGTGCGTCCGAGGGACGAGGTTGTTGGTTAGTCCTACGAAGATCGTACCGGTTCCACTGTACAAAAATTTTGTACAAGTGTTGAACCTTTCCTAAATAACCTATTGTGTTCTTTAGAAGTTAAATTAGGAATCACAAACGAAACTTAACATTATTGATTCCAAATTTAACTTATCTGTTCTTAATGGTTTAGACTTGGATCGCAAGCGGAACTTAACACTATTGATCCAAATCCACCTACGTTATAAATTCAATTAAATATTAATTTCCAAAATTAGCTTCAAGGTTAAACATGGCGAGGCACTAGGTCTTCTTGGATATGGGAGCAACCACCACTTCCTAGACAAAGCCTTTTAAGGAAAGCTAATATTTAATTTCCTTATATAACTCTAGGTTTAACCAAAAAGAACAATCGAATCACAAATTCAAAAAAACAAAAAAACACAAACTCGAATAACAAATTCGAAAAACTAGAATCTATTGCCTCTTGTGTTTGGAATTCTAACAAAGAAAAATAACTAGCATGATGCGGAAGAAAATTACTAGTTATACCTTTTCTTTGCAAGCTAATGACCTCAAGATCTTCTGCCGTATTCCTTGTCTCGCCTTGGACGTCGTGTGGGCGACGATCCTCCAAGATGAACACCACACAAAAGAGCTTCTCCTCCTTGTAGTATTCGGCCACCACCACTAAAGAGAAAAAGAGAGCAAAGGGAGAAGAGAGGGAGAGAGGGTCGGCCACTTGAGGATCACCAAACAAGAGAATAAGAGTTATGTTCCCATGAGGCCTCCTCACCCTTCTTTTATATTACTTGTCCAAGTAAATAAGGGAAGAATTTTTACAAAAATTAAAATCTTCCTCTTGTTTTTCCTTTTCCCTATTTATATTTCCTTTTCTTTCCTCTTGATTGAATCAATCACCAAATCATTGATTGGTTTGATTTTATTTGGTCGGCCCCTTGCTTGGGCACCAAGCAAGGGTGGCCGACCCCTTAAAGAGGAAGAAAAATATTTTTTATAAAATTTTATAAAAGAAGAAAACCTCTTATAAAATTTTACAAGCTCTCTTTCTAAAAGTGGATGTTAAAAAAGGAAAGTTTTAAAAATTAAAACCATGTTTTAAAATTTAAAACTTCTCTTCAAAAAATTTCCTTTTTTAACATGCTTACAAAAATAGAAAATTTTAATTTTAAAACTTCTCTTCCTTTTTTTTCTAAAACCATGAAGATGGTTAAAAAAGGAAAATTTTAAAACTTTTAAAACTCTCTATTAAACCATGTGGCCTAATTCAAATAAGGAAAGTTTTTAAAATTAAAATATCTCTTTTAAAACTTGTAGTTTTCTACAAAGAGAAGATTTTAAAAATTCAAAATACTCCTCTTATTTGAATTAATTATGGTCGGCCCCTACTTGCTTGATCACCAAGCAAGAGGGCCGACCCTCTTAAGGAGATAGTGGCCGGCCATTGGTTGGTCACTAAGCAATGGGTCGGCCTCCTTCTTGGACACCAAAAAGGGATTTTATTTGGATGGACTTGAGGCACTAATGAGGCTACGACAGGGACCTAGAGGAGAAATTGGTTTTGGCCTTCTGATGAGCTTGAGTATCCCGTGTTCGCCCCGAACACACAACTCAAGTTTATCAACAATAACTCATTCTACTAGAGAGTTATTGTTGCACTACCTCACCAATCCCAAATTACATTTATGGGCTCCTTCTTATCATAAGTGTGTTAGTATCCCTGTGTTTAAGATAACGAATGTCCACTAATTAAGTTACTGACAACTCACTTAATTAATATCTAAGTCTAAGAGTAGTACCACTCAACCTCATTGTTATGTCGCACTAAGTCCACCTGCAGGGTTTAACATGACAATCCTTATGAGCTCCTCTTGGAGACATTCTCAACCTAGATTACTAGGACACAATTTTCTTCTATAATCAACAACACACACTATAAGTAATATCATTTCCCAACTTATCGAGCCTATTGATTTATCAAACTAAATCTCACCATTTGATAAGTTAAAGAAATAGATACTAAATATATATGCTTGTTATTATATTATGATTAAGAGTACACACTTCCATAATAACTAAGGTCTAGCTTTTTTATTAAGTCAGCATAAAAAGAACTTACCTAAAATGGTCCTACTCAATACACTTAGAGTGTACTAGTGTAATTTATTAGTCAAGATAAACTAATACTTAATTACACTACGACTTTACCAATGGTTTGTTCCTTTCCATCTTAGCCGTGAGCAACTGTTTATAATTTATAAAGAGTTGAAAACATGATCTTCTGTGTGTGATATCACACACCATGTTATCTATTTTATAAATTAATTGAACAACTATATTTAACAAATAAATATAGACATTTGACCAATGTGATTCTTTTATTTCAAAAATAAATGTTTACAAAAGCTAGGCTTTTAGTATACACTCTAACAGAGGTGACCGCGGAAGAGTACACCGATGGACGAGAAGAACGTACGCAACGTTCGAGGGACAAGAAACCGGGAAGGAAGGCTGCTCGAGGAGAAGGTCGGAACTTGGGTTCGGGTGAGCCCTATTCCGGATGGTCGAGATCACCCAAGCTAGCGGAGCCAGAACGAAAGACCCAAAACGAGATGAGATGAACCGGAGCAGCGGTCCAGGACGAAGAAAGTCAACTTCTGTTGACTTTAGGGCTCTGGGCGCCCGGAACCATTCCGGGCACCTATACCCTTCAGGGCGCCCCGAAAAGTGCTATAAATATAGCACTGATTTGCACAGATTAATAAATCAACTTCTAATCCATTTTCTCTATGCTTTACTATTCTTTTGTGTTGTCAACACTGTAAGAGGTTACTCCGCCCAGAGGAGATCATCAGATAGTGCGCCATATTTTCCTTGGATTAGCAATCCTCTGATTGCAAACCAAGTAAACCCTCTAAGTCTGATTTCTGTTAATTAGTCTCTTTTATTTAAAAGTTACAAGTTTTATTATTAAGTTGCAAATCCGAGAAAGGTGTAATTTATTTTTGTAGGGCAATTCATCCCTGCCCTCTTGTCGGCCTCCAGAGGGACCAACAAGTGGTATCACAGCAAGGCGCTTCAGGAGGACTAACCGCCGATCGAAGCAACGAGATGACCGGACCAATCATTATTCCACCAAAATTCGAGGGGGACTTCGCACACTGGAAGCGTCGTATGGAGGTATTCCTGAAAACTGATTTCAAAATTCGGTTAATTATAAAGTATGGCTTTGTAGCTCCGATGAATCAGAATGGAGAAGAAAAAAAAGAGAGCCAGTGGACAAAGAAGGAGCATAATGATTCCGTAGCGAACAACCGAGTGGAATATCACCTGCTGAGAGTGCTGCCGCCTCAGGATGTCAACCGCATCGGAAGCTACTCGTCAGCCAAAGAACTCTGGGAGAAGTTTCTGGAACTCTACGAAGGGACATCCGAAGCAAAACTAGCAAGAAGAGACATCCTCCGGAACAAACTGACGAACATTCGTCTTGAAAAAGGTGAGAAGGTAGCCGATCTACACGCGAAGGTAAAGGAATTAATTACCGGTCTCGAGAACCTCAGTGAAATGGTAACAAATCGGGACACCATACGCTATGCACTCAACACGTTTCCCAGAACTCCAGACTGGACGTCAATCATCGACGCCTACTATATTTCAAAGGACCTGGAGGTAAGTACTCTAGAAGAGTTGTTGTCTACTCTTGAATTACATGAAACTAGATGTGCAGGGACAACAAAGGAATCAAGCTAGATTATGACACTGAACGCAACCAAAAAGGATGAACAAGAGTCAGACTCAGAAGAAGACCAAGAAGCATATATGGTAAGAAATTTTAAAAAGTTTTTTAAATCTAATAAATTTAAAGAAATGCAGAATAAGAAGAATCCAAGAAATAGAAGAAAGGTTCATTGCTACCAGTGTCAAAAGGAAGGACACTTAAAGGAGGATTGCCTAGAACTCAAGAAGAACAAAGTCAAGATGCCCAAGAAGCACAAGACTCTAAAAGCCACTTGGGACGACACTTCATCATCTGAGTCCGAGATTCAAGAATATGCCGGGATAGCACTGATGGCAAGCTATGAAGGGCAAAGTACATCAGAACCCAGCATCGATGAAAGGGGAGAGACCTCAGATGAATGCAGCGAAGCAGGGGAGATTCAAACTTCAAGTCCAATATGGTAAGTGAGGTATGCCTCTTATCTCCTGACCAGTTTTACTTTGGCATTAAGGCTATGGCAAAGTCTATGTTTAAATTAGAAAATAAAAATAACAAATTAAAAAATAAAATTTTAGAAATAAAAAGAACTTTAGCAAAATCATGTTTAATAGAAGATTTTGAAAAAGTAAAACTACAAAATAATAAATTAAAAGAAGAAGTAGAGAATTTGAAAAAGTCTAACTGTTCAAAAATTTCTACTTTTAAAAATTATAGAAGATTAAACTAGTACTATAGGTTTCACCAAAGTCAAATCAGAAAAATATCAAAAGCCTATGTACCTAGAAAATTCTTGATTAACCCTGTAGGAAGGAACCTCTATTGGGTTTCAAAAACATGTTTACCTTGAATTTAAAATTAAACGTAGCATTTTCAGTGAGAAAGTTAAACAGATAGTTTCTTTATGAGGCTTTGTCTAAGGAAGTGGTTGTTACTCCAATAACCAAAAAGGCCTAGTGCCTCGCCACTACCTGGAAGCCAAAATATTGAAATCAAATGTTTAATTAACTTTCTGGAAAAAACATTAAAGTTAAAATTAAATAATGCTTAAAAAATTTTAAACATTTGTTTTGAAAATTTTGTTTAACTTAAAAAATGTTTCTGTTGCAAATTTAAAATAAATAAATAATTAATTAATTAATTGCTTTAAAAAAAATTCCTTTTAAAGAAAATTTTGAATTATGTTTGAAACTTAAATTGAAAATTATGTTTAAAACTTAAAAATTATTGCAATTTGCCTTAGAAAATTTTACTTATGAAAATTTTTAGGAATTTGATTACTTAGAATTTTTTACAAAACTTAAACTTTTGAAAAATTCTCAATTTTTTTTTTTTTTTAAGTTAGAATTTACCTTAGACTTGTTTAAAAAAATCACATTTTTTTATGTGATCAAAGGGGGAGAAGTATGTTAAGTCTAGGGGGAGGTGGTATGAAATTCAACTAAAAAACTTTTTTGGACTTATTTGCAAAATCAATTATTTTTATTGCATTTGTTTACCCTAACTTAACTTGGGTTGCTCAAATCAAAAAGGGGGAGATTGTTGGAACCCCAGGGTATTTTGATGTGATCAAACAAGTTAAGATATGTCCTGTTTTGTCTAACCCTTGTGTCTAAGTGTGCAAGAGCTTAGGAACACAGGAAGTCGAGCGGAAGACGTGGCTAGCGAGAAGGACGGCACTGGGAGAGAGCTGACGAGCTCGATGCGTCTGAGGGATGAGGTGACCGCGGAAGAGTACACTGGTGGACGAGAAGAACATACGCGACGTTCGAGAGACGAGAAACCGGGAAGGAAGGCTGCTCGAGGAGAAGGTTGGAACTTGGGTTCGGGTGAGCCCTATTCCGGATGGCCGAGATCACCCAAGCTAGCGTAGCCAAAACGAAAGACCTAGAACGAGACGAGTTGAACCGGAGCAGCGGTCCAAGACGAAGAAAGTCAACTTCTGTTGACTTTAGGGCTCCAAGCGCCAGGAACAGCGTGGGCGCCCGGACCAAAGATTTTGACCAGATCGAGTTTTGACTCGATCTAAACGTTGGGGGATAAAATTTTATCCCCCTAGGGTGCCCGAACCCTTTAGGGCGCCCCGAACAGTGCTATAAATATAGCACTAATTTGCACAGATTAATAAATCAACTTCTAATCCATTTTCTCTGTGCTTTACTATTCTTTTGTGTTGTCAACACTGTAAGAGGTTACTCCACCCAGAGGAGATCATCAGATAGTGCGTCGTCTTTTCCTTGGATTAGCAATCCTCTGATTGCAAACCAAGTAAACCCTCTGTGTCTGATTTTTGTTAATTAGTCTCTTTTATTTAAAAGCTCCAAGTTTTATTATTAAGTTGAAAATCCGAGAAAGGTGTAATTTATTTTTGTAGGGCAATTCACCCCTCCCCTCTTGTCGGCCTCCAGAGGGACCAACAGATAGTTTCTAACTCTCACCCTCCTTAACAATTATTTTCATAACTAAGCAAACTTCCATATCAATCCTCAAACTACCTGTAACATCCTTGAGTCCACGCAGATCACATCCTAAGGTCAAATCAATGTGTATTATCAAACCACCAAATACAATATTTCCCACCAAGGTTTTTCTAATTTTGATGAAGTACAGAATAAAATATGATTCTATATCAATATTCAAATTATTAATCATAGCCCAAAGAAATAACAACTCACTCTATCCCACCACCCCATCGCTATCTCTATGGCTAAAGATAGTGTGAGTCATAACTCGATGGAGATATCAAAAAATAGGATTCTTAAGGGTTGGCTTTGAATCAGGAGGGATCATATATTGCAGTGTTAATAATTTCTCTTTAAAAGGGAATGCCCTTAAAATTCCTTGGTATTCTATTCTCTCTCTCCCCCCCCCCCCCCCCCCCCCCCCACTTGGCAATTAATAGCAAAAGTTGATTTCCTCCAAATTCTATTTGCATTGCTCATTAAACATTCAAAAGGAAACTCTTCCTTTGAAACATCCCTCACCCGACAAAATGTTAGCTTAAATAGAAATTAAAAATTCTAGGGTAATTCTAAGATAGGTGGAATATTTTATTCTCATCACACTATATTCTACTGATTATTCAATCAACGTCGTCCTTAATTTCTAAAGTCACCAAAGCATGATCATCTATATATCGGGTGTTCACAATCTTACATCTAGAAAGAGTATCATATCAAGGCTTATGATCATTATTATGAAATATAATGTCATAAGAATTGTCGTTACCCTTGTTCTGTGCCTTGCCCTTGCTTTTTACCATGACTTTCTACTTCCCTACTACTGCTTGGTTCTTCTCTGCATCTTTGTTGTTTCCACATCTTGGCTTCTTACAAAAAAAACTTAGACAAGCAAAGTTCAAATTGGGGTTAGGGTTATGGAAGAAGAGGAAGTGAAAGAGTAGGATGGCTCTTCTCTTGGAGTTGGAGGAAAGCGAGTGCTTGAGAAGAAAGAGCACGAAGAGAGATTCTCTCTCTTGAATGCTTTGATCAAAGAAGAGGTGAGAAAATCAATCAAGGAAATAGATCTCTTCCTTGCTTTTTTTGAAAGGGAGAGAAGAGAAATCTAGGGCCTCTTGATAAAGAAGAAGAAGAAGAGAAAACTCAAGATTAAGGCTCTTGAAGAGAGAAGAAGAAGAAGAAAAAATCAAAGTTAAGAGGATTAGAGAGGGTTTTGGATGCCTTGATCTTAGCTTGAACAAGAATAAGGGGATTTGAGAAAGAGTGGAGGGGTGCACGTGTAACACCTCGGCCCAGGCGGGCCCCACCCGGACCGAACCGGAAACGGCACCAGAATTACCCATCGGGTTGACGACTAATAGACTATAACAATGTACTTTCAAGGGGCGAAGAGCTGAACGGAAGGGAAGGGTATCCGTAAGGATAGAACTCGACTGATAAGGAGAGGGTATCCCCTGATAGAGCTCGAGCGTATGCGAGAGGGGCGACGGAAAGAATAGCCCCTTTTTTTGAAAGGGAGAGAAGAGAAATCTAGGGCCTCTTGATGAAGAAGAAGAAGAATAAGAAGAAGAGAAAACTCAAGATTAAGGCTCTTGAAGAGAGAAGAAGAAGAAAAAAAAATCAAAGTTAAGAGGATTAGAGAGGGTTTTGGATGCCTTGATCTTAACTTGAACAAGAATAAGGGGATTTGAGAAAGAGTGGAGGGGTGCACGTGTAACACCTCGGCCCAGGCGGGCCCCACCCGGATCGAACCGAAAATGACACCAGAATTACCCATCGGGTTGACGACTAGCTCCACAGACCACCGGAATTCCTTTCAACGTGTTTAGTCCTCACTCGCACGCACCCTGGAAAACTTCCCAAGAGGTCACCCATCCTCAGATTTCTCCAAGCCAAGCACGCTTAACTTTGGAGTTCTTAAGTTTGGATTTCCGAGAAGGAAGGTGCACCTTGGTGATATGGATAGTACCATATAACCTTTTAAGCCATACTTAACCAGAATATTAGAACCGGGGTATTACAATCACCCCCACTTAAAGACATAACGTCCTCGTTGTGTAACCATGAATCACACCACAAACAAATTCCAGAATCTCCCTCGCTAGGTGGTGCCCTAGGTGCTCCTGCCACAAGCGCACTCACGGTCGCAAGAGCCTGTGATGCCCCGGCTCGGGCGGGCCCCACTCGGACCGAACCGGGAATGACACTAGAATTGCCCATCGGGTTGACAACTAGCTCCATAAACCACCGGAGGTCCTTTCAGCATGCTTTGTCCTCACTCGCACGCACCCTGGAAAACTTCCCAAGAGGTCACCCATCCTCAGATTTCTCCAAGTCAAGCACGCTTAACTTTGGAGTTCTTAAGTTTGGGCTTCCGAAAATGAATGTGCACCTTGATGATAGGGATAGTACCATCTAATCTTTGAAGTCATACTTAACCAGAATCTCAAAACCAAAGTTAAGAGGATTAGAGAGGGTTTTGGATGCCTTGATCTTAGCTTGAGCAAGAATAAGGGGATTTGAGAAAGAGTGGAGGGGTGCACGACTTGAGAGTGGGGGAGAACATGGCCAAAGAGGGGTTTTAAACCCTCTTGAACTGTGACATGACCATCTCTGAGGGAAAGGATGGGTTGTGCCTGCTTCTATTATGTAGCACTCCCATACCTAGTTTAAGGCACGGGCATGCCTAGGTGCATGATTGGGTCGTGACCCCTTTTGTGAACTATTTTTTAATTCACACTTATTGCTCCTACCACCGCCAACTATTGAATTCATCTAACTGTTGAAATTAAACCAAACACAAATTAAAATTATGACCTAAAAAGGAAATTTTGAAATGACTAAAAAAAGAAAAACTTAGGTTACCTCCTAAGAAGAGCTTGTTTATAGTCATAAGATGTCAATTCTAACTTGGATCATTTGACTTAAGGAGTGTGTGTGACCCTTCCCTGTGGAGCCCAAGTTTCATTTTTACTCATGCCAAAGTGATGTACTTGTCAGCTCTATTCTTTGACTCTCCTTCATGGTTGCTAGGTTCTAATAGTTCATCTGTGAGTTGTTCGTGAGGCGTTCTCTTCTTTCAACTGCTATCAACACTGTAACATATATTCTCCATAAGAAAAAGGTTAGAGGCCTTGGCTATGTTAAATTCAATATTGTCTTTGTCTACTGCAAAGGAGAGTTTATGATTTTTCACATCAATTACTACTCACATCAATTACTTTCCCTATGGTAGTTGAGAAAGATCTATATGATAGAGATTTTAGGGTTTTCATCTATATCAAAAACAACAAAATTAGTAGGAACTACACAATTTCTCACTTTTATTGCCACATTATCTAGAATACCCAATGAGTATCTAAGGGATAGGTCAGCAAGGTACAGGGTCATGGTCATTAGCTTTAAATCCCCTAACCCTAATTTCTTACAAATTCATGAAGGCATGTGGCTTATGCTTATGCCAAGGTCATAGAAAGCTTTACTTATTTTGGTCTTACCGATCATGCATGGGATTGAAAAGCCTCCTCGAATCCTTGAGCTTTGGAGGTAGTTTGCTCTAAATTAGCGCACTATATTCATCCATTAGAGCAATTGTCTCATAGTCTTCTACTTTTATCTGGTGTGAAAGAATGTCCTTCATGAACATTGCAAATTTCAGCATTTATTGCAAAACATCAATTAGGGGTACGTTCACGCAAAGTGTCTTGAGCATTGATAGCCACTCGTATGTCGTACTATGGATTATTACAATTCAAATTAATACTAAACCCCCTGACTACACTAACGCGATATAGGGTATGATCCAGGTCATCTCTCACAAGGAATGTAAGCAATGTATGATAAATCTAGGATCAAATGTTATTGCTTAGTATTTTGAGATTAAATGAGGGTTCGGATTTTGGGTTTAAAGACTAAGTAATTAAAGATAATGTAAGTAATAAAATCTAATCCTAATAAATGAAAGACAATATAAGTAATGAAATATAATCATAATCTACCCTAATTGCATTCAAAGGAAGGGCACAAACATAATTGATTCAACATTAACAAATCAATGCAAACAACTAAAGGAATGACCAAACTAAAACTAAAGTCTGAGAAACATTCCATCGAACAAGTTGTAGGCATGAATGTATTTAAGCTAGATACGCAATATGGAATTGATAACTATATTACAACTCAACACTCAAGCAATCGATCATTGATCAGAGTAACAACCAAACATAGAGTAACAAGCCAACAAGAAGATTCTATACAAAATCACCGAAATAAGGAGAAGATGAAGTGTTGTAGTCAGATCTGATGGAGGAGTCGCCGATGGAGGAAGGTGTTGCTTCATCTCTCAACTGGGGGAGGAAGAAGATGGACTTATGGTAGCCGAAGGATAGAAGAGATGAGGTTGGCATCGATAGCACAAGGGTAAGCTTCTCCTCCCCTAATCTAAAGAGGAAGAGATGATGGCCGGTGGTAGGAGGATGGCTTTTAGATCTTGAAGCTTCATTAGGATTGATAGATCGGATGCGAGCGATAGAGGAGGGGTGAATATCGCGTCTTTTAAAACTTTTCTTTTCTTTTTAAAACACAAAGTTAAGCAGCGGAAATTAGAAGAGACACGTTTGTTTAATTCGTTCGGAGCCTAGCTTGACTCCTACTCGAAGGTCCGCGGTCCTTGACCGCACCGATGGACAAAGCACTATAACTCTTCTTTCCGAAATCCTTCAGAAAGAAGTAGATCGTACAATGGAGCAAGATAGTAACACTCTACTATCTTGCTTAAATGAAATTACAATGCAAGCTTGATTTAAATTATACCGACAAGTAAATTGCAGATGAGGCTTAGGTCGGCAATTCCAGATGATGTAGCTTGTTGGGTTAATGAAGACGAGTTGTTTGCAGAACAGAATTTTTTATCAGAAAAATTGTCTACCGGCCACAGACTTCGAGCTCCATTTTATAAGCCTTGGGCGTTCGGTCGACCGATCCCACTGTTCGGTTGACCGAACCCGCTCCTTCCTTCCTTCCAGGATAAAGTCTGACGTTGGCTCGATCTCTGACATTAACTGACCTTTAATGGTTCGGTCGACCGATCATGCTTTCCGGTCGACCGAATAAGCTTTTTCCTTATTCGTTGCAATCTGCCGAGATCTTTATTTATTGCACCATTAATGTTGATTGGATCGGTCGACCGATCCTCTGGTTCGATCGACCGATCAGCTTTTTTCCTTTTTCTGCTGATCGATGCTGATGATCTATTATGTGTTGAGTCGCCATGGTTCGGTCGACCGATCTTACTGTTCGGTCGACCGATCAAGCTTTGATCGGGCTCGGACTCTGTTTTGATTCGATCTGAATACTGAACTGAACTTGGCTGGTTCGATCGACCGATCATGCGGTACCTCCAGACAGTGTTAGGCAAAACATCCTGCAAAACAGAGATTAGCACAGTAACAGTATAATGCAAGAGTAATATTAAAGACAGTAGAACTATCTTGATCTCAACTTGGAAACCTTCCTGGTTTCTTCAATTGGACCAGCGACCTAAGGTTGTTCCCTTCGGGAACCTGACCTCACTGTCGCTCCTCCAGTTTTTTTACCTCAACCTACCTGCCAAACTTTGATCCTCCAGATCTAGTTTGGACCTTTCACTCAGCCTTAATCGGCTCGCCAGGACTTTTCCCTTGATCTTAGGTCCTCGAGACCTCTTGATCACACTGCCAAATGTCTGGTCCCCTTGACCCACTTGGACTTTCACCTGGGTTCCACGATCTGCTAAGATTTCTCCTACCTAGCGTCCAACTAGGTTTTTCCCGGTTGAGTAAACATCCTGCACACTCAGTCAACTTGTTAGATCACAACAAGACTTAACTTGAACCTTTGATAACATCAAAACTTAGGTTTGATTCTGGTGCAACTTGCACTAACAATCTCTCCCTTTTTGATGTTTGGTAACCAAGGTTCAAAGTTAAGTAAAAAATATGCAACAATTAAATAAACATGCAATTTAACTTTTAATTCTCCCCTTGAGTTGAACAGCTCCCCCTGAATTCACTATCTCTCCCCCTTTGATACACATCAAAAATAGGGGAAGACCAACAATCCAAAAGGGTTGAAATGTATAACAATTTCAACTAAGTGCTCAAAAATTACATGAAAATGAAAAGGTAATTTTGATATTCAAAAATATTTTTAACTAAGTTAAAATTCAAAAATATTTTGAAAATTTTACTAAGTTAAAAAAACCTATAAAATAATTTTGAAAAGAATAATTTTCCTAAATTAAACAAATACTTTGAAAAAGAGAAATTTTTACTAAAGTAAAAATAATATTAAAGAGACCAAATTTTAAAAAGTATTCCTAAGTAAAATATTTTGAAGAGAGTAAAGTTTTACCAGTAAAATAATTTTAGTAAGTTAAAATTTATAAAACCAACTTTCAATGTAAAATGTTTATAAAAAGAATTTGAAAAAGATTTTCAAAAATAATTTTGAACACTTTTAAAAGTCGAAAAATCTGAAAGAATTTTACTAAGTGGAAAAATATAAATATTTTGAAAAATAAAAATTAGGAATTTCAAAAATTTTAAAAAATGGATAGTTCAAGGCTCCCCCAAAATTGATAACAACCTAAAAGTCCAAGCATAGGCAAAAAGACTAAAAATGTCCTTATGATGAAATGTCCAATCTTTGTACACAGCTAACTACCACAAGATAGTAGCAATAGACTCAGGTTGGTCAATTTGAGTATTTAATACTAACTAGGTTTTTACTAGCTAGTTAACTCAAATTGATTTATGTATGTTGTTTAAAGCCCAGATTTATAGCGATGCACTGACATAAGCATCTGAAATCTAGGGCTAAGACCTAAGCATCTCACTCATTCTAAGTTATCAAATAAGGGATCCTACTGTGCTTGTAAGATGTTGACTCATAGATCTATAGGATCATGCAATTCTACGGTAGTACCTAGGCTACTCCAGAAAAAGAAAATATCTTTGAAATAGTTTTGAAAACCATACTTTTGAAGGAGGGATTTTTACAAAAATAATTTTGAAAAAATAAACTAAGTAATAATTTTCAAAATGAAAGAAAAACTATTTTATAAAATTTATAAAAAGGCATTACTAACTAAAAATTACTTAAGATTAAACTTAGTCATAATCTAAGTCAATAGATACAATAAGTCATAAGCAACAGATCCTAAAATCACTCATCCTCATCCTCATCCTCATCCTCATCCTCATCCTCATCCTCATCATCTCGATAATAGTCAAACATCCTCCGCTGCTCCTTCTCTAAAGCATCAGTACGATCCATCATCTCTTGACGAAAATATGCAATTTGCCCCTGAAGAGAGCTGTACTGATCATCCATTTTTGTTTCCAAGGAGTTAAATCAACTAAAAATATCATCTCGCATACGGGTAAAGAAGTCACTAGTTGGAGGAGGAGGAACATATGAACTGCTTTGAGGAAAATCAAAATAGGGTGTCATGGCAAATCCTGGATCAATATATACTGGAGGAGGTGCAGTAACTGGGACCGGATCATCTTCAGCAATAGGATCTTCGACAGCCGGTGGAATGTAGTGTGGATGAGTCCGTTTATACACAAGACCTTCGTCGCTAGTCTTAATCCCAGCCAAGGACAACTGCCTAACCCCGATAAGATCAAAATCTGATAACTCAATCAACTCACCCCGATGAACCCCCCACACCCAGAGAAGCAATATAGGCAGTAAGAACATGACACTGGATCATATGAACTTTATTCGAGGTGTTACACCCCGAATAATAGATAATGGACCGGAACACCTAGTATCCTAAGTCAAACTCTAGTCTATGTCGTAATGCATACATCAGAAAAAGATGGACTGGTCGTAAAACACCCTGATCTCTAGATGACAGAGGATGAACGCATGAAACAATCATCTTATAAAAAGCATTATCTGTCGGACTAAGGGGTACAGTAGACATCTTTTTAGGATGTGGTCCCTCAAAGAAGTCGGCATACATAAGATCAAGAGTAAGATGTGCAAACGGAGCAGGTAATGGATTTGGAAGAGAAGCACTGAAAAATATACGGTTAACTGAGGGTCGTATCCGTAAAAATCGAAAAAACATATCTAGATCAAATAGCATCTCTCTGGTGGCGACCCTAGTCCTATAGTGATGAGGATCAAGTTCACACAAGTTGTGATAAAATTCGGAACAGAGGATAGGATTGTATGCATGCCTGCAAAAGATAATGCTATCTAGTTGATAGTGTTGATTGATCTCTATATAGTTGATAGTTGGTAGAATTGGAGATCTAGACAACGAGTCTCTATCACCTGAAATTTTTTATTTGGAAAAGATTGTCTTAACTCCTCAGACGAAAACCTAAGGTCCTGACTGGGATTAAGAGAGCTAGCCTCTCGTTGCGCAATAGCTCTACTTTTTTCACTATATATAAAAAATAGCATAAGTATTTTAATAGAATTAAAATAAAGAAATGGTTACTGAGGCATTATCGGGCTGCTGGACAAACTAAAACAGGCGTCTAATGCAAGGAGGAAAGCAAAGGAGATTTAGGGGATGAGGCTTTCGGCTTGTCAAAACCTGTATTTATAGAGGTCGATCGGTCGACCGATAAGGGGTTCGGTCGACCGATCCCTTAAATTCCACGTCCTTTTGATCAATGAGCAAATGTTCCGTCGATCGATAAATCAGGTCGGTCGACCAATAAATTAACTTTGGCACATATATAGGGTAGGTGGAGAGCAGTTGAACGGATGAGAATTTATTTGTTCGGTCGATCGATTAATCGGTTCGGTCGACCGATTAATTTATAACAATTTAAGTATCATTGACCTGTTCAACATTGGTTCGATCGACCGATAATTTTGTTCGGTCGACGGAACACAAATTTTTTTTAGATATATTTTAATTAAGTTTAAAAGTAATTAAGTTTTAATAGTTTTTAATTAAGTCACTAAGTTTTTAGAAAATACTTCTTAATAAGTTCAAAGATCAATTTTAATAAGTTTTTAAAATAAGTTTTAATACAGTTTAAAAAAGTTTTTAATTAAGTTTTAAAATAAGGTTTAATAAAGTTTTTTAAAAAAAGTTTTTAATTAAGTTTTAAAATAAGTTTTAATAAAGTTTTTAAAATAATTTTTTAATAAGTTTTTAAAATAATTTAAATAAGTTTTAAAAATAATTTTCAATAAAGTTTTAAAAAGTTTTTAATAAGTTTTTAAAATAATTTTTAATAATTTTTAAAAATGTTTTTAATAAGTTTTTAAAATAATTTTTAATAATTTTTAATAAGTTTTTAAAATAATTTAAAATAAGTTTTTAAAATAATTTAAAATAAGTTTTTAAAATAATTTAAATAAGTTTTTAAAATAATTTTTAAATAAGTTTTTAAAATAATTTTTTAAAAAATTTTTAATTAAGTTTTAAAATAAGTTTTAATATGTTTTTAAAATAATTTTTAATAAGTTTTTAAAATAATTTAAATAAGTTTTTTAAAATAATTTAAATAAGTTTTTAAAATAATTTTTAATAAAGTTTAAAAAAGATTTTAATTAAGTTTTAAAATAAGTTTTAATAAAGTTTTTAAAATAATTTTTTAATAAGTTTTTAAAATAATTTAAATAAGTTTTTAAAATAATTTTTAATAAAGTTTAAAAAAGTTTTTAAAATAATTTTTAATAATTTTTAATAAGTTTTTAAAATAAGTTTTTAAAATAATTTAAATACATTTTTAAAATAATGTTAAATAAGTTTTTTTAAAAATATTTAGGTTTGGAATTTAATTAGGTTTGGAATTAAGTTTTAAATTTAATTAGGTTTGATAATTAATTAGGTTTGAAATTAATTAGGTTTGATAATTAATTAGGTTTGAATTTAATTAGGTTTGATAATTAAGTTTGAATTTAATTAGGTTTGAATTTAATTAGGTTTGATAATTAATTAGGTTTGATAATTAATTAGGTTTTAAAAATTAGGTTTGATAATTAATTAGGTTTGATAATTAATTTGGTTTTGATAATTAATTAGGTTTGAAATTTAATTAGGTTTGGAAAAAGTTATTGAACTCATGTTAGATTCAAACTTAGCTTTGGGTTAATCAAGCAGACTTTATAAAGATAAGCTTTCAGTTCAGTGGTGAGACATATGACCTTCTTGTGTATCAACGATCGACCACTTGCTGAAGACTTTTCAAATTGTTCTTGTCCAAAAAACTTAATATTAAATTTTTGTCTAACTAGCCCATGTTTGACTGGGGTAGCTTCGGTCAGATCCACTAAGTCTAGTGCACTAGGTAGAATTCCATATTCAGCCTAGACATGCCTTCGACAAAGTTTCCTTGACGTACTATCATCCCAATCCATTCCGATACTATGTTGTAGGGTTTGGTAAACCTTTTTCATCTAACCATTCTAAGCAGAAAATAAACCTAATCCTAAGTGTTGAGTTTGGTTAATCAAGTTGGTTGTATTATTTTTCTACTTGCTCCCCCTGAGTCATAGCTTAGATAAGGTCTATCTAAGTAATGAATATGACTCTTGGGGATTAAGTATAGGTTTGGTTCAATTTGTTTGGTTAAAAATTTTGTTTGAACCCATGCTTGGACTTGACTTCTAGTATTTTGACTGATTAAGGATAAGTATGATTTTTTTGTTTGTTTGGGTTTGTAACCGAGTCCTGATTTGTTGTACACAGCTCGTTGCGATCCAAGTACCATATTTAGACACTTGGATCCCAATTCAAACATTTCCAACATTTCCAACATTTTCTTGGTTGCTCGACTTGACCTTTCAAATTAGAATTTTCTTTCTCAAGTTTTTCAACTTGAGTTGAAATTCCAATTTGAACTTGGTTAGTCGAGTCACTCAAGTTAACTTGTTGCTTAAGGTGGTCTATTTCCTTAAGTAAAAAGTCATTTTACTTTTCTGATTTTGCTAATTTTTTAAACAAACACTTAACTACTTTAAGTAAATTAGACTTAGAATAAATTATTACCATATTTGGATCCTCTGATCCATGGCTTTTGTCGGAATCGAGGTCGATCTCGGACTCGTACTCTTCGTCGGACTTGGAGTCGGAATCTTCGTTTCTTTCCATAAATGCAAGATGGCTTGAGTGCTTCGTTTGCTCCGCATCGGATTCGTCGGAAGAAGTCTCATCCCATGTCGCTTGAAGAGCCTTCTTTTATCTTGTCGATTTGGGTTTTTCTTCCTTCCAGTTCAGGCAATCGATTTTGAAATGTCCCTTTTTGTTGTGCCCGTAACAAATCACTTCAGATTTGTTTTGGGTCTAGTTGAGTGGAGTCTTCTTGATATTTCTTCTGAAATTCTTCTTTGTCAGAAGTTTCTGCACCATGTTCACCAACTCTTCCTCATTTGTTGAGTCAGAATCTATCTCACCTTCAGACTCGAACTTGGTTTTTGATTTTGTCTCCTTGCTTTGACCTGCATACAACGCTACACCTTTCTCAACATGGCTTATGTTAGACTGTTCGTGTAATTCCAATTCGCAAAATAACTCGTCTAACTTAAGAATTGAAAGATCTTTGGAAACTTTGTACGCATCTACAATTGATGCCCACAAAGCGTTCCTCAGAAAAGCATTCAGAGCATACCTTATCATGTCACGGTTTTCTAGGTTATGTCCAATCAGGTGAAGGCCGTTAAGTATGTCCTTTAGTCGAATGTGTAGTTGTGAGGTCGTTTCTCCGAGAAACATTTTTATGTTAAATAGATTATTTAAAAGTAGGTCCCATTTATTTACCTTCAAGTCGTCGGTTCCTTCGTGTAGTTTGACTAGAGAGTCCCACAATTCTTTAGCGTTGTCATAGGGACCGACTCGATTCAATTCCTCCATTGTAAGCCCGCACTGAATGGTGTTGATCGCCTTGTAGTTCAGTTACGCCTTCTTGATCATTGGGGGAGTCCAATTTTTAGGTTCAAGAGGCGTTCCATCTTTTATCGGGGGAGTGTAGCCTTTCAAGATTGTGAACCAGAGCTCGATGTCAGATTTCAAATAGCAATCCATTCTATTCTTCCAATAATTGAAATTCTCTCTTTTGAATAATGGAGGTCAGACAGTACTGTATCCTTCTTGATACGAATTCGACATCCCTGCAAGACAAAAATTAAAATAAAAATATTTCCAAGACTTTCGTCTTGGGGTTAGGAGTGCTTGAAAGAATAATAGAAGAAAAAATATTAAAAGAAAATAATGTAACGGCCCGACCCTTTGGCCTCTTGGGCGGCCCTTGTGGCGGCCCTTATGTCGTCGGCCCATTTGGCAACCTCTCATGTCGTCGACCAACGACCCTTTGGCCGTGTCGTTACTCACTAGGACTTTCCACCCCTGGCAGTGAATTTTTGCCTTCCCCAATATTCGAACTCTATACCTCCAGGCTAAGTAGTAGAGTTTATGAATCCTGGTAACCAAGTGAGATCATCTCACTTGGTTACCAGGATTCATAAACTCTACTACTTAGCCTGGAGGTCTAGAGTTCGAATCCTGGGGAAGACAAAAATTCACTACCAGGGGTGGAAAGTCCTAGTGAGTAACGGCACGGCCAAAGGGTCGTCGGTCGACCAAGAGGCCAAAGGGCGGTCGTTACAATAAAAGGCACCTTTTATTGTAACGACCCTTTGGCCTCTTGGGCGGCCCAATGTCGTCGGCCCGTTTGGCGACCTCTCATATCGTCGACCGTCTTGGCCGCGTCGTTACTCACTAGGACTTTCCACCGCTGGATTTGCCTCCCAGGATTCGAACTCTAAACCTCCAGGCTTAAGTATTAGAGTTTATGAATCCTGGAAGATGATCTCACTTGGTTACCAGGATTCATAAACTCTAATACTTAAGCCTGGAGGTTTAGAGTTCGAATCCTGGGGGAGGCAAAAATCCACTGCCAGGGGTGGAAAGTCCTAGTGAGTAACGACACGGCCAAGGGTCATCGGTCGACGACATGAGAGGTCGCCAAACGGGCCGACGACATAAGGGCCGACGGTCGACGACCCGAGGGTCGCCAAATGGGCCAAGAGGGCCGGGTCGTTACAAATAATATTAAAGAAAAGAAGAAGTTTTAAAAATGCTTTAAAAAGCGGTTAAGTTATTTCAGAGCTAACGAAGCTCTGATACCAATTGATAGATCGGATGCGAGCAATAGAGGGGGGGTGAATATCGCTTCTTTTAAAACTATTCTTTTCTTTTTAAAACACAAAGTTAAGCAGCGGAAATTAGAAAGAAACACGTTTGTTTACTTCGTTCGGAGCCTAGCTCGACTCCTACTCGAAGGTCCGCGGTCCTTGACTGCACCGATGGATAAAGCACTATAACTTTTCTTTCCGAAATCCTTCGAAAAGAAGTAGATTGTATAATAGAGCAAGATAGTAACACCCTACTATCTTGCTTAAATGAAATTACAATGCAAGCTTGATTTAAATTATACCGACAAGTAAATTGCAGATGAGGCTTAGGTCGGCACTTCTGGATAATGTAGCTTCCTGGGCTGATGAAGACGAGTCGTTTGCAGAACAAAATTTTTTATCAGAAAAATTATCTACCGGCTACAGACTTCGAGCTCCATTTTATAAGCCTTGAGCGTTCGATCGACCGATCCCACTGTTCGGTCGATCGAACCCGCTACTTCCTTCCTTCCAGGATGAAGTCTGACGCTGGCTCGATCTCTGACATTAACTGACCTTTAATGGTTCGGTCGACCGATCATGCCTTCCGGTCGACCGAACAAGCTTTTTCCTTGTTCGTTGCAATCTGCCGAGATCTTTATTTTTTGCACTATTAATGTTGATTGGATCGGTCGACCGATCCTCTGGTTCGGTCGACCGATCAGCCTTTTTCCTTTTTCTGATGATCGATGCTGATGATCTGTTCTGTGCTGAGTCACCATGGTTCGGTCGACCGATCAAGCTTTGATCAAGCTCGGACTCTGTTTTGATTCGATCTGAATACTAAACTAAACTTGGCTGGTTCGGTCGACTGATCCTCTGGTTCGGTCAACCGATCGTGCGGTACCTGCAGGATAGTGTTAGGCAAAACATCCTGCAAAACAGAGATTAGCACAGTAACAGTATAATGCAAGAGTAATATTAAAAGACAGTAGAACTGTCTTGATCTCAACTTGAAAACCTTCTTGGTTTCTTCAGTTGGATCAGTGACCTAAGGTTATTCCCTTCGGGAACCCGACCTCACTGTCGCTCCTCCAGTTTGTTTACCTCAACCTACCTGCCAAACTTTGATCCTCCATATCTAGTTTGGACTTTTCACTCAGCCTTGATCGGCTCGCCAGGACTTTTCCCTTGATCTTAGGTCCTCCAGACCTCTTGAGCACACTGCCAAGTGTCTGGTCCCCTTGACCCACTTGGACTTTCACCTGAGTTCCACGATTTGCTAAGATTTCTCCTGCCTAGCCTCCAACTAGGTCTTTCCCAGTTGAGTAAACATCCTGCACACTCAGTCAACTTGTTAGATCACAACAAGACTTAAGTTGAACCTTTGACAACATCAAAACTTAGATTTGATTCTGGTGTAACTTGCACCAACAAGGATGATGGTCATCGGTGATCGAGAGGTGGAGGAACAAAGATTGGTGGCCAGCTGGAGGAAGGGAATCCTCACTCCTCCACCGGCAATGGGGATCCTTGGTGTCAGACGTATAGTGGTGAAGCGAAGAAGAAGGTCTCAATTGGACTGAAGAAGAGGACCCTGCACTATACTTCGTCCATAGTTTTTTTCTCTTTAGCTTGTCAGATCTCATCTGACGGCTGGATATGACTCAAACTTAGAAGAACAAATGAGATCATATCAGGTCGGATGGTCTAGATCAATCAGATTCCCAAGGATGGTCAAGATAGTTGGATCATAATGAGCGGTTCAGATCATCCAAGATCATACTAAATGGATCATATCAACCAAATATGAATGAACGATCAGGATGGATTATATCTGAACTGTTTGATTAAATTGATTCAGATCTTAATAGAGGGCTCAAATGTGTCCAGATTTAGCTCCACCTTTGAGTTCAATCCCTACCAGATAAAAATGTACAATTATAAGTAGAAGTCCATAAAAATAGAAAGAATTATAACAAAACTCATAATATGATTCCAACTCAATAAACATGATAAAAATCAACAATTAATCATATGAGAGGATTAAAATATAAAATTTAAGGGCTAAAATTACATGATAAAATGATAGGTATCAATTCCCAACACTTATTCTTGCACGTCTCAAGTAAGCAAATAAAACTAAAAATAATCAAAACATCTCTCAATTATCCCCTAACAATACTTTAAAAATACTAAGAAAATTACCTAGGACCATCAAAATTATAAGAATCAAAACATTCATGAATCTAAACTTACACTAGTCAACAAGTACGGAGACATCAACTATTTGAATAGACTAAGCATGAAAAGAATCTCACAAGGTAATATCTCATCTCTCGCTCTCAAAAATATATGTGAAAATAGAGTTCCACTCAAAGGCTACTCACGACACTTCACTACCATAAGCTTGCTCATCTTCTAATTCTCCATCACCATAAAAACATAATATGCATGAATATAAAGGATTTATTACGAATTAGAATGGAATTAAAAAGAATCTAAGTGAAGCAAACAAAATGGTAGGAGAAAGGAACTCAATGCAAGAGTGAGAGTGTTGGAAGAATAAACTTGATGAGTTAATCCAAATAAATGTTGGACTTGTTTTACAACCAATGGAGCATGCTCTACTTCTCTTCCTTATTGGTTTACTATCCCATTGGAGATTCTACATCATTCTCTTGAAATTCCATCAAGTTTCCTAATATTTCAGATGTGTAGTGAAGTATCAAATTCAGCTTAGCATTTTCAGAGTGTACCTTCAATTGGAATTATAGAAATCAGATTTAGTCTTGCACAAACAATTTTTTTTCTGTATTGCAACAAAGGGATCAAATATAGCAAGAACTAAAAGAATTGAAGCTACCAAAGAGGGTTTCAAAAGCTCAAAAACATGGTTCAGATTTAAGCTTAAGGTATTTCTATTTTTCAGACATTCAAAACCCAAGTTTTAGAAACAACATGTCGAAGAGATTCAGAAATGAATCTGATAGCTAAATTATGGTTTTCAAACTTCAATTGTTCCTTACTTATGCAATGGTTGTCAAGTTGCTATTTCTTCCAATTTTAGTATTAGAGAATTTGCTCCACTTCATGGTCAGAATTGCAGAAACCAACTGAGTTATTTGGCTAAAATTTTTGAAACTCGAGGTCCTGCCAAGTTCTAAAAGTTACAGAATTCATTGGTTGAATTCTAACATATTATTCAAAAAATCCTCTAAGTTCCTAATATGTATTACAAATGATTCAACATTCAAACTTAAGGGGAAGTAACCTTTCTTATTGTTTCTCAGCAGTAACATAATTCAGATTCCCATATTTAACAATTCTAGAAATCATGTTCAAAGAAAAATTGATGATTTTGCCTTGGCAAAGTCTTGGCATGGAAGGAGTACCACTTGACATTAAGAGAACAAAAATTCCACTTAGACTTTTTTACTTACCAGAAACTTACAATAAAAACTTGGCACACTAGAGAGTTAAGTTGATACATTCATTCACAACTTGATTGGTTTAGTTCTGGACCTTGAGTTTAATTAGTTCTTGTTTCTTTCTCTGCCATAATGTATAGGGTTACTAAAGCTATGTAACTTCTTTAAACCCGATTTCTGAAGCGATAATCATATATTTACTTGCAATTTTTTTATAGTTGTTAACCTGCAGAATCATCTCAGTTGCATACCTACTGAAACAAGAGTTTCAGTATCTTCACATTCTGGATTTTTTTTCCATATAAGTCTAATTAAATTCTCTATAGCTTCAAAGTTCACTATTGTTGAGCTGATTTTACTGAAATTTAAAAGTTAATTGTTGCATATGATTCTGGCACCACAATATTGAGCTCTTTCTGTGTCATTTCTAACCTGTTTTCTTACCAAACATAGAAGCATTGAAGATAGTTTACATTAAAGGAGCCCACAACTTCAGGGTCAAGATTTTTTTCAAATGTTCTCAGTTAAAATAAATACACTCTCATGGGTGCACATGGTAGAAACTCTCGTATTCCAACATTGTATTCAAATTCACACATCAATTTCCCATGCAGCAATCTGGAGTTCTGTACCTATTGCATCTTGATTTTTTTCCTGATCATGTTGGTAAGAATACTCATTATCAAAACATCTCCAATACCACCTTTCTTAACAAGCTACTTTACTGATTCTTGTAAAACTAGGTAGTTTCAGAAATCCAATCCATTGGAGTTGCATACTTTGATCCATGGTAAGCTTGGAAAGCAAGGAACATCAAATGGCAATACAATGATAGCAGGTTTTTACTGATAAAAAATTAGTGCCAAAAGCTTGGCACAACATTGTTGACATTGATCGATTACCCACAATTTTTTGTCATAGTTCTTGGATTTAGAAGCTTGAATTCTGAATTATGAATTTTTTATTTCAGTAGCAGATTTCAGTTTTATTTAGACAGAGTTTTAGAAACCACTTTTAGAAATCTGTGTTGGTGCAGCGGGGTCGGCAAGAGGGGTGAATTGCCTGAAAATATAAAGTATACCCTCTTCAACGATTTCAACTCAAGTAGTGCAATAGTAATAAGATGACAAAACAAAAAAAGACTTAGAAAGAAAAGACCAGGAATTGACTTGGTTACAACCAAGAAAGTTATTAATCCAAGGCCATGAAAAGCGCACTAAGAAAGTCTCTTTCTCTGAAGGCGGAGAAGCATTTTACACACTAACTACTCAGAACTATTGCTAGGAATGAATACAGAGTTGGATGCTTGAATTAATTAATATTTCCTAGCTCCAGGGGCCTTTAAATAGCTCTTGAAAATCCTATCTCGAAGGTCCAAGGCGCCTCCAACAAGGTCCAAGGTGCCTCTAACCAAGTCAAGCGGATAAAACTCTATCCGCGCTCAAATGGTCATCTTTGACTAGTTGGAGGCGCCTCAAACAAGATTGAAGGCGCCTCCAAGGTGGAGGTGCCTCAAATACTGGCTTGAGGTGCCTTAAGCTTCGTTTGAAGCTTGCTTTCTCCTTGCTTTTGACTTCCGAAGCTTCATGAGTTTGGGTGATTCCGGCCAACCAAAATAGGGCTCACCCGAACCCAATTTCTAGCCTTCTCCTCGAGCAGTCTTCCATCCTGGCTTTACATCCCTCGAACGTCGCACACGTTCTTCTCGCCCACCGGTGTACTCTTCCGCAGCTTTCTCATCCTTCGAACGCAACGAGCCTATCGGCTCACTTCCTGTGTCGTCCTTCTCGCTAGCTGCGTCTTCCGCTCGACTTCCTGCGCTCCTAAGCTCCTGCACACTTAGACACATAGATCAAAAACAAACAGGACCTAACTGACTTGGTTGATCATATCAAAATAACCACGGGGTTCAACAATCTCCCCCTTTTTGATGTGCATCAACCCAAGTTTAAGTTAGGGTAAAAACAGACTAGTAGTAATTTTAAAGAAATTACAAAACTAATGTTTAAAGTCTAAATTTACAATTAAACTAAATTGCAACAAGCATAAAATTTAGTTCTGATACTAAGCATAAAAAAAAATTAACCAAAGTTAGTTTTAATTAATTCCCCATAAATTTAACTTGTACCTATTTCTCCCCCTTTGATCACAGCAAAAACGGGGTACAAAATATTTCAAAATAAATTCTAAGTTAATTATGAGGAGATTTGAAAAAGATTTTTTTTTAAAAGTTCTAAGTCTTTTTTAAAAAAATTTAAGTTAAACCAAAAAAAAATTAACTTTAGAAGACTTTTTAACTAGGCAAAAATAGTTCTACAAATTTTTCAAGTAAAAATTCTAAGGAAGAATATTTTCCTAAGTATGGTAAAAAAATTTTTAAAGCATTATCTAATTTAAATTTTAATGCTTTAATAAGAAGTTAATTAAACATTTCCTTTCAATATTTTAGCTTCCAGGTCGTGACGAGGCACTAGGTCTTCTTGGTTATTGGAGCAACAACCACTTTTTTAGACAAACTCTCAAAAGAAATTATTTGTTTAATTTTTTCTTCTGAAAACCTTAATTTAAAAAAGAATTAGTTTAGAACGGATTTTGGAACCCAATAGAGGTTCCTTCCTACAGGGTTATTTAAAAACTTAGGGGGTATATAGTTTCTAGGAATTTTCCTAAGTTGTCCCTGATGTTTTCTAATGTACCAATTTAATTTTTCATAAATCCTTAGTTTCGATTTTGGAAATTTATTTAAGCATGCATTATTTTTCAATTTTTCAATTTCAATTTTTAATTTTTAATTTTCTAAATTTAAATTATCATACATTTCTAGTAAACATGTTTTTGCTAAGTTCAATTTTAATTCAGCATTTTCTTTTTCTAATTTTGTTAGATCTTTCGTAAGCAATTTGATAAATTGAAAGGACTGATTAGGAGTGAGATCACGTACCTTACTTACCTTACTTGGTGATGCTCCCCCTTCGTCGTACATTTCTTCTTCTTCTTAGGTTCCTCCCCCTTCATCTATGCTCATCTCTGAGCTTGAGTCATCTTCGAAGAGATGGTTGGCCATCAGTGCTAATCCTGAGAAGGCTTCGACTTCTGATTTGGAGGATGAAGAATCGTCCCAAGTGGCCTTCAGACTCTTGCGTGTAGAGGACGTCAGTCTTTGAGGCTTCTCCTTGTGTCTTTTCTTCAACTTGGGGTAGTCATCCTTGATGTGCCCTTCTTCGTTGTAGTTGTAGCAACGGACTGTCCTTTTGTTGCGTTGATTCTTCCTCGACTGCGATTTAAATTTATTATTTTTAAGAAATTTATTGAAACGTCTTACCAGTAGCGCCGCTTCGTTTTCGTCGATCGACGCTTCGGAGTCGGGATCGTCCTTTTCGGCTTGTAGGGCAATGTTCAGGTTTGACTTTTCTACTTGTTTAGGCTCTGTAAGTCGAGACTCGTGAAGTTCGAAGGTAGAAAATAAACTTTCTAGACTAATAACCTCAAAGTCCTTTGAGATGTAGTATGCATCTACTAAGGACGTCCATGCTGGAGTTCTAGGGAAGGCATTGAGCGCGTACCGGATCGAGTCCCGGTTTGTCACTTCTTCTCCAAGGTTGCTTAGTTGAGTTATTAGCTCCTTAATCCTTGTTTGGAGTTGCGCTACCTTCTCACCGTTGTTCATCCGAAGGTTCGTTAACTGGGTCCGGAGGATGTCGCGCCTCGCTAGCTTTGCTTCTGAGGTGCCTTCGTGGAGCTCCAGGAATTTGTCCCAGAGTTCTTTGGCGGAGTCGTAGCTTCTGATCCGACTTACCTCCTGGGGTGGCAGCACACTCAGTAGGTGAAATTTCGCCTTTCCGTTGGTCACGAAATCGGCCTGCTCCTTCTTTGTCTAGTTGAATTCTTCTTTGTCTTTTGGCGTTGCATATCCATATTTCATGGTTAAAAGTATATCAAATTCAGTTTTAAAAAATACCTCCATTTTTCGCTTCCAAGTAGCGAAGTCTCCGTCGAACTTCCGGGGATGAATGTTCACGCTGGCCATCATCCTGATCTTTGTGCTTCAGTCGACGGTTAGTCCTTCTAAGGTTGTCGGGCTCTGATACCACTTGTTGGTGCAGCGGGGCCGACAAGAGGGGGGTGAATTGCCTGAAAATATAAAGTATACCCTCCTCAACGATTTCAACTCAAGTAGTGCAATAGTAATAAGATAATAAAACAAAAAAGACTTAGAAAGAAAAGACCAGGAATTGGCTTGGTTACAACCAAGAAGGTTATTAATCCAAGGCCATGAAAAGCGCACTAAGAAAGTCTCCTTCTCTAAAGGCGGAGAAGCCTTTTACACACTAACTGCTCAGAACTATTGCTAGGAATGAATACAGAGTTGGATGCTTGAATTAATTAATATTTCCTAGCTTCAGGGGTCTTTAAATAGCTCCTGGAAATCCTATCTCGAAGGTTCAAGGCGTCTCCAACAATGTCCAAGGCGCCTCTAACCAAGTCAAGAGGATAAAACTCTATCCGTGCTCAAACGGTCATCTTTGACCAGTCGGAGGTGCCTCAAACAAGATTGAAGGCGCCTCCAATGTTTGATTGAGGTGCCTCCAAGGTGGAGGTGCCTCCAATACTGGCTTGAGGCACCTTAAGCTTTATTTCAAACTTGCTTTCTCCTTGCTTTAGACTTCCGAAGCTTCATGAGTTTGGGTGATTCCGACCAACCGAAATAGGGCTCACTCGAACTCAATTTCTGACCTTCTCCTCGAGCAGTCTTCCATCCCGGCTTTACGTCTCTCGAACGTCGTGTATATTCTTCTCGCCCACCAGTGTACTCTTTCAACGCTTTCTCGTCCGTCGGACGCACCGAGCCCGTCGGCTCACTTTCTGTGTCGTCCTTCTCGCTAGCTGCATCTTCCGCTCGACTTCCTACGCTCCTAAGCTCCTACACACTTAGACACAGGGATCAAAAACAAACAGGACCTAACTAACTTGGTTGATCACATCAAAACAACCACGGGGTTCAACAATCTGTAAGTTTTTTTCAAAAGTCACTTTGAGATAAGAGAACATCAAATGATAATTTAAGGGTAAAAACATCTTTTGAAGTTGTTTCCGATTAGAGTCTGCAATTAACTTTGGCACCAAGCAGTTTTAACTTGATACTCTATTGCTGGTTAATGAATTCATTAGAATTAGATTCTATATGAGATAATGGTTGTTGCTTGCACAAAGGAAGTTGCTATAATACCAGTAGATACACAACAATAAGAAAAATCAGAACTGATTCTATTAATATTAGAACAAATCAACCATCTATCAACACTTAAGTCCAGAAATCTAAGGGTTTAAACTCAACTTATTACTTGTTTTCAGCAACCCTCATAAACTTATTGGTTTCTCTAAAACCTGCCCAGAAACAAGATCTTGCAACATTCCATATGCTTTTGACAGAATTTCCAACTCTTGTATAGATTTTTTTTACGAACATCCATCAGAGATGATTACTGAATTCTATATCTCTGAAATAGAATTTCATCACTCTATTTTTTTTCAATTTCTGAAATAAGAATGGTTGTGGACATTTTTTAACAACAACTTATAAGACTAATAGCCACACCGGGACTTTAAAATAATCTCAAATTGTCCTACTAAACTGATGTAGCACTCAACTAACCAACCAAGCTAGATTTCACATCCTCAATCAATCCAAAATAAGAAATATCAATGAAAATTCTGACTTACGAACTGTTCAACATCATTAACCCTTCAACAATACAAACCTTGACTTAATTCCACAATTTCATAATTCCAATCAATTTGTAATAGGGCACCTTTATGTACTCAAAGCATATGAATCTTTCCCCCACACTTAAAATTTTGGACATCCTAACTCATCAAGAATTCATCCAAACTCTCAATGAAAAATGGCAAAGCAAGTATGGCGGAAGATAAATTTGTTGAGTAGTTATTCCACTAGAATTTAAAAAGAAAAGAAATAAAAGAATAGAAAAAAAAATATCCTTCATCATACTCATGCTAACATATGCTATTATGATTTCGAAAAGAAGCAAAGCAAGTTCTAAAGTGTCAATTATCATGAGTGTCATCACACAAAAGAAAAACTCAATGATAGACATGTAGGTGGTCCTCACTATGCAATTTTGTCTATGACACTTAATCAATCAAGATAGAAGCCATTACCACACACATAACCAAATGCAAGTAAGGGGCTCACTCATGCAAAAAAATCCAAAACTTGATGGTCAAATTTAATTAGTTTTTATGATTCTCAAGGCATTATGAAGGAATGCATAGGGAATTATTTCAAAATAAAACCAAACAAAGACCAAAACAAAGTGCATAAATGGAAAACAAAGAAAAGTATAAAAAACAAGGTATGAAAGCAAACAACTACACAAGTATAAAAAAATAAAGAAAACAAGAAAAAGAAAGGAACAAACTCTCCTTTATTCCAGGTGGCTGAAGGAGTTTTAGAAGTAAGATCCATGCTAGTAATAGAATGATCCTTCCTGGTGGTTGGAGTCAGTTGAGGTGTAGAATCCAACCTAGAAGTAGAATATTCTAAGTTGAAGTGAGTATCACTTCCTCTACCATTTTCTCTTTGGTTCTTAGTGGTTGGAGGCGGTTCAATAAAAGTATCCAATTCGGAAGTTTACGGGAACCTACAAGACTATGAAGAGAAAATTCCTCCCGCACGCATGTGAGGTAAGAAAGAAATGAAATACAATCAGTCTCTACACAAGATGCATCAAGAAATGCATCACATCGAATAAAATCAATCGTAGGTACCTCCATGAAATTTTCTAAAAAATGAGGAAAAATTCTGACCTTGTCCTGCTGAAAGGTACCTGGGGATATTAATCTAACATTCTCCTAATCAGGTAAAGGCTCTGGTATTGGTGGTAAATGTAAAACCAAAGAATGTGATTCTTGGGGCTTTGCCTCCTCAGCATAAGTCCCTACACTCTCCTCATCAACAACTACATAGTTAGGCAATGGTGCAACCAAAAGATGTGATTCTTGGGGTATTGCTTCTACTATACAAGTCCCTATACTTTCATCATCAACAAATTCAATTCTTGTAATATCAATAGCGTCAGCCAAAGTTTTGCATCCAAAATTTGCAACAGTATCATCAATATTAGAATTATCTATAACTAAAATATCACACATAAAAAATTAGAGGAATCTTGTAGAGCAATGGAATCAGAGTCAAGCATGCCACAAGCTCTACAATCTATCTTCTCACTGAAGCCTTGTGCTTGTAGCTTGTTGATGGATACTACAATTTAATGCAACTGTATTTGTATTTTTTGATTTGTCTCAATAGCTTCTTGTTCTTCCTGAGCAGCATAAGCTGCTTGTTGCTCAGCTTGTTGCTCAATCATTTGCTACATAAAATCCTTCAAATCTTGTCGATCTAGTTGACTGAGGGTATGAACTTCTTCACTGAACTTTTGAGTTGTTCCCTGGGGAGTTGGATTAATTTGTTGGACTGGATGTGCCCATGTAGGCATAGGATCATCCTGAAATCCTTGTGGTTTCTGATATGCTGGATAGTGTTTAGTGAACTGACTTTGTGCACCCTCATACATAAAATGTGAATTATACATCCAATTAGAATTATAGGTATTTGAAAATGACTTATACCTATTCTACTGCTCCATAGGTGGGTAGTACTGAGGTTTAGGCTGATAATACCAAGTTTGAGGTGGTAGTACTGATGTTTAGGCTGATAGAACTGAGGTATGCAGGCTGGTAACACTGAGGTTGCATGTTTTTTGTGTTGGAATTGATTTGTTGTGTACTGTCTAAGATATGAAGTTATTTCATCCAACTTGCTCATCATTCTATCTTCAAACTACTGAGAATATAGATCTATGATCAAAGAAATTTCTTGTTCTTATACTGAAACACTTAACAAGCGAGATCAAAAGATACAGGAAACATATAAGATCAAATATATGGATATATAAACATGAATGCAATTGACACAATTTTTTTTTCAAATTTTATGTGAAAACGGAAAAAAATAATCATAAAATTATCAAACACCGCTAACATTCTCCGACAACAGTGCTAAAATTGATAACCACCCATATGTCATACTACGGATGATTATAATTCAAATTAATACTGAACCCCCTAACTACACTAACGATGTATAGGGTATGACCCAGGTCGTCTCTCACAAGGAATGTAGGCAATGTACGATAAATCTATGATCAAATGTTATTGCTTGATATTTTGAGATTAAATGGGGGTTTGGATTTTGGGTTCTAAGACTAAGCAATGAAAGAGAATGTAAGTAATGAAATTTAATCCTAATAAATGTAAGACAATGCAAGTAATAAAATCTAATCCCAATCTACCCTAATTACATTCAAAGGAAGGACACAAACATAATTGATTCAACATTAACAAAGTCATGCAAACAACTAAAGGAATTACCAAACTAAAACTAAAGTCTAAGAAACAATCCATCAAACAAGTTGTAGGCATGAATGTATTTGAGCTAGATACATACAATCTGGAATTAACAACTACATTACAACTCAAAACTCAAGCAATTGATCAATGCTCAGAGTAACAACCAAACACAAAGTAACAAACCAACAAGGAGATTTTGTCCAAAATCGCTAGAATAAGGGGAAGATGAAGTGTTGTAGCCGGATCTGATGGAGGAGTCACCGGTGGAGGAAGGTGTTGCTTCATCTCTCAACCGAGAGAGGAAGAAGACAAACTGATGGTGGTCGGAGGATGGAAGAGATGAGGTTGGCGTCGATTGTGCCAGGGTAAGCTTCTCCTCCCCCAATCTAGAGAGGAAGAGATGAGGGCCGACGGTAGGAGGATGGCTTCCGAATTTGGAAGCTTCACTAGGATGATGGCTGCTGGCGATCGAGAGGTGGAGGAATAAAAATCGGTGGTCGGCTGGAGGAAGGGAATCCCCACTCCTCCGCCAGCGATGGGGATCCTTGTGGTGTCGGGCGTACAAGGGTGAAGCTAAGAAGAAGGTCGCGGCCCAATTGAAGAAGAGGACCCCGCACTATGCTTATTTTATTTTCTCTGTATCCGATGGTTGGACATGACTCAAACTTAGATGAACGAATGAGATCAGATCTGGTCAGATGACCTAGATCAATCAGATTCACATGGACGGTCAGGATAGCTGGATCAGAATGAACAACTCGGATCATCCAAGATTGAAATAAATGGATCAGATCAACCAAATATAAATGAATGACCAGGATGGATCAGATTTGAACCCTTTGATTAAATTACTTCAGATCTTAATAGAGGGCTCAGATGTGGCCAGATTTGGCTCCACCTTTGAGTTCAATCCCTATATGATAAAAGTGTATAATTATAAGTAAAAATCTATAAAAATAGGAATAATTATAATAAAACTCATAATATGAATCTAACTCAATAAACATAATAAGAATCAATAATTAACCATATGAAAGGATTAAAATATGAAAATTAAGGGATAAAATTACATGACAAAATGACAATTATCAAGCATCTTCATAAAATTTTCAAATTTCTTGTCGTCCTTTACTTTGGCTAATCTCTGAGGGAAGGGTATGATAACCACCCATATATCATACTACGAATGTCAATTCAAATGAATATCGAACTCCTCTACATTAATGAGTATAGAGCAACTCGGGTCATCTCTCACCGAGAATGTTAATGGAGATGATAAATCCTAGAATTTCATATTATTTTGGAATGGTAAATAATAAATGGAAAGCAATGCAACTCATATGAATGTGACCAAACTAAACTATGATCATAAAGTAATGCATGGAAATATAAAGCAAAGCATTCTAATTTATGTGAATCCTACAATCCAACCAAATCGTTAATAATATTAATAAGGTAACATAAACAGGATGTTATTGGAATTGAACTAACTCGAATGCATGAACTAATGTAACACAAACATAAGGGAAATTGGACCAATCATATTGCAACTGAGAAACCAATTGAAATTTAAATAAGGAAAGTAACAAATCCTACTCAACTAACCCAAATCTGACTACATGCATCATAGAAAACTTATGCAAACAAACAAATAATTCAAATTGAGACATCAAGATCAACTTGTGGATGGAGGAGATAAAATAGATGGTCGAATCTAATGTGCTAATGATGATGATGACCAGATCTATGGTGTGGTCTCCTCAATGAGAAATTGAATCCCCTTTCCTTCTTCAGATGAATAAAGGATGGTCGATTAAAGAAGACAAAGATGGTGATCAAGAAAGCTTCGATGGGGCTATTCTGATTTGGATTCAGGAGAAGTTATCAGTTCAGGATGATGTGCCAATGAAGGAGGTATAGTTGAGGTAGGGAATTCCCTTTCCTCTCTTGTGATGAATGAAGGTGAAGCTCTCCGATGTTGGCACGCGATGTCATGTCCCAAGGGTATACTTGTCCTCCAAAGTGGACGGTACCTTCTAGTGCAATATAAAATCATAATTCATAATAAAAATATGCGTATATGTATACATGCACATGTGAACATATTAAATTAATTAAAAACATAACTAACGACATAACATTCGATACAAAGAGGAAACACAAACTACAAGCAGCAGAAAGTAAAGTAACACTCATGTAGAAATCCAAACTCGAAAATCCGAATTCTAGTGGGACTGGCAGTCGGGACCTCTAAGCGATACACATCCTCCATCTGCTAACTTGGAAGATCAAAGAAGAACAACGGGTAGTGAGTATATAGTAAAAATATACTCGGTGGATAGAAAATATAGAGCATGAATAATTTACTGATAGGAGATCAAAGAATGTAGTCTCAGGTAAAATACTTACTAACCAATGTAGGTGTCCCAACATAACCACCATCTAATCAAAAGTATAACTAACAAATCAGAAGTACATACAATACATCCAAACCTGCATGAACAAATATATATGATCGACATATAGCAAGTATATAATAAACACTGATTGCGGGAAAACATTCTACCACTGATTGTCCCGTGGGCAGTCAGAGTAAATGACTAGTCACTGCCCGCGGGAGAACGCTCTACCATGGATGGTCTCGTGGGCGGACAAGGTAAATAACAAGTCACTGTCTGTGAGAGAACACTCTACCACGGATGGTCCCGTGGGCAAACAAGATATATACTAGTCACTGTTTGCGGGAGAACACTCTACCACGGATGGTCCCGTGGGTAGACAGGGTATATACCAATGATCACTAACGACCCTCTCACCCACGCATGGGAGACATGATATACTAACGATCGTTGACGACTCTCTCAACCACGAATTAGAGATAATGGTCGATAGGATATACCAACGGTTGCTAACGACCCTCTCAACCACGAATGGGAGACAATGGTCAACAAGATATAGCAATCAAGGGGTCTAGTAGGATCCTCATAATCCTACATTATGATATAATTCTACTAACGTATAGGCATGAGCCTATATAACAATAAGGGTCTAGTAGGGTACTCGACACCCCATATTACGATATCATCCCACTAATATATATAGGTAGACAATGGCCAATTAGGTTTCCAAGTTACTAGTCATCTATTACTAATATCTCGACTAATTCCATGGAATCATCGCAGATATAATAAACAATGGGATTAATATCAAGAAATCCTAAGGGATGATTCCAAGGGGAAAGCCTGGTGGAATACACTACCCTTCTGTCAGGGAGTGATTTCCTTCAAGTGTAGGTCAGTATAATCTCACAATCATATATGTCCTCGCACCAGTATACAACTATACTATCTATAATATCAGTGCTCTGCAGACACGAGCCTAACTATATAACCATAGTATAATACAAATTCATGAACATAAGTTATAGACCTAATTAATAATAAGGGTCTATTAGGATACTCAGGTGGCGTTTGGTTCTCTCTTAGAAATCGGAATGAGAATGAGTATCATAGTATAGTGGAATGGGAATGGGTATGAGCTTGGGTATCATTCTTAAAAATAATGTTTGGTTAGTTGAATATTTTCAATCGGAATGAATCTAAATTTCCTTTTTTACCCTTAGAGGAAAATAAGTGAAAAAATTAGATAGAAGAGAAAGTTGAATGTGAGATAAACATATGGTGAGAGAGAAAGAAAGTGTGATGGAAAAAATGAAGAGCGGGAAAGTGTGATGAGATAAAATGAGGAGAGAGAGCGTGATAGGAGAGATTGAGAAGAGAAAAAGTATGATGAGAGAGAAAGTGTGCTGAGAGAGAAAGAGTGATAGGAAAAAATAAAGAGAGAATGTGTGATGAGAGAAAATGAGAGATTGAGGAGAGAAAATATGATGAGAAAATGTGATGAGAGAGAAAGTGTGATGGAAAAAATGAAGAAAGAGAAAATGTGATGAGAGAAAATGAGGAGAGAGAGTGTGATGGAAGAGAATGAAGAGAAAAGTGTAATGAGAGAAAATATGGAGAGAGAGTATGGTAAGAGAAATTGAGGAGAGAGAAAGTGCAATGAGAGAAAAAGTATGATGAAAAAATAAGGAGAGAATGAAGAGAGAGAAAATAATGAGAGAGTGTATGATGAGAGAGAATACAAAGAGAAAATGGTAGAGAATCTGTTATGAGAGAGAATGAGGAGAGAGTGTGTGATGGAAGAGAATGAAGAGAGAGAAAGTATGATGAGAGAAAATATAGAGAGAGTATGGTAAGAGAGATTGAGTAGAGAGAAAGTATGATGAAAAAATAAGGAGAGAATGAAGAGAGAGAAAATAATGAGAGAGTGTGTGTGATGAGAGAGAATATAGAGAGAAAATGGTATAAAATGTGTGATGAGAGAGAATGAGGAGAGAGAAAATGTGATGATAGAATGAGGAGAGAGAAAGTATGATGAGAGAGAACAAGGAAAGAGAGTGAAATGAAAGAAAAATTGAACCCAAGGGAGGGAATGAAATGAAAAGGAATTTTCGTCCAAACTTAATTCTTATTCTCATTCCATCAAAACCCAATAGAAGGGGGTGAGTTTCATCCATATCCAAATTTTTGGGATTCATTCCAAAATCTTGATTCCATTCCAATTAACCAAACACAAGGTTTGGGAATGAATTCATTCCCTCATTCTCAAACCTCTAAACCAAACGCCACCTCAATATCCTACACCTTAGTATGAACAAAACAAACAAAGGTTTAGCAAGATGCTCAACATCCTATGCTACGGTATGATCATCCTAACAAAGTCAAACCATCTACTAAGGGGTCTAGCAGAATATCCAATGTCCTATGCCAGGGTCTGGAAATATCATACATACACATATAAAGATAATCATGAATAATAATCGAGACTACATAGCTATCAATCAAATAGGTCAACATACAAGGACATAAGGACAACGATAAAGTATCAAACTCAGAGGCACTATAGGACGAGTTTTAAGTAGGTGAATAACTGTAATCTCATCAGACATGGCAATAAACAATCATGCAATTATAATCCAAGCTATCAAAAAGATAAGTAAAATCTACCCACCTCTCAACGTAAAATGTTGTTTGATGTCTTCAAATCGAAGAGTATGTCTCTAGCTCGAATCTACACATAAAGGGGCACAAAGAGTATCTACGGATCTCTAACCAATGCATCATTTCTAATAATTAATCAATCTATTATTGGATCTATTAATCAATATAATAATTTAATTAATCTTGATTAATTAATATGTCAATGAATTAATAACCTAATTAATTCATCAACTTATTTAATTCCAATAGGTTCAATTAAACATTGCTGTTGTAATCTAATCACCATTAAACAACAATTAATAAGCTTTAGCTAACAACTTCATAATCTATTTAACACTATCCTTAATAGTTTGATTCACCTTGTTAAACACAACTAACAGGATTTAATCAATAAGATAAAACTTAATTAAATTCGTTACCCTATAATCACCTCAGCTGCTTCCTCTTCTTCTCCGGCAGCAGCGGCAACGACATCGATGGCGGTAGGTCTGACAGTAGGCACTAGCAATTTCTCGTCGGATCAGTGGTAGAAAGAAGGGCTGCCAGCGACTGGGAGCTCGCAGCAAGGAGCAAGGAGAGCCTTTCTCCTGGTTGTCCAGTGCCCTTCATGGCTACTAGAAGGCAGGCAGCTGGGAGGGCGGCCGACGTCTAGGTAGTGTTAAAGAACGCCCAGAATGACCGGTCGTGTGAGACAGCCGAGAGAAAACACGGATGTGGCCCTCGTGCTCAAGGTGGACGGCCGAGGCTTCGCCGTCTCGAAGCGGCTTCGATGTGCCCTCGGCGTTTCAGCTCTGGCATATAAGTAATGCCACCATAGCCGATGATGGAGACCGAGGAGAGGGACATGACGTCGGCTGCTCACGGGCGGAGATGCCAAGGTCTGATGTGAAGAGGCGACACGCGGTCGCAGTCTCGCAGATGTGGTTCGCGAACAGAGGAGGGGAAGTCGTCAAGCGTCGCCATCATCCTCGCGACGGAAACGCTGCGTGCGTGGAGGCCAGATGCGGAGAGGAGAGGGGAGTCGGCTGGCCTTCGGGATGGTTGCAGGTCTCCGAGGTGGCCGGCAGTTGGAAGGCGGCGATGCGTCGCGCAGCTGTGCGGAGGTGGGGGACGAAGCGCCGCGCAGATGAACAGTGGGATAAAGGATTTCTAATAAACTAAGGAGGATGTATTCAATGTGACTTTTAATTATTTTGAATGATTTTGTGGATTTTAAAAGTCTAAGTGTATTCAATCTAAACTTTTATAAATTCTATAGAAATTTAATGGTATTCAAATTGAATTTTTATAGAGTTTTAAAAAGTCATGTGGTATTCAAACTCGACTTTTTAAAACTCTATGAAAATCTTTTGGTATCCAAAATTTTAATAGATTTTTATGAATTCTTTTAGAACTCCTTGGATATAAATTTTAACCAATGAGAGCTCTCCAAAATACTTGGTACAAGTTTAAATATAAAATAAAAAGTCTTCTCCTCACCCTTTAGACTTCTATATACTTCAAATCATTTTAATTTTTTACGAATAAGTCCTTTCTCTTTCCGCTCCTCGATTTTGATTATTTCTTTGAGCCCCATCCAAAGCCTACCAATATAATAGTACACAGTCCAACTTGACGCATATTCAACAAAGAATCTTCACCACCTTGATCACGTTAGCGGTCTACCATAGAGATTACTTTAGGGGTGTGTTATCCTCTATTACAAAACTAACTATACATGTTTTTTTTAATTTTATTATTATTTTTTTTTATTTTATGCTTTTCTCTATTATTTTTGTTTTTAAAGTTTACCGATCAAGATCCTTGCGTACCATTGGTCCTGAATACCCTGATCGGTCGGTGGATCGATCAGGGAATCTCCTGATCGGTCCCTGGATCGATCAGGATCCTCGTTTGGTCTCTTGAATACCCTGATCGGTCGGTGGACCGATCAGGGAAAGATCAGCAAGCAAACAGAGAGTGCTGGATCGGTCGATAGACCAATCCAGCCTCTTCTGATCGGGCTGTAGACCGATCAGTGTCTGACAAATCGAAAATTCAGGAATTTCAGTAATCTGAGATTCGAAGAAGTTTTAGGGTTTCTAAACACTAAAGATTCAGAACTGAAGAAGTTCAGAAACTTCCAAATTCATAACCTAGAACCTGAAGAATCTACAAACATAAATATTCCCGAAAGATGAGCTCTTACGGTCTGAAATTGTTCAGAACCAGAAAGTTACAAACATTAAAAAAAACAGACCAACTCCAAACGCATAGAGTTTAGGGTTCAGACATTTTGAACCTTAAGGTTTCAAAACCAGAGAAACTTCTGAAACTATGATCTATAGTGAACCAGGGTATTAATCAAAAACTCATGCTTTTTATCACCTGGTTCAAAACACATCCTTGCTATGATCAGTTTCAAGTTTGTCAAAATATATCCAAATTGCTATCATTACCTCAATAGCTTGTCTTATTTTCAATCAAAATCATGAAAGGTATCGATTAAAAATATCAATCAACACATTAACCAAAGTTAGATAAATTCTAGGTAAAGGTCCAACCAAGTTTCCTTGGTTGGAATATATGAGTAAGATCTAGGAACCAAATACACATGAATTATGTAATGGTCTTCCCCATACTCAATTTATGTCTCTTCAACCTAATTATTCAAGAGATGCATGATACATTTTGAATAATTTGGCTGATCCTAGCATCTCACCCCATTTCTAGAAAACAAAAATAATTTGTTAAACCTTATAGTTTGTGTGAGATGTCCCCAAGTTGCCCAAATTAATTTTCCAATTTCTCTTGTCGTTTTAATTGTCCTTATTGATCATGATGAAGTCATAATGGCCTATTGAGCCAAACACATTCCTAATTCTCTCCATAAATGACTAAATTCATTTTTCGGAAGGGGTTTGGTGAAAATATCGGCTAGGTTTGATTTTGACTCAACATATGTAAGCGCAATGTCTCCCCTAGCTACGTGATCTCTAATGAAGTGATGACGCACTTCAATGTGTTTGGTCCTTGAATGATGGACTGGATTTTTCGTTAGGTTTATTGTGCTGATGTTGTCACACAACACTTGCACGCCCTTATACAAAAGTCCATAATCTTCTAGGGTGTGGATCATCCACAACAATTGTGATACACTCTCTCCCATGGCAATGTATTCAGCCTCGGTCATGGAGAGGGCAACGCAATGTTGCTTCTGACTTGACCAACTAACCAATGATGAACCTAAAAATTGGCAACCCCCACTAGTGCTTTTCCGATCCAATTTGCACCCAGCATAATCGGAGTCGGTATAACCTATCAAGTCAAAAGACTCCGTACGAGGGTACCATAGACCTACTCTAATTGTGCCCTTAAGGTATCTCAGGATTCTCTTAACTGCAATTAAATGAGATTCCTTGGCACAGACTTGATATCTAGCGCACATGCCCACAGCAAAAAGTATGTTCGGTCGACTAGCTGTGAGATATAGAAGACTACCAATCATGCTTCTATACTGCGTTAGATCAACTGGTTTTCCATTCTCATCATTGTCAAGGCGAGTGTTTGTCGCCCTTGGAGTGGATACTTCCTTAGAGTCACTCATTTTGAATTTTTTGAGCATCTCTTGAGTGTATTTCGTCTGATGGACATAAATGTCATCTCGAGTTTGTTTGATTTCAAGTCCAAGGAAGAATGTCAATTCTCCCACCAGACTCATCTCAAACTCACTTTCCATGTGATTGATAAATTCATTCAAATAGCCCTTGTTATTTGAGCCACAAATTATGTTATCGACATACACCTGGGCTACAAATATGTTTTCACCATCTCTAAGCAGAAATAGTGTTGGATCTATTTGACCTCTTACAAAACTCTTTTCTAGTAAGTAAGTTGACAACCTTTCGTACCAGGCTCGAGGTGCTTGTTTAAGCCCATAAAGAGCTTTCTTGAGCTTGTACACATGGTTTGGAGCCTCGGTATTCACAAACCCCGGTGGTTGTTCAACATAGACCTCTTTGTTAGGACCAAAAGTAGCTAGAGGGGGGAGTTTTCTGCATTCATTGTAAGCTTTGTGCTTGTATTTTGTTTCCCTTTCCTTCTTCTTGTACCGAGAGTCTTGTAGGGCTTCTCCGCCCTCGGTAGTTACCGAAAAGGAGTGTTTCATAGTGGAGGGTGCGTGCGTGGTGTGGATCCTTGGATTAGTCACCTCCTTTGGAGGTGGATACCAAGTAAAATCCTAGTGTTAGCGTGGGTGCATTTGTTTCTGTATTTTCCGCTGCATATTCTTGAAGAAACAAGCAACGCCGAGCAATGCCAAGCACCGAGCGAACGCGACGAGCTATTCACCCCCCCCCCCTCTAGCTACTTTTGGTCCTAACAAGTGGTATCAGAGCGAGGTTGCTCTTCACCGGAATCACCGCCGGAAGGGGCAAACATATCAAGAAAAGCTAGAGGGTGAAGAAGTTGGAGCAAATTCTTCAAGTTCAAGACTTTATCAAGCTCAACTTCAAGATGCAATTCCAAGATGGGCTTGGATTTGACACAAGGGTGGCTCCACCATACACTTCTACGAGTTTCGATTCTTGGAAATCAAGAATCGAAAATTTTCTTATGATGGAGATAGAGCAATGGTTTGCTCTAATGGAAGGCTTCAAGGCTCCAAGAAATTCAAAGGGCAAAGTTCTAAAGAAAAGCAAATGGAGCCCGGAGCAAGTCCAAAGGTGCGAGGCAAATGACAAAGTGACCAAGCTTTTGGTCAATTTATTGTCAAGCATCATTCTTTGCAAAATTGGAGAATTTGAAGATGCAAAGGAACTTTGGAGCAAATTGGCTAAGCTTCATGAAGAAATCCCCTCCACTGTACAAGATCATGAAGAATCCAGAGAGGGTGACTCTTTGGAGCAAGACCAAGAGGAGGACTCCGAGGTTGAGAGATGCTCAACCTCCGAAGAAGAGGAAATCCAAGAAGCTTCATCCTCAAGGGAATGCACCGAAGGGAACAAGAAGGGAGCATACTCCTTGTTTCATGTTCAAGATGATGAAGCCTCCACCTCTAGGATTGAGAGGGAGCAATTCTTGGCGACGCCGGATCAAGAAGAAGGAGAAGCTTCTACATCCGGGTCAAGTGAAGAAGAAGAAGATGGTGCCACCTCCGAAATTCAAGAAATATCAAATGGAGGAGCAAGTGCCATCCCTATACAAGAAGGTATAAATGTTTCAATTAAAAATAAAAATCATATAATATGTTTTGAGTGTAGGGAAAGTGGGCACTACAAGAGCAAATGCCCTAAATTGGCCAAGAAGAAGGGCCAAGTGGCACAAAAGGGCAAGGAGAAGCCCAAGGAGACCATCCCCGGAACAAAGAAGAGCAAGGAGCACATCGTGTGCTTCTCTTGCAATCTAAAGGGGCATTACCGAAGTCAATGCCCTAAGGGGAAGAAGGTGGTCAAGGCTCATGGAGGAAGCTCTAGTCAAGGGGGAGCCTCTAAGGTAAAGAAGAAGGTAACATTTGATGAGCCTACTCCTTTACATTATGGTAAAAAGCATGATAGTTCAAATTTATATCATTTTAATGCTATTTACCATGAAAATAGAAAGCATGATAGCGTTAAAGAAAAACATATAGCTTTTCATGCTAAAACTACTACACCTAAGGCTAGGATTGTAGGTAAAAATCTAGGCGAAAACTCTAAGGATTTTAGATACAAGCCTAGAAACAAAAATGCTCATGGGTCAAATACTAAGGACTTAGTGAGAGAAAATCAAGTCTTGAGGTCAAGACTTGATAAAATGGAAAAGACCCTAAAAAGTATGGAAAATATCCTAAAAGGGCAAAATGAGCATAGCCTAGGTCTGGGAGCACATAGGTCATCTAATGGCCATAGAGGTTTGGGATACAAACCCAAGGCTAAGAAGGATGTGCCCTCTTACCATAGGGTTCCATATAGTTATGGAACAAACCCTAGGTCTCGTGGTCAAGTCAAAAATACTAGAGAAGTCATCCCTAAGAGTATTTTTGCAACAAATGTGACTAAGACTTCTAAGAAGTCAAAGAAGGTCACAAAGAAGGTCACAAGGGAAGAAATCCCTAGAGTTGACCTAGAAAAAGTGACCAAGGCTTCTAAGAAGCAAAACAAGGTCACTAGGAAGGTATCTAGGGAGGTTATCCCTAGTGAATACCTAGAGCATCCAAGGAGCACCAATAGGTTTTGGGTTCCTAGGAGCATCTTCTCTACCCCATAGATGGGTTAGAGAGTGTCAACTCCGATTAGAAGGGTAGTTAACCCAACTTTGAGGAAATTGACACTCAAGGAGCATTTTCAAGGTTGTGTTAACCTTTGAAAATGAAATGGAATTATTATTTACTCCTTGAAAGAGTAAAATGTGCCTAATGGTGGAAGAATTGATTTTAATCTTAAATGGCACATATTGGGAAATTCATAAGAACTATCAAGTTGGGATTTTGGTATGTTCTTAGGCAATTTAAGGCAATCCGGGCCTTAATTTAAAAGTGCTACTCTTGTGGAAAAATGGAATATGCCAACATTTGAGGAATATGCTTAATTTCAATTGGCATAAATTAATCAAGGGAATTAGAAATGCAAACTTAGGCTTTGGCATTTTCTTGAAGCACTTTAGGGCAATCTAGATTTAAGTTGTAAGTTTAGCTAAGGTTTTAAGGATACTTAGATAGTTAATCTAGGTATATTTTATTAATGCTAAATCTTGCTATGATTGTTTGCCCATCATATGCCATGACATCAAGCCTATTTTTGCATTCATGTTTTATTATGAAAAAAAAAAATACAATGTCATGACATTCATACATCATGTAATTATAGGATATTTTCTTTTGAAAAGTATTTCATTTTGATGTATGCCATAACATTATCACGCATTAAGTTTAATTCCTTGTAATTAAGGACAAATGACATTTAACAACACTTATTAACAAGTGACATCCTAGGTGGATGTCTAATATCTCTAAAAATGCCTAGATAGATATGCATGATCCCTAGAATAGGGCAAAACTAAAATCTCACATCTCACAAGGACTATAAGGTGACTTGTATGTGTTTTAGTGCACATTAGATACAAGTGAGATGTTAGAAAGATGAACAAAACTCAAGATGTTGATTTAGTGCATTCTTTTGAGTTTTAGGTTCATCAAAATACATAGTTATGTGTTTTCCCATCATTGGGAAAGCTAATGTACAAGTCATGTGCATTAAGCCCAAGGAATGTGATGGGATATTGGTTTTGAAAATTATTTTAAAAGACTTTTGGAAAACCTTGGTGAAGGCTATCTTTTGATAGTAATCACCATTGAATAGTTAGACACAAACTTGAAGAAAACGCTAAAGTTTTAGCATGTTTTCAAGTTTGTGTCAATATTTGAAAATATGAAGTATTTTCATAGAAAACTATTTTTCCCTGATAAAGTATGCCCTAAATAATGTCTACACGAAATTTCATGATTTGTAGATTTTTGTAGAATTTTCTAGGGGTTTCTGAAGTTGGCTGAATTTGAAATTCAGCAACTATCAGAGCTCCAATCGATCCATGGATCGATTGGAGTGCCTGAATCGATCCGTGGATCGATTCATAAGGCAATTCTCGCGAGCAGAAGCTCGCTGGATCGATCAGCCGATCGATCCACACATCCTGAATCGATCAGTGGATCGATTCAGATAGGTTGAATCGATTGGAACCCAACTCCAATCGATCCAGGATGCTGATTTTGGCTGGGAAGGCCTGATTTCAGCACTCTAAACCTATTTTAGTCTAGGTAACCATTCTAAACTCCTGAAAATACATTTGTATACATACAAAGGGTGTTTTCATGTGAAAAACAAGGATGGATTGGTTAAGGAAGGCTAAGTTGAAGTTTAGGTTGAGGTTTGTTTCAAATTTTGAATATTTGAACCTCAAAACTTCTAAATTTGGGTTTCCTAAAGTTTTGGGGATTCCAAGTCATTGTTGGTGCAATGACAGAAGTTACCACCATGTCTTTAGGGGGAGGGACTCTTTAAAGACATGAAAATCATTTTTCATGAACCTTGGAAGGTGGTCAACCTTCCGTTAAGAACATGCTCAAGGTTGAGCATTTAAACTTGAAATGGGGAGAAATGGGGAGTGGATATCCTCATTATTTCAAGTGGACACTCAAGTGGTTAGATAATGCTCAAGGTTGGGTATTTGTCTACATTGAGGGAGAAGTTAAGGATAAATGAAGGGTATGGGACCTTCATTATCGTGTTGATCACAACGAGTGATGTTGTGAACAACGATGAGCAACTCTTCAGGGGGAGAGTCTTCAACAAATGGATTTGTTGAAGTGTGCCCAGAATTGGAGCATAGGTTGATGTGTGTCCAACGATGGGTTGATGTGTGCCAATAGGGGGAGAATGTATGGTTAAGCTTAGGCCTTCATTACCTATGGGAAGGTCATAGGGGGAGAATGAAAGGACTCATGAAAGGGAGTAAGTTAGGCTTTCATTACCTAGAGGGAGTTTGCCCTCTTAGGGGGAGAATGAAGAGCTTAATTTATGCTTTCATTACCTAGTGGCATGAAGAAGGAGGCTATGGGATTAGCCTAACTTACATATGGGATTGTAAGTGTTATTGTGGTATTGTCAAACATCAAAATGGGGAGATTGTTGGTGCAATATCCCTCAGGTCAAGGTTGACTGGTAACCAAGCTGAGTCTTGGTTTAGGTTTAGATGTTTGACAATAAGATATTGATTGAAGAAGAGTCAAGTAGGTCAAGGTTGACGGGATACTTGATGGGAAGTCCTAACTGGGATGTTGAGAGCAAAGACCACCTAAGTAATATGGCAAGGATATGTTGAGTGATGAAACCAACTGCAGAAGCTGGAGAAGGTCCCTAAAGGGTCCAATCTAGTGAATCCAAGAACAAGTGAAGCGGAAGAAAAGTCTCAGTGGAGGAAACTGACAGGGAAGTCTGGTGAGTGAAGCCAGAAGGAAAACCCTAGTGAGTGAAGCTAGGTGAAAGTCCCAGTGAGTGAAGCGGTGAAAGCCCTAGTGAGTGAAGCTAGGCGGATGGAAAACCTAGTGAGTGAAGCTAGGTGAAAGTCACGTGAGTGAAGCCGGGCAGAGAAAATCCAGATGGATCAAGGATGATTGGACATCCGGTGTTGGGAAGTCAAGTAGGTCAAAGGATTGATGGATACTTGGCATGAAAGAAAAGTCCAAGTAGGTCAAAGGGATTGGCCGGATACTTGACACAGAGAAAAGTCCAAGTGGGTCAAAGGATTGATCGGACACTTGGTAAGGGAGTCCTAGCGGTCAAGGGAGTGACTAGATGCTAGGCATGACATACCAACAGTCAAGGTTGACCGGATGTTGGTTTGGGAGGTTTGGGACTTGGTTTTGGACAAAATCAAGTCTTTGGATCGATCGATGGATCGATCGGACTGTCAGAGACTCGGATCGATCCGTGGATCGATCGGAGGTCCCAATCGATCGATGGATCGATTGGGGTTTCTGCCAGGAGCTGGATCGATCCGTGGATCGATCCGGGCGCTTTCCAGCAGGAGCTCGGATCGATCCGTGGATCGATCCAAAGCCTCCCCGATCGATTGGGAATATTCGAATCGATCGGGATCCGACCGTTGGCGTCGTTTATAGCTGCAGGCGTGTGATGGCTGCGGGATCTCTTCACGGTTTCATCTCAGATCTTCGTCAGCTCCTCCACAGCACTCTCAAAGCTCGTGATCGCCAGTTCTTGAAGGTTCTTGGAAGCTCTCCGAGTCAAGAGGCGGATCAAAGGCAAGAAGAGAAGCTAGGGTTAGGGTTTTCTGCATTCATTGTAAGCTTTGTGCTTGTATTTTGTTTCCCTTTCCTTCTTCTTGTACCGAGAGTCTTGTAGGGCTTCTCCGCCCTCGGTAGTTACCGAAAAGGAGTGTTTCATAGTGGAGGGTGCGTGCGTGGTGTGGATCCTTGGATTAGTCACCTCCTTTGGAGGTGGATACCAAGTAAAATCCTAGTGTTAGCATGGGTGCATTTGTTTCTGTATTTTCCGCTGCATATTCTTGAAGAAACAAGCAACGCCGAGCAACGCCAAGCACCGAGCGAACGCGACGAGCTATTCACCCCCCCTCTAGCTACTTTTGGTCCTAACACTCTTCCTTAATGAAACCGTTTAATAAGGCCGATTTAACGTCCATTTGATGGAGCTTGAAGCCTCTATGTGCAGCAAAAGCTAGCATCAAACGAATGGACTCTAATCGGGCCACGGGAGCATAAGTCTCATCATAATCGAGGCCTTCGACTTGACTATAGCCCTTGGCTACAAGTCTTGCCTTGTTTCTTACGACTTCTCCCTTTTGGTTTAACTTATTTTTGAAGACCCATTTGGTTCCAATAATGGTAGTCTTCTTAGGTCTAGGAACTAAGTCCCACACTTGGCTCCTTTCAAATTGACCTAACTCATCTTGCATAGCTATGACCCAATCAGGATCATGCAATGGCTCATCAACTAATTTTGGTTCGATTTCTGAGATCAAGGTGACCTCATTAGACTCATTTCGAAAGAATGATCTAGTCCTAACCCCTTGTTGGATGTCTCCAACAATCTGGTCTTGGGGATGACTAGAGGCTATCCTGGATTGCCTTGGCGTCAGCGGTGCCTCATGAGTGGTCTCACTAGGCACAGGCAAGGACTCAGTATCAAGCAAAGGATCAGCCTGAGCCCTTTGTTACCTTTGCTCATCGTCATCGGAGTCAACTTCGACTCTTTCTATGTTTTGATCATTCAAACTTAGCCTTCTAAGTTCAAATTGAATTTCTCCTACATCCCTCGATTGATCATTTGATTTAGGGATTTCTTCAAATGCTACATCCGAGGATTCTTCAATCAATTTAGTCCTATTGTTGTAGACTCGATAGGCTTTGCTGATGAGAGAGTACCCGACCAGTATTCCTTCATCAGCCTTAGCTGTGAACTTTCCAAGATGATCCTTGGTGTTCAAGATAAACACCTTACAACCAAACACCCTAAGATGTTTAATTGTAGGGGGTTTTCCAAACCAAAGTTCATGGGGAGTCTTTCCTAAAAACCTATGTATCACGACTCGGTTTTGCACATAGCAAGCTGTATTTACAGCTTCAACCCATAAGTAGCTCGGTAGTGAGTACTCATTGAGCATGCTTCGTGCAGCCTCTTGCAAGGCTCGATTCTTTCTCTCCACAACCCCATTTTGTTGTGGGGTTCTTGGAGTAGAGAACTCATGCCTATATCCTTTTTCTTGACAAAATTCTAAAAATCTATGATTTTGAAATTCACCACCATGATCACTTCTAATTGTTTTAATTGTTGTTGATTTTTCATTTTCAGTTCTTCTACAAAAGGAAACAAAAATATCTATGGTTTGATCCTTATTTTTCAAAAAGAAAGTCCATGTATATCTAGTAAAGTCATCAATGATCACTAAGCAATATCTACTTCCATTCAATGAAATGACATTACTACAGTCAAATAAGTCCATATGCAATAAATCTAAAGCAGTAGAGGTACTTATAGCGCTTTTACCTTTATGAGACGCTTTTGTTTGTTTACCCTTTTGACATACATCACATAATTTTGTCTTTTGGTACTTGATGCTTGGTAGGCCTCGCACTAATCCTTTGTTGGCTAGCTTTCGAATATTCTTCATGTTCACATCGGCCAACCTCCTATGCCAAAGCCATGATTCTTCTTCTTTTGACATGAAGCACTTAGCAGAGGCATTAGTAGCACTTTTAAAAGATACTTGATAAATGTTATCTACCCTTGTGCCTACTAGTACCGTGTCAAGTGTGTCAATGTGTTTGACCAGACATTGACTTGAATGAAACTCAATTGTGTAACCCGTATCACACAATTGGCTGACACTTAGGAGATTAAAGGTCATCCCCTTGACTAGAAGAACATTCTTGATTTGGAGACATTCGGATATATGAATGTCTCCAACTCCTATAACCTTAAGGCTACCATTATTACCAAATGACACATTACCTCTATTTTTATTTTGAAGGGTGGTAAAGAGTGACTTGTCCCCGGTCATGTGCTTGGAGCATCCACTATCAACAAACCAAGTTGATAGATGCTCCCCCTTGACCAATGCTTACAAGACACGAAAAATAGACATTTTAGGTACCCAAATCTTGGGACCTAATGCATCTACAATGAAAGACCTAGGAGCCCATGCCTTGGTCACAACCTTCCTAGTCTCATGAACCCTAGAAGCATGTGATCTATGAAATTGGGTTCTAGACACTAATGAAATGAAACTAGACTCCTTAGGTTGATATCCTAACCCAGCCTTGTTGTAGACTGCCCTTTGGGCATTTAAAATCATATCTAAGGTCTTAGAGCTAGTTGAGAATTTTTCAAGCATTTTCTTGAGTTTCTCAACTTCACCCTTTAAGGCTTTGTTTTCATCCTCAAGGACCTCTAGATGTAGGTCATCAACCTCATCTTCCCTAAGGGCCCTCAAGTGCTCTACTTCATCTTTTAATGATTTAATTTGAGTTTTTGACTTCTTAAGCAAAGTAGATAAATGTGCAATGGTTTTATAACATTTTTCTAAATGAGGAGAGGTTACCTCTTCATCATCCGAAGATGATGAAGCTGCGGTTGAGGTGTCACTTGTGTCACCATCACTCCCGGAATCCGGTTCCTCCCTTGCCATGAACGCTAATTGACGTGTGCTTTTCTCCTTCTTCTCTTCATCCGATGAACTTGAGGAGGATTCATCCCAAGTAGCCTTGAGAGCTTTCTTCTTCTTGGCCCTTTCCTCCTTCTTCTTGAGTTTTGGACACTCGCTCCGATAGTGTCCTTTCTTGCTACACTCATAACAAATAACATTAGTTTTATCAACATTTTGATCAATAGGTTTACCTTTCCCTTTGTATCTCCGGCTTCTTCTCATGATTCTCCTTACAAAGTTGGTCATCTTACTTGATGATGATCCACCTTCGTCATCGGACTCGGAGGAGGATGAGGATGAGGATGAGGGAATCTCTTTTTCCTTCTTCTTTTCTTTCTTCCTTCTGTTGGTTGCTACTCGGAAAACCTAGAGGTTCCACTGTACAAAAATTTTGTACAAAGATCTGAACCTTTTCCTAGCTACCATGTGTTCTTTTAAATTAAATTTTGGATCGCCTGCGGAACTTAACACGTTTGATCCAAAACTTAATCTATTCGTTCTTTTAGGTTTTGACTTGGGTCTCCTGCGGAACTTAACACGTTCGACCCAAATCGCCTTAAGTTATTAATTCCATTAAATATTAATTTCCATAATTAGTTCCCAGTACTGACGTGGCGAGGCACATGACCTTCTTAGATATGGGAGCAACCACCACCGACTAGACAAAACCTTTTATAGAAAGCTAATATTTAATTTCCTAAAATAACTTTAGGTTAACCGAAAAGAACAATCAAATCACAAGGATAAATAAAACACAAGAACACAACATCGAAAAACATATTCGAAATACTAGAACGTAAGCCTCTTGTATTTGGTATTATTTCCATAAATAACTAGTATGATGCGGAAAAGGAAAAACTACTAGTTATACCTTCTAGAAAGACCTCTTGATCTTCTATCGTATTCCTCTTCTAACCTCGGACGTTGTGTGGGCAACGATCTTCCGAGATGAGAAACCACCAACCACCTTCTTCTCCTCCTAGCTAGGTTCGGCCACAAAGAAAAAAGCTTCACCAAGGAAGAAAATCAAAACGCTAACCAAGCTCCAAGAGATGCTAGCTTTCTCTCCTTCTTCTTCTTCTTCTTCTCCAAGTAGTATCCGGCCGCCACAAGAGCTCCAAGCCTTTGAGAATTTCGGCCACCACAAAGAGAGAGAGAGGAAGAGGATGGCCGACCACTCCAAGGAATAAAAGAGGGAGAGAAATAATAGAGGTTGTATCTCATGAAGGCACCCTCACCCCTTCTTTTATATTCCTTGGCCTAGGCAAATTAGGAAATTTAATTACAATAAAATTTCCTTAATTTCCTTGACATGATTTAATTGAGAAAAATAAAATAAAATTTCCCCAATTAAATTCAAGTGGCCGGCCACATCATGAAGAACAAATTGGACAAGTTTCAATCAACAATTAAAACTTCCTAATTTGTTTCCGGAAATTTTAAAATTAAAATTTCTCTTCAAAAATCTCTTCATGGTTGATAAAAAGAAATTTTCATAATTTTAATTTTACAACATGTGAATAATTTTTAAAGAGAAAATAAAATATCTCATCAATCTACAAATAAGGAAAGAGATCTAATCTCTTTCTTTAATCTATTGTAGATCTTTTACAAGAGAGATATTTTAATTTTAATTCTCTTTAATAAATTATATCTTCCACATAATAAAAATTAAAATTAAATTTCTTTTTTAATTTAATTTGGCCGGCCCCCACTAGCTTGGGTTCAAGCTAGGGCCGGCCACCCAATCTTATACCTAGGCCGGCCCTAGCTTGGTTCCCAAGCTAGCTTGGTCGGCCCCCTATTGGTGGGTATAGAAGGTGGGTATAGGTGGGTATAATACTCTATAAATAAGAGGCTACGATAGGGACCGAGAGGAGGAATTGGTTTTGATCTCCCGATAAAATTAAGCATCCCGTGTTCACCCCGAACACACAACTTAATTTTATCAATAATAATTCATTCCACTAGAGAACTATTATTGAACTACCGCACAAATCCCAAATTACATTTTTGGGCTCCTTCTTATTATAAGTGTGTTAGTCTCCCTGTGTTTAAGATATCGAATGTCCACTAATTAAGTGAGTTACTGACAACTCATTTAATTAATATCTTAGTCCAAGAGTAGTACCACTCAACCTTATCGTCATGTCGGACTAAGTCCACCTGCAGGGTTTAACATGACAATCCTTATGAGCTCCTCTTGGGGACATTATCAACCTAGTATCTCTAGGACACAGTTTCCTTCTATAATCAACAACACACACTATAAGTGATATCATTTCCCAACTTATCGGGCTTATTGATTCATCGAACTAAATCTCACCCATTGATAAATTAAAGAAATAAATATCAAATATATGTGCTTGTTATTATATCAGGATTAAGAGCACACATTTCCATAATAACCGAGGTCTTTGTTTCTTTATAAAATCAGTATAAAAGAATCGACCTCAAATGGTCATACTCAATACACTCTAAGTGTACTAGTGTAATTATACAGTCAAGATAAACTGATACCTAATTACACTACGACCTTCTAATGGTTTGTTCCTTTCCATTTTGGTCGTGAGCTACTGTTTATAATTTATAAGGTACTGATAACATCATCTTCTGCATGTGACACCACATACTATGTTATCTACAGTATAAATTAATTGAACAACTACAACTAAATATAGACAATTTGACCAAATGTGATTCTTTATTCATAATGAATGTTTACAAAGCTTAGGCTTTCAGTATACACTCCAACACCTTCTTCCATCTTTGCTCTTTTCTCCTGCAACTAAGGCAATACCTTTCTCTTTTTGACCCTTGTTAGCAAACTCATGGAGTTCCATTTCACAAAAAAATTCATCTACTTTAACAATTGAAAGGTCCTTGGAGACCTTGTAGGCATCTATCATAGATGACCACAGGGCATTCCTTGGAAAGGCTTTGAGAGCATACCTTATGAGATCGCGATTCTCTACGCGTTTATCTACGGAATGAAGACCATTGATAATTTCTTTGAACCTTCCGTGTAGTTCACTTACTGTCTCGTTCTCCTTCATGGTGAGGTTTTGTAGTTGGTTTAAGAATAAATCTCTCTTGGCGATCCGAGAGTCTCTAGTTCCTTCTTGGAGCTCGATGAACTTGTTCCACAAGTCTTTTGCGCTCGTGAATGGACCTACCTTGACGAGTTGATCCTTGGTTATCCCACATTGTAAAGTGACCACTGCCTTGGCATCAGCTTGTCCTTTGCGAGTTTGCTCGGTGGACCACCTTGATGAGTCAAGTTCCTTACCTTCTTCGTCCTTCGGGGGTGTAAACCCTTCCTTGACGGAGAACCACATTGAGATGTCGATCTTGGGATAATATTCCATGCGGCTTTTCCAGTATCAAAAGTCTGCTCCGTCGAAGCAGGGTGGACGATTGGTGTTAAACCCTTCCTTCATGGCCATCTTTTTGCTCTTTAGGGTGTTAATCCGGATGAAGAGCACCTTGCTCTGATACCACTTGTTAAGATCTTCGGATGGCTAGAGAGGGGGGGGTGTGAATAGCCTCCTCTAAAACTTAACTAAATTCTTCAATCAAATCGTTAGCGCAGCGGAAATATGCACATGAAAATCTAATACAAAGAAAAGAAAGACACACACCACTGACACCAATATATATGAGGTTCGGGGATAACTTGCCCCTACTCCTCGGCGTGTCCGTAAGGTGGACGATCCCTTGATCTTTCGGTAGATCACACCCCGAATAGATACCGGCTAAAAATTTCTCCTTCTCGGTAGAGTAACCTCTCCACAAAGTCTCAGAAAAATATGTAAATAAAGCACAAGACTTACAGATCAGTGGCAAAAGAGAATGAAGAAAGACGCTCACAGCCACGCGAAGACAGCAGTTAAACAGAGCACAAGAAGGAAGCACAGCCAAGAACTCAAAGCTCAGCCCCCTTGCTTGATCGACCGAGAGTTCTCTATTCAAACCTCTCTTCATCCTTCTTCTTATGCCTCTGCTTCCACTGCGTTCAGCCTGTCCCGAATTGCTGTCAACCTGCACCGAATCCCTGCTGCAAGCTACAACGTCGCCAATCACTCTTCCTCCTCCTCTGGTTCTCTGAACTCACGCCAATAGAACCCATGGTCTTCACTGGGGTCTCTGAGCTCGAACCAATGAGCAAGAGTCAAGCTGATTCCCAACTGATTGCGGCCAGATCACAGCCTGATCGCAGCCAGTAACCGTTGATGCTCCAATTGCACCATTTGCAGCGAAGCACGGCAGAAAGAACCCTTTGTCTTATTCTTCTGATGGAGCTTAATTTGAATTTGAGCATTGGCATGATACCTGCAATCTGCAACTTAAAAAGCTAACAACAGATGGTTAAATTCAGATGGATCAGAAGTTGCAGAGAAACAGCAGAAACTTCAGACAATTTTGTGGATCGGTCAACAGATCGATCCACACCTTGTTGGACCGATCATGCTATGACCTGATCGGTCCAGGAGAGCTTTGATCGGTCTGTGGACCGATCAGGCTATAGGTGGATCGGTCCACAGACCGATCCCCTATACTCTCTCCCGAACTTCATTGCCTCCAGATCGGTCTCCAGACCGATCAGTAAATCTCACAGAATGTTGCTGATTGGTTACTGATCGGTCTACAGACTGATCAGTAATTCTCCAGTGAGTTACTGATTGGTTACTGATCGGTCTGGTGACCGATCAGATAACCATAGTATCACTGGATCGATCAACAGACCGATCAGATATCCATAGTATCACTGGATCGGTCAACAGACCGATCCAATGCCTATGTAGGTAGGTTTAGAGCTTCCCAGCCCTAAACCCTAAAGCCTTCCTGGTCTAGAGAACGAGCTACCGAGCCCTCTCTGACCTAGTCCGGAGAACGAGCTACCGAGGCCTCTCCGACTTCGTCCGGTCCAGAGAATGAGTTACCGAGCCCTCTCTGACCTAGTCCGGAGAACGAGCTACGGAGCCCTCTCCGACTTTGTCCGGTCCAGAGAACGAGCTACCGAGCCCTCTCTGACCTAGTCCAGAGAACGAGCTACCGAGCCCTCTCCGACTTCGTCCGGTCCAGAGAACGAGTTACCGAGCCCTCTCTGACCTAGTCCGGAGAACGAGCTACCGAGCCCTCTCTGACTTCGCGTGCCAAGTTTCCATACTTGGACTTTTCCCTTCCACCTGAACAACATTGATCAGTAATCAATCTGAGTTTAATTAATATCTGATACAAACTTAAATAAGTGTCAACATCAAAACAACAGCCAGGTCAGACCGTATCAACAGACTCGACTCGATTACAACCCTAAGTTGGGGCTATATTTATGGACTATTGAGTATCTTGTTGTCTCTCCACTAATTATGAATCAATGGAGACCATAACAGTCATCACAAAAAAAATATATTGCAATCATAACAATGACATAGACTAAGGTATATATAGATGATTTATAAATATAGTTTTGATCCTTGTATAAGATATTATGGATCCCCGAATGAATTTTTTAAAAAATATTGTGCCCGACTATAAAGGACTTGAATAAGAGACTTTAGGGCATGGTGAGATTGAGACTGAAGAAGGGTACATGACTTAGAATGGGTCCGATCAGAGATTTCTAGGTCTATCAATGTGTTTTGACCAAAACTCATTTAAGGTATTTAGAATTTTGAAATTTTGTCATTAGATGGAAGAGGTGAGGGTATAAAAAATATGTTTAGTGTGTAATCCTAGTATTGAGACCTGTAAATAAAGTTATGGTTGTGTGTCAACTGACACAAACACTATGATGCTAGTTTCGAAAGATCAACACCACTGTAGTGCTAGTCTTCCGAAACCAACACCACAATATTCTATTCTCCTCACACAAGGTGGTGTTAGTTTTTGAAGATCAACACGACTATGGTGTTATTATTAGAAGAACAGCACCATTGAGTTTTGAAATTTCAAAACCTTTTGACCACTAATATGAATGTGTTAAAATAGTAAAGGAGGATAAATTTGAATACGGTGCATCTAATAAATGTTGGTGCAATTTCCCTAGGTCAAGGTTGACCAAGTTGACTAAGCTTAAATTAACTCAAGCTTGAGTTGTAATGTACGGATTTCGATATTTGACAATATATGAAGATTATTTTGACAATGTATGGAGATTGCAGGAGTAATTGTCTGTTTGGGGAGATTGGTCAAGGTTGACCAGTTTAATGTGAAGAAGAGTTAAGTAGGTCAAGGTTGACCGAATACTTGATTGGGAAGTCTAATGGGAAGGTTGACAGAATATGAAAATCCAAGTGGGTGAATCTAGGGTGACCAGACACCTAGTACTTGGAAGTCCAAGTGGGTCATAGAGGACTGGACATTTGACACGGAAAGAAAAGTCCAAGTGGGTCAAATGATTGACCGAACACTTGGTGACGAAGTCCCATTAGGTTAGGGTTGACCATATGCTAGGCACGGGAAAGTCCTAACAGGTCACGGTTGATCGAATGTTGGGTTTGGGAACCCTATACTTGATTTAGGCAAGTTAGGATTGACCAATTTGATTAGGAGATCAATTGAACCAGAGTATAATCGATCAATTGATCGATTGTGAGAGTATTGCAAAAAAAGGGGCCTAATCGATTGGCCGATCGATTAGGAGACATTCTCGTGAGCATATAGAGGTTCCCAATCAATCAGCCGATCGATTGAGAACCACCAATCGATCAACCGATCGATTGAGAACCGCTAATCGATCAACCGATCGATTGTGGTTGGATATCGATCAGTTGATCAATTGGGGTTGGATTTCTCACGAGGCTGCGAGGAAGCCTGAATCGATCGGTCAATCGATTCCGAGTGTTTCCAGCGAGAGCACAGAGACACTCTAAATCGATCGGTTGATCGATTCAAGCCTCCCCAATCGATTAGTCGATCGATTGGGATATGACCATTGCGTAAGTAGCGAGCTTTGGGCGGTTGGGATTGGGTTGATCCGACGTGGCAATTGATTGGGAGTAGGCCCAATCGATTGAGAGCCCTAGGAGTGCAGAGTATAAAGTTGTTGGCGAGCTTTCTTCGCTGCAGGCTTCTCCTGATATTCTTCATTGAGCTCTCATCTCTTCACGCCAGTTCATGGAAGCTCTTGGGGACAAGTGTTGCTACACTTTCAGGGTTCAAGAGGCAATCTACATCAACAAGATCAAGCAAGAAGAATGTTTTATTTGTATTCTTGTGTATTTACTTCTTGCGTATGTTGTATCTTATTGTGAGAGTCTTGTACGAGATTTCTCCACCTTTGGTTGTATCCGAGAAGGAGTTTCTTTCTTAGTGAAGAGTGCTCGTGTGTGTAGATCCTTGGATTAGTTATCTCTTCTTGAAGTGGATACCAAGTAAATCTACTTGTTAGTATTGGAGAGATTGACTTCGAGTTTATTTCGCTACACATCATCATCTACGAAGCAAGCGAACAAGCGCGATGAGCTATTCACCCCCATCTAGCTCCGAAGTAACCCAACAATAAACCCACAAGAGTTGGAATGAGTCCAATATGAACTAACTAAGTCCATCAATGAGTTTTGACTGAAACCCATTGATAGATCTATAAGACTTAGATTTCTAAAAAGTTAACATGTAATGGAGGAAATAAGTGTGTAAAAGATATTTATGATGTCCATGTCTAATTCTGACATTCTAATTAAAATACATTATGCGTATATGTCAATTTTCTTATAATATAAAATTCAACACTAGAGTGGTGTTGGAATTTATATTCTAGCACCATAGAAGAAAGTTCAACACTATAGTGGTGTTGGAATATAATGTTGAGCACCATACAGCTACTTTACATCTAAGTTGGAGAAATGAACCTTTAAACACACACATATATATATATATATATATATATATATGAGATATTACATGATGAGCAAAATATATATATATATATATATATATATATATATATATATATATATATATATATATATATATATATATTTTGCTCATCATGTAATATCTCATATAAGAAAATTAATAATTTACAATCCGATGATTATATTTATATTGTCAACTGATTTCTAAAAAACCTCAACTACATAGAAATAGGTGAAAAAAAACCCTAAAGCAATCTCTATCTCTTTTATTATAATGAATATCAATAAATAAATAAACGAGAACGATATTATAAGAAAATCGGGAAGAGAATCGATGAGAAAATGACAAATGGGCTATTATGTTGAAATCTTGATCAGTCTTCTTTGGAGAACACCGAGTCTTCAAAATTTATTTTAGCGGTGCCAAAGTTTTAGATTACCTTTTAGGGTTAGTCTTCCCCATTATTTTTTCTCTGATGAAATTCTATCGGATGGAATAGTTTCATATAAAACAAGAATAGCTACGGTAATCACGTGACTAAATGCTATTTCATCCATCCGAATTAAAATATTAAGTTTTTTAGAATTGTGGATCAGATATTTGGAAATGAGACAAGCTATCAATGGAGGGTTAAAATGAAAATAAAAGGTGTCTTTTGAAAATAATAAAACATAGGTGCATCTTTTAAGGATTCAGAAACTTTAAGATGCCCTTTACTAATGTGGTTGTTCATGTCCGAGTGCGAGTAGACGGACACTGGAAAGATGATGTTTATGTTAATTGGATATTGATTGAAGGTGATGCGGACCTCCAACGAGTTAAGCCTGTAACCACAAAGTCGTTAGTGTCGAGCTGAGAAGGGGTTCTCCGGTGAAAACCCTCCGACGCTCAAGTTAGCTATCGACGGCAAGCAAATAAAGTAGAGAAGAAAGGAGTAGCAGCGTGACTGTAGCTACAATGATGAAAAACATATCTTCGATGAAGCTTTGGAGCATTTTATATAGAGCTCCCGGGAGGCGCATACACTCTTCCCGAAGCGTGCACGTTTCCCAAAGTGTGCACGTTTCCCGAAGCGTGTATGCTTCCCAAAGCATATCTGGAAAGACCGTGTCAGAAAAACGTGTCTGACGCCATACCTTAACAACCCGAACATATCCCTGACGTGTCAGTGGAAGCTTCCACCGTACGATCCTCTGTCTGACCACGTCGCCGACCATGTCGCTTGTCGATGACACTGATCCCTAAGAAAATATTGTCAACTACTCTTTTGTCTGTTATTGGGACGAGCGGGAGGGCCGCTTGGCCAGTCTGTCGTCCGGGTGATGCAATACCCGTGCCGAGCGTCCCGAGCGGGAGAGCCGCTCAACCAGTCTGCCGTCCGGGTGATGCAACAGCCAGGGCGAGCGTCCGCTCGACCAATGTCCTATTGGTTGGCTCCCCCCATCGGGCGAGAGAGCCCTGTCTACCAGGTCGAGGCTGCATTTCACTATTTGCCCGAGCGGGATGAACGCTCGACCTTCGTGACGCTCGGCCTTCGTGCCTCCCTGGTTGAGCTTCATGAGCGTCGGGAGCTCGGTGTCTGATCGAGATGTCGAAGTGTCAAATCGTCTACTCTTCCTGTTGACCACGGAGGTAATTCACCTGATCAGACTGTTGGATCGTAGAGTTTCGCTAGGGGGGGGTGAATAACGATTTAGAAATTTTGAAAGAGTATGTAGCGGAAAAAGAATAAATAACACAAGAAAAAAGACACCAAGATTTTTACTTGGTTCGGAGCCTTTGGCGACTCCTACTCCAAGGCCCGCACACAAGGGTGCTTCCGATGGGCAATCACTATCAATTCATAAATGATTACAAAGATGAAGTACAATTAGAAAACAGTAAAGTATACCAATGAAAAGGAAACACAAAACTTTTGAAGCTTTGGTTCGTCGGAGTGACAGAGCGTAGTTGAAGTGTGAGCAGCGTACAAGCGCACCGATTAATCTGTTCAAGTTATGTTTTGAAGCTGCACCTCGAGGCTCCTTTTATAGCCTCTGCAATACTGATCCAGATCCTCGAAGATCGGGATCTGTGTTGACCCGAAGCGGATCGGTCGATCGATCCCCGGTTCGGTTGACCGATCAGATGACTTCCACCTCATCCGATCTGCTCGCTCCGCTTCGATTTGGTCAACTTCTATCCCTGGTTCGGTCGATCGATAACCACGTTCGGTCGACTGATCCGCTCCTCTGACCCAGTCCACCCGGTCTGATCCAGTCGACGCTCATCCTCGGTTCAGTTGACCGATAACCACGTTTGGTCGACCGATCCCCTGGTCGAACCCGGTTCATCCACTGGAGCTCTGCTCTACTGCTGCTTGGGGGTTTGGTCAACCGATCCAAACGTTTGGTCAACCGATCCCAGTCGGTTCTAACCCTGCACAAAAATATTAGTCTCCTGCAAAACAGAATTAGAACAGAATATAATTAAACAGAATATTAATTAGATTCCGTCTCACCGAGACCGGAATCTAGTCAAGATCTCGACTTAGAGTTCCGAAATGGGTCTAAGTCGAGTCGACGCCTAAGTTCCCTTTCCGGGAATGCGTCCTCACAGTCACTCCCCTCTAGTGACTTACCTCCACTTACCTGCCAGACGTCCGGTCAGCCCTTTGACCCGTCTGGACTTTGCGCCAGCTATCCGGTCAGCCCGTGGACCTAGCTGGACTTCGTGCCAAACGTCCGGTCAGGCCGTCGACCTGTTTGGACTTCGTGCCAGCTATCCGGTCGACCCGTGGACCTAGCTGAGCTTCGTGCCAGACATCAGGTCAGCTCGTCGACATGTCTGGACTTCTCCTGCACACTCGGTCAGAGTATTAGATAACAACGAAACTAACTTAACCTATTTTGTCATTCATCAAAACTTGAGTTAGACCGTTAGTGCTAAAGGCACCAACACAGACGTCCGCCTAACGTTGTCCACTTTGACCTTCTGTCACTCGGACCCTACCTTACCACTAGATCAGTGGCAAAGATGATTTATTCACTCTAGCACCTCGACAATCTATCTCTAGATTAATATCGGAAAAATAAATTATGAACATTTACTAATCATTAGTACCATCATCGAACTACGAGGGAAGACACTGCCTTGAAGGATCCTAGGACGGCCTTCACGAAATTACCATAGAAATTTTGTTCCATTAGTGAATAAGAAAATGAGCTGTTAATAGTAAGTGATTTTTTTTTTTTTTTATCACGAGTTTCTCTATCTCATTCATTCTTTCATTTATAAAGAGGCATAAGCAGTTCGAGTTTAACGGGTTAAACCACTGACCCGATTGCCTTCCCGCTCAGGTGCACCTTACTAAAATGAAAAGAGGGCACACTAGAGGTGAGAGGCGGCCGTAGAGATGGCGACGGCGAGGAGAGGGACGACCTTTGCTGGGGCGAACGTCTTCCTTTCTCGAAGCCTCGTCCCCCCGGATGTGTTCGATGCCCTGCACGACGCCCTCAAGCTCAATGGCGCTACCGTCTTCCTCTGCAGCGACCCCTCCCGCACCGCCGCCAACGACTACCACGTCATAGCCTCCTCTAACCATGTCAGTCTTCGCCCCTTCTACCCTTCGTCTTCTGTTTATGCTACTCCCAATGTGTATTAATCCTTTCCCTCTTGATTGCAGGAGAAGTTCGAGAATCTCCGCGCCAAGGGTTGCAATCTGCTCGGTACCTCCCTCTCTAACAATTTTTTTGTTTCAGTTAGTCGTTTTATTTCGTGCCCTGGTTTGTGTTTTTGGATGTTTAATCCCCCTAAGATCGCCAAGAAAGTAAGGAATGCCTCCTCCTGCAATCGGAAAATTCCCCCCTAAAATTGTAGAATTTAACTCATTTGTTTTCCTACCGATAAAGTGCCTTGTTTTGTGAATTGATGGTCAATTACTTTGAATTAGTACTCAGAAATTGTCATATCTTTAATACTGTGTTCACAGAAACAATATGATAAAGAAAGGAGAAGAGGTAAAAGTTGAAAAAGTAATGAGTTTCTCTTATTACGTAGAAGTAAGTAAAGAGGGATAGAAATTTAGTTACATTAGATTTCTTTATTTAAGTGATGCTGTTTCTTTCTTTTTGGATCCGTCCAAGCCAACAAGATGACTAAAATAGAGTGAACGTATGCTAACATAATTCATTTGTTTTTTCCCCTTAAACTATATCCTCTCGGTCTTACTTCCTCCCCTTCAAGTAAACACTGTATATGAAGATTTTACATTAGAGGCATGACTAGAAAACAATGACCGGCAACCTGTTGCATTTTTTTTTTTTGATCAATCCGATTTATCTTGGGTGGACCAAGATTAAACTGAGTGCCTGAAGAAGGTTAAAATGAGCAAGTATAGACGGTTGAATTGTTTTCTCCTTTTTTCTCTTTATGTAGTTGATTAAACTTGCTAGCTAAAGTGTGGTAAGATAATACTGTCATGAATCACATGGTTTATTCTTGTTGTTCTATGATGCTTTTATACAGAATTGGCTGTTGAGTGGCGACATCTTTAGATACAACAGTTATGTTCAAGATCCAGAATGGCTGAAATTTGGGGAACATGTTTCACCTTTTGGTTTCTACATATATAAACTTGTTTCTCAGGCTATTGGGGCTATTCAAAGTAATATACCATGTTGCCTTTAAGTATTAACTAATATTTTTTTAATCTTATTCTTGATTTTCCTTTTGGGCATAGAAAACAATGAAGATTCAGCAGAACATGCAGACTAAAAAAAATTGATTTGTTCTAGTACATTGCTAAAGACAATACCAATTAGTGAATACTTGGCACATGAATATATTTATACTTCTTTTTATATCCAGAAATGTGAAATTCAAACCAAGGATTTGAGAGAACCTATGTAGCATGAATACGGGTACGGGTATCGTATCGGACACGACACGGATACGGTGATACGGAATTTTTTGAAAATTTAAGACACGATACGGCTAGGATACGACGATTATATATATATAAAATAGAAAACCATATTACATTAATCATAATATCCATTACAAACAAAAAGTAAACATAACAAAATATAAAACACCAAATCCATCTTAAACAAGTAAAAAAAATCAAACATTCATATCTGTCTCATCACCAACACCGTCTTCGTCAGTAAATAAGACTGACTCCAACTTAGGTTCATCAAGAAATAAATTGACAATTTCAAGGATAGCAGCACCCTCCATGTCCATGGAATCAAATCCATTTGCTCCAACATCCCACATCTTACTTTCTCCTTCACTATAATGTGAACTCCGCCTAGATAAAAGACGAAGATTATAGTGAACATCTACCAAATCTTTCGTTCTTTGTGGTGTTATCTTGTTCCTCTTCAATGAGTGTATGAAACTGTAGGTGCTCTAATTTCTCTCACAACAAGAAGAAGAAGATGGTTGTCCAAGTAGTTTTAAAGCTAAATTTTGAAGAGTTGGTGCAGAAGCACCATGGATAAACCCACCACTTAGTTGGAGACATCAAACCCTGATCACACATTGCATCATTATCAGAAAAATCATCAATGGCAACTGAAAAAGAGGCAAACTCCTCATTGACACTTCTTCGTTCGGATGAATTGGAGTAATATCTTTCAATGCACTTTTTCCTTTCCCTTGAAACTTCGATGGCCCTATGAGGAGGAAGACTATTGGGAGATTCTTGGAGCCACTCATGGCTATAATACCTATATAAAAAGATTGATAGTTTATTAGTTTAACATCATTCGTAAACTAATATTTCTAATTTGCTAAAACTTAGAAAGTAAAATTTTTTAGAGCTTTACCTTGAATTCAAAGAATGCGCCAAACAATGTAGAGGTGTATTGCTTTTATTCCATCGCTTCACCAGAATATTATGAACAACCTCATAAAACTTTGAATCTTCACTATGAGCCCCCTTTGAGATAGAAACTCTCAATTTATTTATCATTTCATCCCACCACTCATAGACTAAATGAACACAAGGTTGATCAGCGTCTGCTTTCCTTAGCATCTCATAAATTGGACTTGTGAAAGCAAGTATATAATCAATCTTTTCCCAAAATTGATCATCCAATATCTTGTACTTCACTACTCTGGCCTTCACTACATCATCCTCATTGTACACATCCCATCTTTCACTAATCACCATGTTTTCAAGACATTTCTTGATTTGTCTGAACCTTTTAAGCATAATGATCGTGGAAGCAAATCGAGTATCCGCAAGTGATAGCATCTTCAAGTTTGAGTTATCGTTGAACATCGATAATCTCATATTGTGATTCAGGATAAAATTCTTGATCATTGAAGCATCATTTGCTACTTCTGCTATCCACTTGTACTCATCAAAGGCTTTTTTGTTTTGTAGAGAGTCAGTCGGTGCACAAATATTCTTCAAAGCAAGATTCAATGTGTGCACAACACAAGGAGTCCAAAATATGTGTGGATACTTTGCCTCAACGAGTAACCTAGCAACTTTGCAAACAAGAGCATTATCAGTGACCACTTGGACAACATTCTAATGTTCCACTTCATTTATAGCATTAATGAACAACTTAGAGATGAAAATTTTATCCTTGTGCTCGCCTTCACAATTTATCGCCTTCAAAAACATAGGACCACTTTCACACACGACTATGATATTAATTAGCGGTCTTTTTTGCACATTCGACTACCCATCACTACAAATACTAATCCCCTTTTGTTTCCAAGCAGTTTTTTTTTGGCTCCAACAACTTTTCAATATGAGCTTTTTCTTTTTGAAGAAGTGAAGTTCTCAATAAATTGTATCCAGGTGGAAGATAACCTGGAATTGTTCGTTGAGTAGCCAAACTTAAAGCACGAACATAATGAGGATTCCTAGCAATATGGAAAGATAATCCCCCGGTGTAAAAGAGCCTCGCAATTTCAGAGTGGAGCTCATCTCTAGCATTCAAGTTAAAAGCTTTTTAAAGAGGGCCAAGTTGTCTTTTCCTCTTCTTTGTTAGAGTTGGATCATCATTTTGCATAGGACCATTAAATGATGATTTTGAAGCCATGTTTGATGATGCAGATGACGAAGGCAACGAAACTTCTTTCGGTTTAGAATTCTTCTTTCTCAATTCTTCATCATCCATAAGTTGTTGCATACGCTTCATTTGATCCATTGTAACAGCCGCACAACCAGCAATTCTAGCCCCTTTTTGTTTTAACAAGTGTGCTTTCACCCTCGAATATGATCCTTTGTACGCTTTAGTATATATATTGCATGACCAAGTGACATTTCCTCCTCCTGCCTTTTCCACCTTGGTTACAAATTTCCACAAAGGAGAATAATCATCAATATCCTCCTGTCCACTCTCATTTTGAAAACTTTTCATGGCAAATAAGCTGAAAATAATATAAACATATTGATCAATAGACTTTCTAACATTCTACTCACTACTGTACAATATTTTTCTTTTGGTGTAACAAATTAAAAAAGTATTGTTCCATTGACCATTGCACTGTCTGCACACTGCACAGGAAGCCCAAACCAAAATGTGCAGTGTTATAACTGCTATGAGAAAGGTCTTGTGGATGTGCAGTTCTTTTTTTTTCAAAAGAAAGAAAAACAAAAATGCAAAAACCAATTCAGAACAGTGATTTCAGAAGAAAAAACAGAAAGGTAAACTTGCTAGAAACTAGAGGGCGGCGGCGAGTAGTGGTGAGGCGAGCAGAACAGCAAGCAAGTTTACCTTTCTGTTTTTTCTTCTGAAATCACTGTTCTGAATTTGTTTTTGCATTTTCGTTTTTCTTTCTTTTGAAAAAAAAAGAACTACAAAAACAGAAAGGTAAACTCGCCATAAACTAGAGGGCGATGGCGAGTAGTGGTGAGGCGAGCAGAACAGCAGGCGAGGGGAGCAGAGCAGCGGTGAGAGCAGAGTAGTGGCGAGGTTTGCAACAGTGAGCAGTGGCGAGGTTTGCAGTGGCGAGAGCAGGGAGGAAATAATCGGGAGCAACAAAAGACCGAAGACAGGAATTTAGGATTTTGTTATGCCAAATTCATTTTAATTTATTTATTAATCAATCCTTAGAAATTTATTATTTTTCAATTTAAGCCTTGTAACCTTTAATTTTCTACATTTGAGCCCAAACATATCCAGAAATGTGTCCCATTCGTGTCTTAGCCTTATCCTAACCGTATCCGACTGGTCAAACTTTAAAAAAGTCAATGACACGGATTTTGCCGTATCCGACACGTGTATTTGCGTGTCGTGTCTGTGTCGTGTTTGTGTCCGACACTTGGAGAAAAAAAAAACTACAAGTGTCCGTGCTGCACAGGAGAGAACCACTAAGGAAATACCACATGTAAAGGCATAGTTACTCCACAATTTAGACAGAAATGGGGTAATTCCTAACCACTTTTCTTTTCCTTTAAATGTTTAAATAACCATTATTATCCTCGTAAGTCCCAAATAATTTTAGTGGTTAGGAAATTTTTATTCATCTCCATTGAGACTGATAATACAATTCTAACCCTGCTATCATTCTGATGGTTTTGGCAGGACCACAATGCATTCTATCCTGTGCCAAAGAATATAGGAATTTGCCCAAACAAGGTTACACCTGTTGCCTTTCCATGGATGGGGTCAAAATTCTTGCTTCTGGATTTGACAAGGATGAAAAGGTATCTTTGGTTTGCATCTTCCCTTCATACTTTCTTCTCCTTTGTGATTTGGAATATACTAACAACTTGGATGTGGTTTTGAAGGATCTCAGTTTCTTCTAAAACATGTTCTTTTCACATTTCTTTTCCATGATGAATTGATTATTGAGTTACTATTTTAAGTTTGTGTGTGTCCTTATTTTTCTCTCTTGGGATAGATGAGCTAAGTAGGATTTCTTAATTATTATCATGCCTTAAATAATTGATGTTTTTTCCTTCTAAAAACATGAATGAGAAAATTTGTAAATCTGCAATTCTACACATGTAAACGAGAAGACATGATTAATATTGCTTGAAAGGACATTCAACTCAGTGCCACATTCCTGATCTGATATGAGCAGGGGTCCCTCAGTGGCATGTCAATTAACTACATCTTTTACTATGTCAATTCCATGACACTGCAAAAGCACATAAGTTCTCTAAACATTAGATAGAAGCCACAAACTTACAAGCTCAACAAATCAATGTAAAAAGAAGAAATCCATTGGTGTAAATTTCATATGATATCCAAACAACAATAAGAAAACATAAATGATGACTTTTCAGAAAACCATATTCCCATAAATTTCCATGGGAATAGCTTGAGAAATTTGTAAAATCTTCCTCATCATCAGGTCTGGAATGCCTAATTATGAAAATTTTCAAGTGACTAATTTACAAAATTCTGACTGTATAGATGGTGCAAAAATCCAGAAAAAATAACTTCAAATATACAATAAATAAATCCTTTATTATAACAAGAAAATCACCAAAATCCTGGATTAGAATATTAAGTCACACCATGTGTTGAACTGACGAACATTAGAAGAAAATATGTTACAATAATAAACCTCTATGATAAGATATAATGATTTTTGTCTTACACTTTGATGGACCAAACTTTCTAGGCAAAACATTGCTTAATAGGGAAAATAACAATTAATCTAGACATCACCATGATAAAATGAGAAATTTTTATATACAAATTACAAAACCATGATGGAAATGAAATAATAAAATATTACGGGCACTATCTCAAAAAATGTAAATAAATAAAATATGAATTAATTGATTAAGTTTTACTAGTGATACGTTTCAGCTCAATGGAGAGAGAAGATTCCTCTAGCCAATCTTAGATATTTGGGCAAACGTGACTTGAAGACCATGGTGAGGATGACTAACCCATCAAAATTGCATCAGCAAATAAAGAGTGACTCCTATACTCACAGAGATTGTACCAATGTGAGCATTAGGAAGATGTGCTAACGAGGAATTGTGACAATTTGATGAGTAAATATATGCATTATTAGATATGCATCAATATCTACACCTACCACCAAATGTACAACCATATCAACGCAAATACCAACCCATCTACCACTTGAATATGATTACAGTATAATCCACCTCTATTTTATATTTTCCAAGCCACCAATACATTATATAGTACCTAGACAATTGCCTGACGAGTAAACAAAATAACATTCAACAAAGAATAATACTTCCACCATACAATTTATAGAATGCACATTAACCTGAAACTATACTCAACAAACTTTCTAAGTTACAATGATTAAGCCTTCAAATATATACAACTAGGTCCCTAAAGTTTAGAACTAGTTCCCTAAAGTTTAGAACTAGTTCATTTACTAACCCAAATATGCCCTTGGACCTTAGGTAGAACCATGCACCCTTCCATTAAGTCCAAGATTCACAATCAAGTCCTCTATCTGTTTAAATAGTGTAGGATCGAGAAAGCACTAGGGGTGGTGAATACTCCCGTTCTTCAAAAACTCATTTAAAAGATAGCAGCAGAAATAAAGCAAGCACACAAAAATAACTTTGTTTTTACTTGGTTCACAACCGAGTGACTGCCAAGGCCCGTGATCGTTGATCGCTTACGATGAACAATTCACTATTAGTCTCTTTCTCACAACGAGAAAGAGACTCATCTTTACAAAAGCCTTACCGTCCTTACCGTCCCCTTTCAGAATCGAGTTCGAAAGACATAAGTAAAACACAACTTTTACCGACAATTTAAAATCAAAGTAAAGCATTGTTGTTGAGTGGCGTTTCGGCATTGTAACAACGTTTCTGAGTGTGGATCACTTGAAGAATGGGTAGATAATGATGATTCGAAGTTGCTGTTCGGGGTCTTTTATAAGTACTCCAGGCGCTTGGATTTGCTTAGGGTGCCCCAACAAGGCCTATTCGATCAAGCCTTTAGTGACTGCTCATCTCCAGGTGCTTGGATCCCTTCCTAGTGCTAGGATCCCTTCTGGGGGCTTGAACTATTGTTATGGCATAATCTAGACGAAGCTTTATCCGACCTTTTCTGCATCGACATTATCCCTTCTCGGGTGTCTAGATCCCTCCTGGGTGCCTGGAAGTTGGCATGCAACACCCAACTAGGGCGCACCACCTTATCTGGACGTAGGGAGTGCCTGGATCCACCAAGGGCGTCCGGACCTCCGGTTGCATGAATCTCTTCCGGGCGCTTGGAGTCCACTGATTCCATCAACTTTTAAGTTTCAATCCCTGCATCACAATATTAGCACAATAATATGAAAAGTAGTAAGTTTGGACCGTTCCTATTATCCCGATCTTGACTTAGGATTTCCAGTGAAACCCTTTAGTAAGATCGACACCTACTATTCCTTTAACGAGAATGCGTCCTTACCCTCTCCGCTCAGGAGAATTTACTTGACTAGCCAAACATTCGGTCATGTGTTTGGACTTCTTGCTCAGCATCTCATTGACCCATCAACTTACCATTGACCCATCTAGACTTCTTGCTTGGTGTCCTCGATTTGTCAAGTCTTCTACTTAGTATCTGGTCCAGCAGCTGACCTATTAGGGCTTTTCTTTGCCTATTATTCAGTCAACTTGACCTACTAGGTCTTCCTTTGTTGAGCTACTTGCACACTTATTCAAGCTTGTTGGATTGCAACATAGCTTAACATTAAACCTTTGCCAATATCAAAATTAGGTTCAATTATTTGGTGCTCCTTGCACAAACAATCTCCCACTTTTTTATTATGATAATCTTGGTTCAAAGTTAAGTAAACATAACAATTTATGAGATTTTTTTTTAAAATAATCTTTAATTGTGCTACCCTTTAGTCTCTCCCCCTAAAGTTAAGAATTTTTGAAAATTAAGATTTTAAAAAGAACTTCCGGTTTATAAAAACAAGTATAAAAACAAGAGAGAGGTTAAAACAGGGATTTTAATAAAAACAGGGGTTTAACACTTAACTTTTAATCTTCCTATCTTCTTTGCCTTTGACATCTATAAAAAAAAAAAATTTTGAAGAAGAAGAAAAGGTAAAACAAGTTAAAAAGTGTCCTTGAATTTTATTTTTTTAATTTGAAAGACCAAGATTCAAGAAAATTTTTTTTTAAAAACTTAACAAGAATTTTTGAAATTGAAATTTTGTTTTTTTTTTTTAAATTGGAAAATTTCTTTTGAAAAATTTGAGGAAGAATAAAGTTTGGAAAAAAACATGGAGTTTTGAAAACGATTAGACAAAAAGTTTCCAAGAAATTTTAAAAAAACCTCTAAAGAAGGGAAAAAAATTGAAAAAGAAAAGAGGATTTTTTTTTTTTAAAATTTGAGAAAAATAAGTATTGAAAACTAATCCTTTTATTTTAATTTTGACAGGAATTTGAAACTTGAAAAATATTAAATGTTTAGCAAAACAAGCTAATAAATCCTGGAGTCCAAGCATGATTTTTTAAAATATAATAAATCATCTATTAAATTGTTCTTATTAACTAGCCTAACTTGTGTTACTAGTTGTCTATCAGAAGATAGTAGTTTTCACTAAGTTAGTCAAGTGTTAGTTTTTAGCTAATAGTTGACTATGAAGGATCATTTGAATTTGTATTTTTAGTCTAGATTTATGATGGTGTACTATATAAGCATCTGAAACTTAGGCTTGACCCTAAGCATCCCACACCATTCTAAGTGGCTTAGTTCACAAGCAAGGTATCCTAATATGCTTGTGAGATGCTAACTGTCTAAATCTATAAGTTCATGCTTTCTATGGTAAGACTCGGTTAACAAGTTTTGGAAAACACTAATTTTGAAAAACATAAGTTTTGAAAAATAATCTAGATTTGAAAAAATAAAAAAAACATAAATAAGACTAACAATTTATAAAGATCCTATTATATTGAACATATTCCTATGTCTTCTGAGTGTTCTAAACTCAGCTTCAGGTAAGGGTTTAGTGAAGATGTCAATTAGGTTTGAGTTAAACTCAGTATAATTAAGTACAATGTCACCCCTAGCAACATGGTCTCTAACAAAATGGTGTTTTACCCAGCGATTGAAATTTTGTTATGTGCTAGGCGGGATGGATGGTTTTTACCCTTCCGCTTGGGGAGCGAAATCGACATTACAAGCGTGGCAGTTTTGAGCTGTCACGTGTCCTGGAGGCATCTCCGAATGCTTCTACCATCGCCAGACTCTTCTGGCGGCCTTCTGGCGTCGTTGAAGGCGCTAGAAGCGTCCTTTTGGCGCCGTGGGGCGACGCGGGCGACGTGGGCACCCTGAGCGCCACGGGTACGTGTTTGGGGTTCCTGTGCAAAATTAATATTGAGTTTTAAATAATTTAAACAATTCCTAAGTGATAATTTGAAGAAGCTTTCGTAACCCTTAATTTAATTATTACAATAAAATATAAAAATATATTTAAAAATTTTAAAATAATAATAAATTTTATTAATTATATTTTGAAATTGTTTTTATTTTTTAAATTTTATTTAAAAGTTTCAAAAAATTCTATTTATATTTGATATTTTTAAAAATTATTTTGTACTTTTTTGCTATTTTAATGTTTAATTGATATTCTAATATTTTTTTACTATTTTAAATATATATTATTTAAATTAATAATTAATTAAATGAATAAATAGTTAATTTATATAATTATTATATATAAAATAGTATATTTGTCTTAATTTATTTAATTATGATTATTTAATTTAGACGTTAAAGAACTATAGAGTTGACCTAAATAAAATGTTATAAGAACTAATGATTCCATTTTATTCACACCCCTTATTAGGAAGATAATATATTATGATTTATTAATTTTAATTTGAGCTATTGATAAATCATTTTCTTTAAGGAAAATTATATTTAATTTTTTTAATAATATTAAATTGTTCAATAATGGAGAACTTATATAAAATCAATATAAAACTTATTTTTAAATTATACACAATAAATATATTTTTCTAATAATTACTATATATAAATAAAAAAATACTGAAATTGTATCAGCACTGCATCATACGATACTGAAATCATATCGTTCCGGTCTTGGACCGAAACTTTGCCACGGTCGAGATTTTAAACTTTGGTTTTGCCTCTGTATGTTTGGTTATTGAGTGATGTATTGGATTTTTTGTTAAATTAATTGAACTTATATTATCAATTAATACTTAGTGTTTTTTATTCTAATTGTAAATCTGCCTTGTAATGTATTCAAGATTATATTACAGTATTGATTACTTTGTTTGGTACAGTTTTAAAGTTGTAATGTAATGTAATTTGGATTTCAAAAGGTAACAAAGTTTTGTAATTTGGATTACAAGACCAACACCATGTAATCCGATTACATTATGAGGTCACCGTTTAATTAAAATTTAAATGCCAAATATACTCCTAGTCTAATTTTGGTATCTATCGGTCACCAATGTCGCTTCCGCCGTAGGCCACCGCCGGTCGCTGGCTGCCGTCTGCCATCGATTTCGCTGCCGCTAGTGCCGCCACCATCGGCCTTCACCCTCGGCTCTGGCAGAGGTGTAGCAGCAATCGCCATTGGTCGTCGCCTTTGGTCGTCGCCTTTGGCAGAGGTCGCAGGATTTTTTTGTCATTTTATAATAATACGAATTACATTTCTTATAAAAAAATATTAGACACCAAATAATAGAATGTAATCATCCTTGTAATCAAATATTACATACATTACATTACCAAATGTAGTAATGTAATCAAGATTACATTACATTACAAATTCGATTACATTACAAGCTATATTACATTACGCCTAACCAAACGCAGCCTTAGTGTATGCATCATCTACAATAGTTGGGTTACACATTCCCCCATTATTATATTCTTTGCTTTTGATAACGCAACACAATATTATTTTTTACTACACTAGCTGACTAGACTTTGACCAAAAGTTGGCAACTCTTGTACTTTTTCTATCTAGTCTGCAACCCGTATAGTCTGGATCAGAGTATTCTACTATGTCAAAACTAATGGTTCTAAGGTACCAAATTTTTACATTTAATGTGCCTTTAATATATCTAAGTATTTTTTTTACTATAGTTAAGTGTGATTATTTTGCACATGTTTAATACCTAACACACTTACTAACTGTAAATCGAATATTAGGTCAACTTGCAGTTAAGTATAGTTACCTATTGCACTTCTAAAATATTTTAAGTCAACTAATTTTCCTTCTAGATTATTATCAATTTTTACATTTGTTGCCATTGGTGCATTAATTTTTTTAGAATTTTTCATTCTAAATTTTTTAACTAGTTCCTTAGCATATTTATTTTGAAAAACATAGTTGCCATCTTCGGTTTGTTCTATTTGTAAGCCTAAAAGGAAATTTAATTCTCCAACTAGACTCATTTCAAATTCACTTTCAAGTAATGAATTCGTTTAAGAATTTTGAGTTTGTTGAACCAAAGATTATGTCATCTACATAGATTTGGGCGATAAAAATATCTGTTTCTAAGTTTTAACAAATAGAGTTGAGTCAATTTGTCTTTGGTTAAACCCTTTAGATATTAAGTAGGTTGACAATTTTTCATACCAAGCCCTAGGCAAATCAATTTGTCCATATAGGGCCTTTTTCAATCTAAAGACATAGTTTGGGTAGTCTAGATCCTCAAATCTGGATGGCTGACTCACGTATACTTCTTCCCTAATGAATCCATTAAGAAACGTGGATTTTATATTCATTTGATATAATTTAAATCCCTTATGTGTTGCGTAAAGTAGCAACATCCTAATGGATTCAAGTCTAGCTATAGGTGCATAAGTTTCGTCATAGTAAGTCCTTCGACTTGACTAAATTCCTTAGCTACTAATCGAGCTTTATTCACATTTCACCTTTATCATCTAATTTATTCCTAAAACCCATTTGATGCCAATGATTGACTTATCTTTTAGCATAGGAATTAAGTCCCACACATGATTTCTTTCAAATTGGGCAGTTCTTCTTGTATTGCTATAATCCAATTAGGGTCAGGTAAGGCTTCTTCTATGATTTTGGGTTTAATTTTTAATATTAAGGCTATTTGACTTAAGTTTCGATATGAGGATCGAGTTCAAACTCCTAGACTTGGGTTACACAAAATTTGGTCAAGGTGGTTAGTTCTTAATCTAGGTGTTCTTATATTTGGATCAACACATTCGTCTAGATTCATCATCTCCTAGATTGTTAATTTTTTGTGCATTGGTTGAATTAATTTGATTAGATTGAATAGAGTTATTTTCTTCATCAAATATAATGTTGGTTGTTTCTTCAATTTTTAAAGTATTTTTGTTATAAACTCTATATGCTCTACTAGTTGTAGAGTAACCTAGAAATATACCATTTGTTGATTTAGATGTAAATTTTTCTAAGTAATCTTTAGTATTCAGTATACCCCACATAGTGGGAAAAGACTTGGTTGATGTTGTTGTAATCTTTAGTATTCAGTATGTGTACTTTGCATGCAAATACTCTTAGGTGATTTAAGTTGGGTATTTTGTTATAATAGATTTCATAAGGGATTTTATTATAAAGTTTATTAATTAGAACTTATTACTTCAGCCCAAAAATTGATTAGATAGGTTGTATTCATTTAATATGGTTCCCTTAGCTTCTTGTAATGTTTTGTTTTTTTCTTTCTACTATTTCATTTTGCCGAGGAGTTATAGGCATACAAATTCATGGTGGTAATTGTTACTTAGGCAAAATTCTATAAACCTATGATTTTTAAATTCTCCTCCGTGATCACTTCGTATTCTTTTAATTTTTATATCTTTTTCATTTTCTATTAACTTACATAGATTAATAAATTTCCAAATGTTTCATCTTTAGTTCTAAAATTTTTACCCAAATAAATCTTGAATAATCATCAATTATTACTAAGCATTATTAGTTTTCGCTTAATGACTTAGCCCCGTGAAAATCAAATAAATCTATGTATAGGAGTTCAAGTGTTGTGTTGGTTCGGTTTAGGTTAGTTAACTTATGATTTGATTTAGTCTGTTTTCCTTGTTGACAAGCAGATATATTTTTTAAGTTTTTTAATTTTGGTAAAAACTATGCCATTTTGTCTCATTTTTGAAATGAGTCTTAAGTGAGTGTGACCCAGTTTCCCATGCCACAACTTAGTTTCCTCTTGCTCTGTCAGTAGACACTTAAGTAGGGAGCTTGGTAGATTAATTGTGTAGATGTTATTTCTCCTAATTCTCTTAAAATGTTATTTCTGGCTTTTAATATTTTTAATTAGGCATTCAAAATGTGAAAAGGTTACTGAGTAACCAGAGTCACACAATTGACTAATGCTAAGCAAGTTAAACTTAAATTTATCAACTATCATAACTTTACGAATAATGAAATTGGAACTTAATTCAATATTACCTGTTATGCTAAGTTTTCCATTGTTTCTGAATGTTATTGATCTTAGATTTTTGAGTTTCAATTTACTAAATTTTAGTCTGGTCATGTATCTGAAGCACCCAGTATTCAATATCCATTGATCCAAATCTTTGTCCCTACATATAAAATATTTGATTTGGATCCAACTTAGAATTGACATTTTAAAAGAGGGTTATTTTCCATCTTACTCATTCTATATTATCAAACATGTTAATCCTATGAGTTCTTTGTGAGATGATTTTGAATTAATTTGATTTGGATTTAGGTTAATTTTAAGTTTATTAAGTTTGAGTTTAAATTAGTTTTAGATTAATTTTTAGGTTAAATTGATTTCCATATTTAAATAATTAAATTAATTAATTTTAGGTTAATTAAGTTTTAAGTTACTATAATAAATTAAATTTGTTTAATTAAGTATATTGCGAATTTACTTAGTTAGAATTATTAACTTCAATTAGTAAGTCTTAAACTTATTGAATTTTAAATTGATTAAGTTGGAATCAATTAATTCTGATTAATTATTTTTTAATTAAATTAATTTGAATAATAATACCAAGTTGGTTTTAAATTAATTTAGGATTAAACAATTGGATTAAATTGTTTTTTGGCTTAATTAAATGAATTAGATTAATTAAATTAATTTTTAGTTAATTGATTAGATTAATTTAATTAATAAAGTTAATTTCTAATTAAGCCCTAGATTCATCTCACCAATTTCTAGATTTTCAATCAATGTAGTCTTATGGATGTTGTGAGTTGTTTTTCCTTTTATCTTTATTAGTTTAGTTTGAATTTTAAGATTGGTTGATTTTGTGTTAGATTCAAATTTAGCTGTTAGTTAAGTGCACATTTCAAAAATTAGCTTTTGGTGAGACACAAAGATCTTGTTGAGTATTGGAGCAATGACCACTTTCTTAGACAACCTTTTTAAGAAATTATACACTAAACCTACTTCTTGAAAAACTGTGGTTTAACTAGTTTAGGATGTGGCGAGGTAGTTTCAGTTAGTTTCACTTAGCTAAGTAAACCAAATAGGGTATTCCTTATCCCACTTGACTACTTGGACCAAATTTCCCTAACGTATTATCATCTCACCCACTCTAGTACTATGTGGCAAGTGACAAGCAAGCGTAAATCCTTATCTAACCATTCTAAATTAAGCAAGAAATAAATTAGGCATGTAACATTAAAGCAGTAAATCAAACAATCATGCATTAGTAGGAAAAATTATTTTTCTATTAGCTCCCCCCTGAACCACCTTGATATGGTTTATCTAGGTAGTGAATTTGATTCTTGGGGATCCAATATTGATTTGGTCCAGCTTGATTAATCAAGCTTCACTTAGGGACCTTTGGATTTGGTTTCTAGTAGATCAATTCATTAAAAACATGTATGATCTATATTGAGTCTTGGCTTTGAATCCAAGTCCTAACTTGTTGTATATGACTTGTTGAGTTCCAAGCATCATGTCAAGATACTTGGACCTCAATGTGAATTGTTCCAACTAGCCTTTTAGTTCCTTAGCTTGACTTTTTAAGAGAGAATTCTCTTCCTCAAGCTGTTGGACTTGAGTTGAGGTTCTCTTTTGAACATGATCAGTTGAGGAACTTGAGTTAGTTTTCTCCTTAAAGGATTCGACTTCCTTAATGAATGTCCTAACCCAAACATTAGACTTAGCCAGTTTTCTAGTTAAACAGGAAATCATATCATACAACTTATCAATTAACGTAGAACTTATAGTATGGTTTGACCTTTTGAACCAGTTACGAATCCGTGGCTTGACTCTGACTCGACTGCGAATTCGGTCTTGGACTCGGGTCCGGATTCAGTCTAGGCCAGTTGATCTCTTGCTGGTAATGCTAGGAAGCTCGTTTGAATTCGTTCTTCTTCGTTTGTTTCCTCTGAAGATAACTCGCCCCAAGTTGCTTTGAGGACTTTCTTCTTTTGTTGCTTCTTGGTTTCTTTAGTGTTTGGGCATTTGGCCTGGAAGGATTGCACCTGTAGTAGATCACCTCGGACTTGAGTTTTGTGGTTCGGTTGGACTCAGACTTCTTCTCTTTAGTTAGATCACCTTTTTGATTTCCCGATTTGTGAAGCCCTTCTTCTTCTTGAAAAGTTTTTAGACCAAGTTGATTAATTCAGAGGTGGTTTCGTCATCTTCCCAATTCTTCTTTAGATTCTGGTTTGATTCTAGACTTGAGCTTTGACTCCTTGTTCTTGATTTTTCTTGCAAACAAAGCAACTCTTTTCTCGACCGAGCGTGCATTAGTCTGTTCATGAAACTCACAACAACAACAACAACAACCAAGCCTTTTTCCACTAGGTGGGGTCGGCTGTATGAATCCTTTTACGCTATTAAGCTCTATCTCCTATTATATCATCATCTATATTTAAATAAATTTTATCTTGTTTTATTGTTGCTAACTAAGTCTTTTTTGGTCTTCCTCTTCCTTGTTTGATATGCATGTTTATCATAGTTTCACATCGCCTAACTGGAGCATTTATTGGTTCCGTACCATCTTAAACGTGTCTCTCGGAGTTTGTCCTCAATAGATGCAACTCCGACTTTCTCTCTAATGCTCTCATTTCTTATTTTATCTATTTTCGTATGTTCACACATCCACCTTAACATCCTCATCTCTGCAACTCTCATCTTCTGCTCATGTGCTCGAGTCATAGCTCAACATTCAACTCTATATAACATAGCAGGTCTAACTGCGGTTTTATAGAATTTACCTATAAGTTTAAGAGGTACTTTACGGTCACATAAAACACTCGACGCCCCCCTCCATTTCACTCATCCTGCTTGTATTCTATGTAAGACATCTCTCTCAATCCCTCCATCATTTTGTAAAAATGATCCTAAATATTTAAATCTCTCGGTTCCGGGCAACTCGTCCTCTCCTATCTTAACAATTGTTTCATTACTTCTAATATTGCTAAACTTAAATTCCATATATTTTGTCTTTAATCTACTAAGCTTAAAACCTTTCCCCTCTAGTGTTTCCCTCTAAGATTCTAGCTTAGCATTTACTCCTTCACGTGTCTCATCTACCAAAATAATATCATCTGCAAATAACATGCACCACAGTACTGTGTCTTGAATGTGTGCAGTGAGTTCGTCTATAATTAGTGTAAAAAGATAGAGACTTAAGGCTGATCCTTGATGTAACCCTATCTTTATTGGAAATACTTCAGTTACTCCGCCTGAAGTCTTTACTCTGGTCGTTACATCCTCATACATATCCTTAATTAGTTCAATATATGTTACGCTAACACCTCTCTTTTCTAAAATTCTCCATATAAGTTCTCTTGGGACTCTATCATAAGTTTTTTCTAAGTCAATGAATACCATGTGTAGATCTTGTTTTTGCTCCCGATATTTTTCAATTAATTGTCTAAGGAGATGTATAGCTTCTATTGTCGACCTTCCAGGCATGAACCCAAATTGATTTTCTGTCACTGTGGTCTCCTTAATTTTTTTTCTATTACTTTTTCCCAAAGTTTCATAGTATGACTCATTAGTTTAATACCCCTATAGTTTGCACAATTTTGTATGTCTCCCTTGTTCTTATATAAGGGAACTAAAGTACTTATCATATTTTTTTCGTTTTCAATATCATGTTAAATAATTTTATAAGCCATTCAATACCTTGTTTCCCTAAGCACTTCCATACCTCTATTGGAATATTATCTGGTCCAACGGCTTTTCCATTGTGCATCTCATTTAAAGTTTGTTTTACTTCTGAAGTTTGAATTTTACGATAAAAATTAAAATTTCTATGTTCATTTGACCTAATTAAATTACCTAAGTTAAGTTGGTCACCTAAACCTTCATTAAAAAGTTGATGAAAATACCTCTTCTACCGCTCTTTTATTTCTCCATCATTTACTAATACTCTATTACATTCATCTTTAATACATTTTATTTGGCTAAGATCTCTTGTTTTCCTTTCTCTCACTTTAGCTATTCTATAAATATCTCTTTCCCCTTCTTTTGTATCCAATTTTTGATATAACCATTCAAAAGTTTCATTTTTTGCTTCACTCACTACTTTCTTAGCTTCTTTCTTGGCTATTATATATTTTTTTAAGTTTTCCACGTTCTTACAAATATATAATTCCTTGTAAGCTAATTCGTTTTTCCTTCACTTTCTCTTGTACTTTCTCATTCCACCACCAAGATTCTTTACTTAGTGGTGCATGTCCCTTTGACTCACCTAGTACACTCTTAGCTACTATTTTCAACTTTGATACCATCTTATCCCATGTTGTATTAGAGTCATTGTATATTTCACCTAATGCTTGTATTTTACCTTCTCCTTAAATATATTTTGTTTCTCATCCTTTAACTTCCACCACTTAATTCTAGGAATTGTATATATTTTCTTTCTATTGATACTATCTTTGAGGCGTATATCCAACACTACTACCCTATGTTGGGTAGTTAAACTTTCTCCAGGGATGACTTTGCAATCTTTACAAATCTTTCTATCCTTCTTCCTAACAATAAAAAAGTCAATTTGCAATTTATTATTCTCACTTTTGAATGTGACTAAGTGTTCTTCTCTTTTCTTAAAAAATGTATTAGCTAATATAAGATCATATGCTATCGCAAAATCTAATATAGTTTTCCCTTCCTCATTCCTCGTTCCAAACCCATAACTCCCATGTACTCTCTCATATTCCTCATTTTTCACTCCGACATGCCCATTTAGATCACCTCCTATTAAAATCATTTCATTTGGTGGAATATTTTGTAATATTTCATCTAAGTCCTCCCAAAACCTTGATTTGGTAGTTTCATCTAATCCTACTTGTGGTGCATATACGCTAATTATGTTCATAGTTTCTTTCGCCACTATTATTTTAAGAGCTATAATTCTATCCCATTTTCTAACTACTCCTACAACTTCATCCTTTAACAAACTATCTACAATGATACCCACTCCATTTCTTGCTTTACTCTTTCCAGTGTACCATAACTTAAAACCCGAGTTCTCTATCATCTTTGCCTCCTCGCCTGCCCATTTTGTCTCTTGTACACACAAAATACTAATTTTTCTCCTAATCATCATATCTACTACCTCCATTGATTTACCAGTGAGAGTTACTATATTCCATGTTCCAAATCTTAGATTATTAGTTTTCCTATCATATTTGTTCTTATCTAACTTATGGTGTGAGAACTCTTGCCTATTTAACACTACACCCAAGTTCTCATGGAGATGTAGCGGTCCTTGCTGAGACATTACAGTCGGACCCTGTAACGCGAACTCTTGCATATTTATCACTACACCCGAGTTCTGGAGATGTAGTGGTTCTTGCCGAGACGTTACAGTCGGACCTTACAACGCGTTCCTTCCGGGGAACAACCTAGCATTAGCACAATAGTTTAATGGATTCATTCATTGAATATTTGCCATAGTTTGACGCTGGCTGGCAACCTAACGCAACCCTCCTCCTTTATCCGGGCTTGGGACCGGCCATGACCGGTCATCATGGGCGGAGTTCTGTTCATGAAACTCAAATTCAGAAAATAATTTATCTAACCTAATGCTTGAAAGATCATTGGAAACCTTGTAGGCATCTACCACAGATGCCTATAAGGTATTCCGAGGAAAGGTTTTGAGTGCATACCGTATTATGTCGCGGTTCTCCACTTGCTGTTCGATTGCATGAAGTCCATTGAGGAGGTTTTGGGTGCGGGCGTGAAGCTGACTTGTCGACTCACCTTCTTGCATTTTAATGTTGCACAGTGCATTCAAAATTAAATCACGCTTACTTTATGCGTCGGAGATCCCTTTATGTAGCTAACTAGCTTGCCCCAAAGGTCCTTTGCGCTGATGAATGGTTCGACTCGGTTGAGTTCTTCCTTAGTCAAGCTACATTGTAGAGTTTGAGTTGCTTTAGCGTTGGCACGATTTTTTTTATTGGTTGGTCCCATTTGTCGTCGAATTGCGGGACTCCTTTGTCGGTGGGGATAGTAAATTTAGTTTGAATCACTATCCACATCTCCACCTGAGTTTTGAGGTGGTACTCCATTCGACTCTTCTAGTAGCCAAAGTCCTTGTAGGAGAAAAGAGGTAGTCGAGCTGTGTTGTAGCCTTCTTGATGGGCCATCAAAACAGATCTTGCATTCAAAAATAAATGAGGAAAACTATATCAAGATTTGATCTTGAATTAGTAGTGTGGAGGTAAAGAAATAAGAAAAATGAAAAAACAAGAAAAAAATAAATTACTTGAATGGTGGTTGCACCAATTCAGAGTGCCCTTTCGCTAACTCTCGTTCTTCAAAAACTCATTTAAAAGATAGTAGCAGAAATAACTCAAACACATAAAACAACTTTGTTTTTTACCGGGTTCATAGCCCAACGACTGCTAGTCCAAGGCTCGCGATTGTTGATCGCTTACGATGGACAATTCACTATTAGTCTCTCTATCACAACGAGAAAGAGACTCGTCTTTATAAAAGTCAAGGAACGGTAACATGTTTACCGTCCCCTTTCAAAATCAAGTACGAAAGACAATAAGTAAAACACAATTTTTACTGACAATTAAGAATCAAAGGAAAGCGCGGTTATCAAAGCAATGTTTTGGTGAGTGAAGCACTTGGAAGAAGGGGTAGACAATGATGATTTGAGCCTGTTGTTCGAAGGTCTTTTATAAGATACTCCAGGCGCATCTGCTTAGGGTGTCTCAGCCTATCCGATCTGAAGCCTTCGGTGACTTAGTCATCTCTGAGTGCCTGGATCCCTTCCGAGTGCTTGAACGGCTATCGTGGCATTATCTGGATGAAGCTTTGACCAACATTTTCCACATTGACTTTATCCCTTCCCTGGTGCCGAGATCCCTCTCGGGCACCTAGAAGTTTATGTGTGCTACCCAACCAGGGCGTGCCACCTCATCTGGACGTGTGGGTTTCGAATTGTTCGAGGACCTGGATCTACTTGGGGCGCTCGGACCTCCGGTCTCCTAGATCCATTCCGGGCGCCCAGAGTCCATTGATTCTGACAGCTTTTAAGTTTCAATCCTTGCATCGCAATGTTAACACAATAATATGAAAAGTAGTAAATTTGGACAGTTCTTACTATCTCAATCTTGACTTAGGATTTCCCGTGAAATCCTTAGTCCGATTGATGTCTACGTGTTTAGCATCTGATTTTTTGACCCCAGGACTTGATTCAACGTTTGATCGCTGATCTATCGACCAGTCCACTGACTTGTCTAGACTTTCCGCCTGGTGTTCTCAATTTGCCAAGTCTTCCACCTAGTATCCGGTTTAGCTGACCTATTAGGGCTTTTCTTTGCTTAGTATCTAGTCAACTTGATTTATTAGGTCTTCCTTTGTTGAGCTACCTGTACAACTTATTCAAGTTTGTTAGATCACAACATAGCTTAACTTTAAATCTTTGCCAATGTTAAAATTAGATTCAATTATATGGTGTTCCATACATCAATAAATAGTCTCTGACCTCACTGCACATTTGTGCAATGCAATTGATAAATGATATAAAAATAGGAAAATCTTGGATGCAACATTCCATGTATCATGTGGCCCTTGATTGGACTGGTATATATACATTGGATTGTGCTGACCTTGTGTGCTGAACTTCAGAATTTCTCTCACTAAACTATACCAGGTTATAATGCTTACAATCTAGCTGAACGGCATATACTCTCTCTCTCCTTTTCTTTTTAGATTAAATATTACTGTGGATTTGCTATTTATATTCCAAGTTTCTAAGAGTATTTGTTATCCACTATCAAGTTGCATTATATCTTACTATTTGTTTCATCAGATTCAGATTGAGCAGCTAGTTACTGCTATGGGAGGGGTATTGCATACAAAGGCATCTCAGGATGTCAATTTTGTCATAGTAAAGAATGTATTGGCTGCTAAGTACAAAGTATGCTCTAAAATCACATTTACTTCTTTAATAATTTTATTTGATATGTGAAAATAAGTTTTTTTGTTCAGGTTTTGCCACTGCTCTTTTCTTTTCTTTCCCTTTTCTTTATTTTATTCTCATTCGCACTGCCATAAAATTTGTTAGTTGTTTGCATTATGTTATTTAATTGTTTATTCAGTAGCCATTTAATAGTGTTTTTTATGCTGTAATCAATTTTCCAGTGTCATTTTCTCCATGTTGCTCCGCTAGCATGGTTTGGATTATAAGCATGGCCATGTGTATGCTGTGTTCTTCCCTCATAACTGTCTGTTTTTTTTTAAACTTAGAAGGAGAGTCATTTAGTAAAGGAATATTTTGCCACTCCCAGGTTAGTGGGATGAATCAACTATATATTATTCGGTCGCCATGGATCCCCAATTTTTAAGCTGTGAACATGAAGAACTTCAAGTGGTACAATTCCTGTCCCACCTAGATAACTCACACAATGCTTTACTCTATCAGTACATATATATGCCACACTAACATCTTTGTTAAACTTTGGATTGAGTGTTTTGCACTACTATTGCATCCTTATCTATCGTCTACTAGTCTCCATCTGAAGTAGTAGCTCTTGCTGCTACACAAGGTCATGGAGGTGGAGATCATGATGCGGACGTAGTTCATATCCATCTTATGTTCACTATGGTTACCCTGACTAGCATTCAAGATACAATTGGGATAAGTTTGGATGATCAATTATTGCATAGGTTGCTACACAAGTTAACATAATCTTTTGACTCTGTACTAGACATTGTTCGAAAACTACTTCTGTTCATCTTTGTTCATTATAACTACATCCATTTCTACTATTGTTTTTATGATAAAATCTAGTCGTGGCAATTGGGTTGGGTTGCTTGCGACCTGATTTGCCTATGTTGTGTCTGATGTAACTTGATAAGTTTTGTGCCATGTGGGGCTTGGTTGGGGCAGCACGACTCAGTGCTAGGCTGTGTCGAGCCTAGCTTCGAGCTTTGTCTAGCCTAACTCAGATACTAAAAAATAAGAAAAAATTTTGAAAAAAGAAAAAAAAATATCTGAAAAATAAAAAACATGATATATATATTTATTTGATAAAAATATTTCTATGATTTTTTATTTTCTAATTTTTTATTTTAAAATTTTAAATTATTAGTATTATTATTATTGAAAAATAAATAAGGGCCTATGGATCAGGCATCACTCAACTAGGCTAGTGCCTATGATGGGCGGCTGACCCTAAAGTCATGATTCGTGCTTAGCATGACTGTGATAGATTGGGCGTTGCGTGACACACCATAAAAATGGGCCAATTGGGCCTAGGCTGTGCTCGACCTTGTCCGTCCTTATCTTGTCAATGAATGTTTACTAAGGTATTAAAAAACATATGCAAGCCACAAATTACTACACAATGCATATGTAGGGGTATTTGTAGGTGCACATGTTGTGCCTCTTTCTTTTTTGAAAATTATAATAATATTAATGATGTACAATATCTTGTGTGAAAAAATTATATATATCATGTAATTTCTTGAATTAATCAACTAGCAATCAATATTTGACAATATTTGGAAAAGTTATTAGCGTGGTTCCTAAAATAGCCCCCTTTACTTTTATGTATTACTTCATTACCATTTATTTCTACATCCCTAAGCTTGGTATGTTTACATTTAAGTTATATTTATTTGCGAGTAGGTTTATTGCTAAACATTCTCCCTCAAGTTGGTTCAGTGATATTGTAAAACCCAACTTGCTACAAATGTATCAAAGTCTAGGACCTTAAAGCTTTATTAAACAAACTTGCTAATTGCTCCTTGGAACTTATAAATGAGGTGATGTTTTAGTGTTAACGATTCTCTATATGCTTACCAAGACATTGGCTTTAAAGAAATGTGGACAATCATGTAACTAGCTTAATCAACTTTATAGGAACATTTTCTAATTCAATTATTAATTGTTGGAGCCTGATAAACTTAAATGCAGCTAGAGTGATAGCTTGATATTCTTTCTTTCCTCCTGACTTAGTAACAACTATTTCCTGCTTGCTCTTTCAAGGTATCGTTTTGCCTTAAATGAACATAGTAGGTTGATGTAGATAGTTTGGATAGGATATCCATAGGGGCAGACACAAAGGCAGGCGGGGGTTAGCCCTCTCCCTCTCCCTATAAAGCTTTCATTACCAATATGCATTAATTAAAATTTATTATTTTCCTGCTGATAGTATTTGCATCCCTTGATTAATATCATTAAGGATAATTAATTCATTCCTAACTCATAAATGTTGTGTTTGTGGTGAGTGTGCCTAATCTGCATCAATATATCCCGTAATTTGAATAGGACCTTGGTTACTTTTGCTGAGGCAATTTTTATATATCACAGAATCTTTAGAGTTGTGTCTAATGACCCTAACAGGCCTCAAGAAATTGACTGATCACACTTGCAGTAAATAAGATATCAGGTTTCTTGACTATGAGGTAGCAACTTTCCAACTAACCTTTTGTACTTTCCTTGAATAGGTAATAACTCCCTTGTCTTGGTATCAATTTCACATTCTAATCCATGTGAGCGTCAATTGGTTTGCTCTTAGCTTTTCAGCCTCTGGCATATTAATCACATAATTTAGTTGAGATGTATAAAAATCTGATGTGTAATATCAAACTTCACTCAATTTCTTTTTCAATATTAATTCCAAATCTCAAGTGTACTTAATGGAACCCTAACATATTTATTTCACTCTGCAACCTCTTACGAAATCATGATGTTATTGACTCATAGACTTTATTCCCTTGTATCTTCAGTTTAAGGGAGAGTCAAGGAAGAAGATAATATCAAGTCATGAAGATCATGATCAACTTAATCCTTCAAAGATCTCTCCCTTAAAGATTGTTATGAACTGTAAACTCCTTACAGATCAACTTGGGGGCATCTTTAAGCTTCTCCATTTGCATTATGTCTTAATCTTACTTTTTTAGTCTTATTTTTCTTTTTTAAGTTCTTTTTCTAATTTATAGAATAAGTTCGATATGGATAATATCTTTAATCCAACTTGAGATTTAGTGTTAACAGTTATCTATTTTAGTTGAGGTTAGTGCACATTTGGTGTTTAAATTATAGGGTATCATGCTGCTGCCTTGTATAGATTATTTCATGGTTCTCCTTTGTGTAATAACAATTATATAACCGTTTCATCCCTGGCATCTGACTTTATCCAACTAACTCCAGTTCGTCTATCCTTTGCAAGTGTTAAATATATAAAATTGTAGATGTGTGCCCTCCCTAACAAGATTTGCTTTTAGAACAGTGATCAGCCAATCAACTTAACATAGAAAATTTCAACTTTCTTTTCTCTATATGTTCATCCAAAGTGGAAAGTGGAAGAAGCACTTTGCTCCTCTCCATTTTACTGTCCACTAAATAACAAGAAAATAAGCATCTTTGTTTTCTTGTCTTCTGTATCTCCATCCCTTATCTAGTTTTATTTCCCAATTTTCTATCATCCTTACCAAGTAAATAGGGTCCTAGTTTTAGTCCACAGGTTTTTTTTACTCTGAATATTACCTGTGGTAGATATCCACCATAATCTAGACTGGCTGTTAGCAAGAACAAGGGCTCTTCTTGCACATTACATTAGACATAAACTAAGTAAAATTTAAATTGTTTATGATGTTCTAATTATGCAAATACTAAGAAGGTAATGCTGCTAAGTATTGATTTACTCAATTAAAATGTTTGTTCTAATTGATTAGTAAGTTCTCATTTTCCACTTAGCGTTTATAAGATATTAAATTTTACAAGTATATATGTTCCTAGAGTAGCTTTTTCGCCCCACTTCTTATTTTGTTTTTATTGCATACTATTAATATGTACCTGAATTCATTTGATATTTCATACAATGGACTTAATGATTTGAATGTCTTCTAGTGGGCCTTAAACATCCTTAAGAAGCCTATTGTCACAATGAGCTGGTTAAGGCAATGCTGGACTGAGCATCGTGTTGTGCCACAAGAGGCTTATAGGATTCTTCCTTTCAGTGGTTTGACTATCTGCGTAACAAGAATTCCTGCAGGTATGCCTGGAAAAAATCTTATATATTAAGACAATAACCTAGTCTGGTTATAAATTAGGAAAATAAGTAATAATTAATTGTAGTCATGAAGTAATGGTTAATCATGTTTTTCAGAACTATGTCCTATGCCCAGACTTTTGACATAGGAAATCAGTAAGCTTGAGCAATTAGTGTGCCTTCTGGATCCTCTTTTGCAGTAACTTCTAATTATTTCCCTCATAATAATTAGTAATCAAAGTATATAATGTCAAACTTGACAGATGAGAGAAAGGAGATGGAGAAGTTGATTATAGACAATGGTGGCTCTTATTCAGCTGATCTTACCAAAAAGTGCAGTCATTTAATTTCAGACATATCCTCTTTTCGTTTTTTTCTTTCACAAATCCATGTTTTTATACTTCAGTTGACATTTCAGTTGCTGTATATTGATTCTCAGTAGTACAGATAGATAAGTCATGAGGTACCATGTTTGTTAGTCTTTTGCAATATATGAAAAGCCCAGTCATAGTCAATTTTCTCTCTTATATTACTGTTGTTTGTGAGAAACATTAGATCCTTGACAGTATATACGCTCCTCAAGGGGATAAGTACATGGTTGCACGACGGTGGGGTTATATTCATATTGTTACCCGCAGATGGATTGATCAATCTATTGTGAGAAGAGGTATATCTGTGCAGGATTGAAATGTGATTTTCTTGGACACTGTATACCACTATCCTTATTTTAATCTCTGAATGCATGCATTTTACTTTTCTGTATTTTTTTGTAGCTTGTCTAGATGAAGCTTTGTTCCCTGTTCAATTAAATTCTGTTTCTTGCAATGATGTGAAACGTTCTCAAAAGGAACGAAGATGCCAGGAGTTGAGTAATACGAACTCCCAAACTGTTTCACCACTAATGTTTGGGGACGTAGAAGCTACACTGTCACAGAATGTATCTTCTTCATTTTCTGATGCTACTAAGGTGAATAATGAGGGGACTGATTCAGCAGTGATACTGATGAAGGATGAACAGAAGTTGGACACTTGCATCATTGATGACTTAGAGTCAGATGATTATGACCTTTATTTGTCAGATTGCAGAATTTCACTTGTGGGTTTCTCTGAGGCTGAACTAAGCAAACTTCTAAATATGATAATTAACGGTGGGGGCACTCGGCATATGTCACTTAGTGAGAAACTGACTCACATAATCATTGGTGAACCTTCCGATAGGCAAGTTTTTCTGTATCTTGCTCGACAATTAGAAAACTGTCTAATTCCATTTCTCATATTCCAAAAATTCAAAAGTTCCATATTAGTGTTCCTCAAATATGATTGTTTATTTGTAGTGAAAAGAAAGAGGTAAGACACTTAGCTGCTTGTGGTGTCATCAATGTGGTAAAGGCTACTTGGCTTGAGGAGTGTAATAAAACAAAGGAAGCACTCCCTATAAGCACAAGACACCTAGCATCTGAACTAATTTTTTCAAAAGGTTTTAGCTTCACATATATTCTTCTCTGATCTTCTGTGCAATTTCACATGAATGAAGTCTCTCATCTCACCATTCTTGATATAGTTGGGGTCTCTTGAATTGTTTGAAATCACATATTGACCTGAATTTTCTTTTTCTACCTATTACTTTGGATTGCAGATTCCACATGCTATGCCACTGAGTCATCTACTGCCAAGGTGGAAAATTTTGCTGCCATTCCTTCTGTATCAGCTAGTCATCATTCAGATAAATTCAGAGCAGAGTTATTTTTAGAGAAGAGAGCCAAAAATAATGTAAATGGAAGCCTTTCGAAAATAGCGATTAATGCTGAAATATCAAACCCATGTTCTGCTGGAAAAAGTTTGAGTCAGGGAATTCAGAAACATGGCCCCTATTCCAGAAATTTGGGTACTCAAATTAGAGGACCATCAAACACTTTTAAAGGGAAACATTTCTGTTTCTCAAGTTCTTTTCCTCAAGAACGGGTTGGTCAATTTCTTAGCACATAGCTCGACTTGTTCTAAGTACATTCAGCACTTACTGTATAGGACAGCTATTTTTTATTATTGCTTTTAACTGTTATTCCAGTGACACACCTTGCCATAGGTCTTTTGATTTGTCTTCAATTGTATGCTATTTTGCTTGGATGATATATAATTGTTTCATATAATATTGTTTTAATCAACATTAATTTTACTGCAGTTGATGAGGTATCAGATTTGTTTGTAGCATTTTATATTTCTCATCTTTGTGTTTCTTTCCTGTTTTTAACCAGAGGGCTGAGATTATTGAATGGGTCATGGAAGGAGGAGGTACCATGATAAACGATCAATCTAAGATGAATGCAAATTATATGATTGAGTGTCACGGTATCGTGCATGCTCCTGTTGATTGTTCTCAGATTGTGGTTTCAACTCATTGGATACGCTCTTGTTTGGAGGTAGTTATCTTTATCACACTGTATTATGAATGCAAAGTTTAATATTCAATTGCATAATTTATTATTTATGCCATGCTATTGCTTTTCATTGATAACTGCTGTCTAGTAATAGACTACCTATGGCATGTGGTGTTCCTATTACTGCTGTTATTGGTTTGTGCATCTCTACCAGAAATGGTACTTATTATCTAGCTTTTTACTAAAGTAAAGAAGTTAATTTTTCCAGTTCAAAGGTATAACATGGCGTGGCTATAATATTATTTTGATAGTGAATCTTCAATGTTCTTAAACAAGTTGAACTTTAGGAGGTAGAGACACAAGTTATACTATTCCACTTGAAAGTAACAAAAATATTGCCTTGGCTATTGCATGCTTACAATGCAATTTTGTAGAAAATAAAAGGGTGCTCCTAATTATCCATATCGTTAAATGGGCACCTCTCTTTTAAAAAATTATCAAAACAACATCCCACCCATAATTTGATATCCAAAATACCCCTTTATGCCCCACCTTGGAGCAGTTTTGACCAAAGTTGCACTACTTTGGAGAAACTTTGACCAAACGTGCACCACTTTGGAGTAGCTTTGAGCAAACTTGCACCGCCTTGAGCAGTTTTGATCAAAGCTGTACCGCCTTGAGCAGTTTTGATTAAAGCTGCACCACTTTCTAGCAACTTTGACCAAAGCTGTTCCAAGGTGGAGCAACTTTGGCCAAAATTGCACCACTGTAGAGCAGCTTTGACAAAAGTTGCTCCGCCTTGGAGATGCATTATTCCAAGGGCACGAGCAGCGTTGGTCAAAGCATCTCTGAAGTGGAGCATAAAAAGGTATTTCAGGCATCAAATTATAGGTGAAGCAATGTTTTGATAATTTTTGAAAGAAGGGTGCCATATGAATAATTAGGGACCGCCCTTTAGATTCTGTTATGCAGTTTTTGCAAGGGTTTCTTGGTAGGACATGAGAATAGTTATTGCAAAATCTCTGTGATTTGTATTGGGTTTATACTAAAATTTGAATTTTGTTTTTATAAATAATTTGATTTTTTCTAATGTTCTATTCTCTTTTAAATTTATATTGTGGACTTCTAATTTGTTACTCGATAAAAAAAGGATAGCCCGGTGCACAAATCTCTTGCCAATGCAGGGTTCCGGAAAAGGGTTAGATCATATTGGGTCTATTGTATGTAGCCTTACCATGCATTGCACGAGGTTATTTCCGTGACTCGAACTCGTGACCACAAGGTTACACACAATAACTTTACCGTTGCGCCAAGGCTCCCCTTCAATTTACTACTTGATAATTTTTTTTTAATCTCTGTATGTTTATTTTGTTTCGATCAATTCCAAATGTGTTGGTAAGTTATTTTGAAGTATTTTGGATTTCTGTATATTGTTTTTATCTATGCTCATTGCAGTTTGAGTTCCATATTCAGAATTTGCAATTTCTCGTGTGGTACCTAAGTTGACATCCTTCCAAACAAATTTAGTAGTGGGTTGAATGAATTAGAAAGGATAGATGTTTGATTTTTTTTTCTGAGTCATGCGAGCCATAACACTAGCATTTCCAAGAAAGCTAAATTTTTATTTCTTGCGTACCTGATTGATTGTTATCTACTGTTTTTTATATTGTATATTATTTTTCTTAAATGATGCTAAACAAGAGCATGTTTTGTGGAGTGGCATTGTTATAGGATGCACACATCCAAGATGTTGGAAGCCATATTATCTACTCTCCATTGCGGTGTCACATTCCGCTATCTGGATTTGAAAGCCTTCGATTTTGTGTCTCACAGTATGAAGAGAAAGAAAGACTTTTGTTAAGAAACTTGTGCTTTACGCTGGGGGCTAAATTTACTGAGAAATTGACTAAAAAAGTCACACATTTATTGTGTAAGTTTGCCACTGGACCAAAATATGAGGCTGCTTGTAGGTGGGGAATTCAATCCATCACTTTTGATTGGATTAAAGAGTGCATTTTTCAGGTTTAACTCTTTTTGAGTTGTGCATTTCTTCCATGAAGTACAAAACCATACTGTCTTTGAAACTTTTTTTCCAAATCCTTTTGTAGGATATGATTATTAGTCTTGATCCATTTCGGCCTAAACCTGTAAGTGATGAGGATTTGGAAGCAGGTTTATGCACTCTGAGTCAGTACCCTACACAGTCACAGACAGCTCAGATTTCTGGGATTCCATCTCAGCTGGTGAGTGAGTCTTTGGAGTCAAAAAAGAACACAACCAAAAGGGCAGGTGAATCTTATACAGAGTACAACAATTGCCCTTTATTTATTTTTCAGATTAAGAATATGGACATTGCAGGATTCTCATATGAAGGCCTTTGCGAAAAGGATGTTGGAATATGTAGGAAAAGTTTACGATTATCGGAATGTCGTACGAATACTGATGCAGCAAAGAAGAATAGAATACCTGAAAATTCCTTGATTAGTAATGATAAAACAGTTCCTGATTTTGCAGATGCGATTGAATATCTACTGGCTCAGTCACCAAATGTAATTATTTGCATATTTCCTTAAAGAACTGTATACGTTACTAACCAAACTGATCCCTTTTTCCCTCGCTGAAGATCCAGGATATGAAGTCACCTCTGCAATCTGGTTGTGGACAAGGAGTATCCTTTTTATCTGAATCATGGGATTTATCCTTCTCACTTGATTTTATTTTACCTTAACTAGCTGCAGATGTTTTCATCTGACCATTCTATAATTTGCAAAGGTAATGAAAGTTCAAGCTCCACTTTTGGTGTTTCAAAACATTGGATGAACAAGTAAGTTATCAATATTTTTCCTAGGAAGTTCAGAGCTAGGAAAATATTTACATTCAAATGGATATTATTTCTCTGGAACATTGCTCCATGATTTTCCATGCAGTGAAGGCAATAATTGAAGATGATAGAAAATGAGATAATTGTGGATTTAAATGCTAAATGAAATCTTAATGTGTGTCATGGATTTTGGAAGCACTTTCAAATCAGATACCAATTAATTGTCAAACATTTCCTCTTGATCTCAAGACAAGGAGAGGGGATTAATGGTAGAAGTATGTGATTTTATATGAACTTATGTAGATGACATCTGTTCTCAAAATGAAGTTTGCAGGTTAAGAATTGTTTGTTCGTATTGGTGTGGTTTTTTTTCTTTGTCTTTGATCACGAGGTGTCTCTACACCACATTGGATGTAAGAAATTTCTCATTCAAGGCAGGAGTGGCAAGGATAAACCTCTCCCAAAAGTGGCGCTTGGGGTGAGCGAGCCACCTTTATATGAATTCGAACCCTTGACCTTTAGTACCTTTATATGAATTCGAACCCTTGACCTTTAGTGAAAGTTCTTCGGATCTAATTCGCTTACTGCTAGACTAAACAATTGTTTATATATTGATGAGGTCTTTGACTACAATCATTACTCTTGGAGCAGATGCTACACTGGACAAACATGTACCATTTATTTCTTTTGGATAAAAGACAATTCAATTATTAGTTATGGCCCATCTAATGTGCTGTTTTTTCTATAATCAATGGTATCGTCTATAATTTCTTGGTGTCCTGGCAAATCTGCAGGACATTGTTTAACTGCATGTAGCTTTGTTATTCAATCAAATTTCCAGTGATATGCATATACTACAGTTCATCCGTATGTAGTCTCAGGCAGATGAGAATTGAATACTTATTGCTGCATCCGTTTGCAGTTTAACTGCTGAATCTAGTTTGAACTATGGAATTTCTTTTGAAAATATACTTGTAGTTGTCTACTCTTCATGTAAAATCTCATTTACGGTAATTAATATACCTTTTTGTGTAAGGACAATATGATTGTCTTGTCATAATTTGAAAACAGTTTAGTTGGCTTCTCATTTTACCAACTGTTGTTGCCTTTCCATTAGGACTACTGATGTCATGGTTTCTGCTGCTTCGTCTCATGAAAAAGTTAATGGCAATTATGCTTTTAGTGAGACACAAACAGATTCACAGGTGTGTGATTAATCTTTGTTTAATCATCTCAAGACAAGTTTATTTTATAAACCATGTTCTTGTATGTAGGTCGTTGTGTATGAAGATGATCTATCAGGAAGGCAGAAGATAATCGACAGAGTTCGATCACAGAGTATGAATTTGACTCCGGATGGATCAAATCAATTGTAATTTGTGTTTTGGGGATGATTTTAAGTATTCCTTACAATATAAGAAATACTTGAGGGGTCACAGCAGGGTCACATTCTTTTGGGGATGCCAGCATTGGTTCATGATGCATTTTCCAAATTGTATTAGATACTGTCATCAAGATTATGACGCCAAATATGTGCTGCATTTGACAATATCTAGCACCCGTGCTTATGTTTGGATAGTGTTTCATTGTTTAGCTTGATGATGTTGAAGTCCCTGGAAATGTTGTTTGGATCTGTTAGGATCAACCACGATGATGCTACTTTGTTCTTGATTCTGTTAGGATTTCATTGGTTGGACTAGACAATTGAGATAGTAGACCACTTCTTTTCATTTCTTGGAGTCCTTCAGACCTAAAAGCAAAGCACATTTGATTGGTTATTGGAGCTGGATTGGATTAAATTATGTCGGGATGACCGATGAATGTTGGCATAGTGATTCATCTTGGTTTTTGATCGTTGATGATCTTAGTCTTAATTACTATAAAATTATGTTTTAAAACAGAGATTAGTTTATGATATTTTATTTTATTTATTATGTTGACCTAAATGACACTTTGTTTGACACGAATAACAACGAATTGCTACCCTCATGAATGCCCCTTGACAGCATCTCGTGCCAATATGACAAACGTTCTTGCGTCGAGCAGTGGAACTCATTCATCATTCATGTTTCAACAAATACTAATTATTTGCCGTGATTTAAAGCTGAGAATGTAACAGCATTAGAAATTGATAACAGATGCAAGATTAAGTTCCCCTCAGCTCTCCTCGTCAAGTCATCACATATCATCCTGTACATCAAACATACTGACAGTGAAAAGCTGAAGCACAACTACAATCTAGGAATCACCATCGATAAATTAAACTTGCTCAAACATTGTATTTGGTCTACATATATGTTCGTTCCTTGCTACGGCCACCTGTGATTATGTTTAGGATTTTAAATTCCATTAATCCAAAAAAGTCTTCTGCCACTGCAGAGCTCAAAATGAACTTTCGCACCTCATCTTAATATGAATGTTCATACTGAATAATTCTAATCAGTTTGAAGAGAAAATCTTCTCCAAATCCTTATACAGTCCTCTGGACTTCGACTTGGAGTCCCCTTTCTCCTTGTTGTCAGATGACGACGTTACAGATGAGCTCCTGCTTCTCTTACCAGTCCAAAAGCTACTCCTGCGGGGTGCACTGGTTGAAGGGTCACTCGGCGCTCCCCCTCTGTCTTCTCTGCTGAAGCTGCCCTTAGCGAATGCTCTGAGTTGTCGCAACCATGATAGTTCACTTGTACCTGACGTTCTTTGAACTTCACTCGGAGGAGGATGTAAGGTAATTCCGTTCTCTCTGTTTCTGGATGACAACTGCTCAGTAATTTTTGTCGATAGGCACGTTGGCAGTACAATCAGTAACAGACCTCCAAATACACTCTTCAAACCTGAAGAGAACGAGTCCCTAGCCGGGCTCAGTCGAATGACTTGTCGATACAAGGCATACAACTCATTGACCAATTGTGCAGTGAACATGATGACGAACATTGCCAGCATAAAGATCCCCACTCCCTCATCAGCATCAGAGAAATCCTTCTCGAGGAGAGCGAGAAAAGCCCCAAACAAACCCACCTCGCTAGCTACTGAAATGATCTCCACAAGTTGCAGTTTCTTTTTGATGAAGGGCTTTTTCAAGACCATGAAAAAGAGTTGAAATGACGTGATGGACAAAACAATCAGAATAGGAACTCTCGAAGGGCTGCTTGCTGAGTGAGCTCCGGCCAAAATTCCCAGAGAAATGCGTTTAACCGATTCAAGAAGCGTATAGTAGATTCTTAGGATGCCAAATAGCTTCTGGATGAATGGGGCTTCTGCATCTTCATTCTCATCGTCAGAAGCAATGATACGGTCATCCTGCTTTCCTTGATTCCCACCACCGGAAATTTGTGTGAGCATGTACTTTGGTGGCCCTCGAAGGTCCTCAAATAATGGTCCTAGTTTTATTAGATTTAGCGAGTTAGCTTGATCTTTCCATGTCCATTGGCCTCTTTTGCCAGGGCCGAGAGTTATGCGGATGAGCTCGTGGTACCAATGGAACTTCTGCCCTTCCTTGTGCACTTCCTTGTATTGTAGAAGCTTGCCCATGGTGATGCCAAGCGAGAGTAACAGTAGCAAGGATATAAGAAAACATGTGGAGATACTGAGAAGCAAAATTCCAATTATTACACCGGCAGTTGTTTTCCCTTGCGTCCAAAAGAGAAGAAAGCCAATTAGAACAAACAAGTGATTCCATTGACAGAAACAGAAAGATCTTGACTTTTGGAAGAAAATGTTAGCTGTTGAAAGATTATATTTTAACTGGAAACACAATAAAACTAATGGGAAAGTTTGCTAGAAGAATTAAAGCAACTAATGAACAATTACCTTTAATTATCACAACAGACGCCTGACTGATACATGGCAATGCAAGCATTATCAAGAATATTTCAAGCCTTGGGAACACAAGGGCTCCAAACTCTTTTTGATTTTCCAGATTCTTCTTCCATTTCAGAAAGCAAAGAATTGCCATATGGAGCAAGACCAATCCGCCACTAAAGACAGCCAGCCAGAAAATGTTTCGACCAAAATACGTCCATCTGTTGCAGCAAGAATAGCTTGATGTCTCAAGAAGCTAAAATTTGGTGCTTGACATTCAAGAGAAGTATACAAGTGAAGCAATTTAAGATATTTTTCAGTGGTGCAAGGCATCAAGAGTGCCAAGAACTAAGTCTGTTTTCTTTGTTCTTACTAGGAAAGTGTCCTGATTTAAGCAGGAATAAGGATAAACATGCAATTTGCCTTTCCTGAGTTTTGACCTACCTATATGAATTTTGAGGAACATTAATGAATTCAGCTCCAGCTCTCATGTTTTGATTCTGCAAGTATGCATTTTGAAAACTGTTTTAGATTATTAAACAGGAGCTAGTAAAACACTTGAAGCGATTCTGAAAAGATAATTCTGACCTCAAGAAATGACATGTAGTCTTCAGCTGTAAGTGGCTTCCCATTAAAAGAAGGGTCCATTTCCATGATTTGGTTTGGCGGTGTTGGGGGCTCAAATTTTAATTTGGCACTTTCCCATACTTCAGAATATCGTCCAAATCTATCAGACGAATATTCAGCAAGTGGATTGGAGACACTTTCCCAAGGAAGATTGATGTACGGAATACTCCAAGCTATGCTCCTCGAGAAGTCATAGTACTCGATGGGAATGGTAGTTAACAACCACCGGGAGAGCGCAAAGACCTGGATGTGACATACAAATCTCTGCGAACAAAATGTAAGACTGACTATTGGAAATTTTCCCTCATGATAAAGTGAGTTTGATAATAGAAATAAAAGAGAACTACATGATTGCAACCACCATATTGGATTTGATCGTTCATATTTTTTCATAATGGAAAGGAACAAGTCGGCGTTCTTAAGAGATTTACTGGAACAATATATTTTAGTCAGAGATGAAACTAGCAGATTTTCTGTAAACAACCTCTTGCAAAAAGTAGGGTAAGGCTGCATACAATGGATCCTTTCCCGGGACCCGGCATGATGGGAGTTTCGTGCACTAGGCTGCCCTTTTTTATGAAACTAGCAGATTTCCTAGAGGGTGCATCCCATTTTTGGGTATCCAACTCCCTGCCCTCTACTTTTAAAATGCACAAATGTTGCACCTTCTCTCCATATACTTAAAATGTCTGTGACCTCCTCTAATCCAATTATTTTGATGGACCAAACTTCCTAATTTTGGTGAAAAAATTTATACCAGTTCATTCATGAGAGACAGGCTATACCTGAAGTTTTCTTAATTGAGATGGATCAACTATCCATATCATGTCAGTTTGGACAGAAAATTATACCCAAAATTTCTTGAGAATCTCAGGTGGAATGTTACGGTATTTTTGAGTCGAAAAGTATCATCAGAATTTTTGATAAAAAAAAGTTCATTGATATTTTCAACTCAAATTTGACCTCTTTTCAACTTAAAACCAATTGAATACTCCACTTGAGATTGAGAAACCTCTAGAATGATTTTAAAAAACATAAAGACTCTAAATGAGGCTCGCGAGAAATATTAGGTATGATTTTCTAACCAATGCTTCAATGTAAATCGATATGAAACCAAAAGAAACTGTGCAACTTAAATGAAATGTTAGATTCTTGATTCTCATAGCTACTGTACTATACCAAAAGATTCCTTGTTGGTTCAGAAACAAGAGATGATTTAGGTCTAGAAATTGCTCCAGAAGTAAGAAGGCTTGTGGTTGAAACACTAAGAAGCGCTGCAACCACTGATGCCATTGCAAATGCAACAGTAGAAACTCTAGAAATCCATGATGATATTGCTGGTGTGGCATCTGTCACAATTAAAGAGAAGATTTTAATTGAGTCTCTCTTCAAAATAAAAGGAAAATTAACAAAGTAAAATAATTTATTAACTGCTCAATTGACAGTATTCCAGACTTAAATAGACCAGGTTGAAAATAAATTCAAACCAGTGCAGAATCAGAGTACCAAATTGTAAAATATTTCAGAGAGTACCTATTAAAGATGATTAGAATTGAATGCTCAATCACTCAAGCTCACATACCCGGAAATATACAAGTCCAAGAAGATGATAAATATTGTAAAATATGTTACTAGGTGATCATTGGATGGTAAATTTCTTAGTAATCTTTGAAGATAAATTAATTTTAGGATCCCCAAAATATTAAAGAATATCAAACCAGACTACTCAATATTGAATCTAGATACGGACAACAGGTACCTAGAAAAGTTTATGGCATCACTATCATAGAATATCAAACCTTTTACCGATTATTCAAAGAACTTAAAAGTAGCACACACTGCATTCATTTTGATCCTCATCATCACTCATACAAGTCATTAATTAGTATTGTTTTCCTTTTCCAAGTTCTAGGGCCTATTTCCATGTCTGCGGCACCAGCTAACTTTTCAATTAAGGCAAACTTTCTGAACCACACTACTTTATGGAAATACCCAAAGAGTGTTGTTAACATTAAAAGTGTCAAAGAAGACTACTTATCCACATGAAGTGCCCAAAACGCCCCTCATCAAACCAACAAAGTGTTTTCAAAATTCCCAAACCACGCCCAAGACTTATTGCATCCAGAATGATATGATTTCAGTATCATATCGCGTTGATTGTTATGGATCTATTCATTAGATATTTGTCATAGTTTAACACTGACTGACAACCTAACGTAATCTTCCTCCTTTCTCTGGGCTTGGGACCGGCCATGACGAGGTAATTCGTCATGACTGAAGTTTGAGAAAAAACATAATTAAGAAAAAATAATTACATGAAGATATCAATATCGTGCTATCATATACAATCTACAAAATACCAACACTCTGAAAAAGTTGCGTATGCTATGACTTTGCGTTCTTTCACATGCCACATGCCACATGCCACATGGCAGATGGCACATGCCATATGCCACATACATGCATGCAATTTTACACTAGAAAATACTAAAACCAAATTAATATATTGAAATAAAAAAATGCATTCATGTAAACATGCTGTGGTGTTTTGAACGTGGAGTACAATATTCTAAAAAGTGTCCTAGGTGGTGCATAGCTGAAATTGAAAAGGGTCCCCTTTGCCTGGGGATTATATAGTTGGCATTAAATTGGATGAGAAATCGACCAGGAAAAGCTCCAAGTCAGTGTATCACTAGTCGACACTGCGCTAATTGGTCTACTTGCATATCAAACTGTATCACTATTTCGACGAGCTTTCATTTATTTACAAGCTTTGATGTCTTTCACAACACATATAAATCAATAAAACAGAACAAAAGAAAAAGATAAATTCTCCATTGGATAAAACTTTGACCAAATGAAAGCGTGGCTCTTAAGGCTGGGTGGTTAATTGGATTTGATTGTTATAGAGGGTTATTATTGAATTATATTTGAATTTAAATGTTGAATTCAAGTTTTGATATTATCTCGTGAAATGTTTGATGTTTATTGAGTAAAAGTCAACTTAAGATTAGATGAAGTTCATCAAGTAGACATGGCAAGATCAAATAGGTTTAAACTAGATTTAATGGATTTATTTTCACTAGTTTAAAATTTAATCAAATTTATATATACAATAATTTAATTCATAGTGGTATATTTTATAAAGTTAGAAATTATATTATATTATATTAATTTATTTATTTTAACAATATGTTCTCTCCATCTTAAAGAGGTTTATTTTTCTCAATTTGCCTCATGGATAGATGGAGGGGAAAAAAACTATCTTTTAAGAGAAATTTTTATATATCTTGTGGATGGATGAAGGAGTTGAAAATTAACCATGTTAAAGAGGTAAAGAGATTTTTTTTCTTCTCTGTTTATCCTCGTGGACCATTGAAGAAGGGGAAAAAATTAATAATAAAGGAGGAAAAAGAATTAACAAATTAAGGAGTAAAAAAATTAAGAGAGAGAAAAAATTTTGAATTAAATGTCTTAAACATAAAAAATAGAAATGAAAATAAATAAATAAAAAATATTGAGGAAGTTGCGACCTTGTGACGTCCTCCACAACGTCATGAGGTGGCGGCTTCCTCAGCGACTTTGAGGATGCAGCGAGGTAACGACTACCGCCGTAATGTCATTAAGATATGGAGGTAAGTGAATAGAATGGAAAATTATGTCGATGCCAACCGACACAGCATGATATTTTTACCATGGGTGGACCTACAATTCTCAAACATGTAATCTCGCTCTATCTATGTCTTTCTTGAATTTATAGAGTCAATGAATCCTCTTAGTTGACATTTTCCAATGCACATAACTTGTTAAACACTTAACCTATAGTTAGTGCTTAGTGGACCAAAATAACTCAGTTTAGGTTAAAAATAATTTTCAATGTAGATTTTGCTCTCACAAATTATGGTATTTGTCAACCTAGAAAAAACTTATGATAGAGTCATAAGAGAAATTATATAGAGGATTCTAGAAAAGAGAGGGGCTAGCATAGTATATATTGAACTAATTAAGGATATGTATGAGGATGTAATGACAAGAGTGAGTTCAGGTGGATTAACCAAAGTATTTTCCATAAAGATAGGGTTATATCAAGGATCATAACTACTTGAGTCACATTGATTTGTGGACCTAGCAAGTAGCTCATTCAGATTCACGGCTGATCAAGTGTTTACTAGACATACAGGATCTCATTCTTAAGGCTGCTGGGTCACCTGAGACTACTAGACAGAGACTAGTAGAGTGGTTTACACAGGACAATAGAGTCGCTCGGGCTTCTGATTTCTTTAGACATCCTAGTCCTAGGGTGCCATGGGTCTGGACAGTATAGTAGTCTTAAGTTCAATCGAGTCATGTAGTCACTTTCTAGATGCCAGGACAACGGAGGCTCCCCACTAGATGTAAAGACCACGATTTGAATAGGATAATGGAGATCATGGTGTTAGTAGAGATAAGGGTGTTAGTGGAGATAGTGGGGTTGGTGGAGATCAAAACTTCACTCCTATAAATAACCATGGGAAAGTTACGGAAAAACTTGATCGGAAGAGAAGATATATCCTTGATAGAATCATTTTGGCAAGGAAGAAGAAGTGTACTTAAAGAATCTCATCTTTCCACCGCCGTATCAACTTCTAAGGATTTCGATAAGTGGACTTATTACACAAATTATGAGTTCTTAAAGTGATAGCTTCATTTTATGAAAATTATTTTGTTACACTACTATTATTACCAATTACTAGAGATTACTAATTACTGTCATTACTGTATTTTAGAGCACTGAATTAATTATGAATTAAATGGTAGGGATGCATATTCTGAACACTTCTTATTTCTGAACTACTTTCGATTTCTGACCTCTCCTCTAGGAGGGATAACTCTAGAGGGCTGATATTAGCTTAAGCCATGAGAAATATGATTTAATTTCAGTACCTATGTAATATGTATATTTCCGTTTTGAGTTAACTGTTATTTTTTTTACTATTGAAAAGCTACTGCATCTCAAGAACTGTTGTATTTGTATTTTATCCCCCGCTTACAGGGTGACTCCAAGTCACTCACCCCTTACAACTCATTTCAGTTAGAGACGAAATTGGGCTGAGAATGAAATCAAGGATAGGGAGGAAGTCGAGTTCTAGGGATGGCGAATTTGCTTCAATTTTTTACGGGAAGACTAGAATTCCGTTGCAATAGAGGATTTTGAAATTTAAGTGAATGTAATTTAATTAGTTCGAATAGTATAAATAGTTTACAATTTATTTTGGAATGAAAAGACTGGTTTGTTTTGTAATTACTGTGCTATCGAAGCTGGTTATTTTCGAATTTTTCGTTTGAAACATGACATTTTAGTGGTATTAGAGCCAAGTTATATAATAATTATTGAACCAACAGCCAGCTTTGAATGTCGAAGTTGGAATGGAGTGGTGATTGTAATTCCTTGATAAATTAGGAATCACATTATGTAATAATCAGTCGTGGTAATTTTCCTAATAATTATCTCATGTTGATTTGTTTGATAGACCTTGTTAAATGACAATTAACAGGGAATTAATTATTATTATCTCATTCATTATTTTGATTATTTTAAATGATAATTAATAAGTTAACTTTTTCTATAACGGTTTGACAACTTTGAATGTTTCTTTTATTTATTCAGTTATTTATATATATATAAATTTCCAGACATTAGCAATTTATCCTATTTTTATGTTAATTTTATAAAAAGTTATCAATGTATCCTAATTGCACGTGACTTTATGAATTTTCTGATAAAGTTACCATTACCTATGAGTAGGTTGGCGTTATGAAAATTCTTAATAAAATTTCAAGTTTATATATAGATGTATACGATTCATTAATTCGAACCATTGGCCAATCTAGATGGAGACATTACCTTGGATGTTTTGGGGGTAAGACAATGACAAATGTAGCTAATTCGACTAGGCATTTAGAGAGAGAGGTTGAGGGATTGAAAAGTGCCTTAGCATATGAACGACGGGAGAAATCAGTAATCTGGCATTAAGAGACCACCTCCGAGTTGAGGTAACACGATTTGTCTTCTATCACCGTGCCGCATAGAAACAACTCAAAGATGCACTAGAAAACTTGCGAGAGACCTAAGAAATAATTGGAGGACTTACGACTCTCAAAAGTTCGCTATTAGAGAAAAAAAAAACATGCAGCAACAGATGAATCATATCCAGCAGGAGTACGATAATTACTACAATCAAATGGTGAAGTGTTAGAACTTCAAGGCACTATTGAAGCCCTGTACGATCAAAACAAGACCTTAATTGAAGTTATTGAGTAACAGCAAGGAGAAGGTAATAATGATAAAGAGGACCCTATGGATGAAGAAGAGGACCCTATGAAAAAAGAGGACTTGGGAGATGGAGAGATAATCGACTAAGCAATAGGCATTGGAGAATTAGAATAAAGTGCTTCAGATTTTGTTTTTATTTATTTATTTTTTTATCTTTTAGTTATTTAGTTAGTTGTTTATTCTATTTGTTCTATTTTATCCTTACTAAAAAAAATATTTATTTAAATCTACTCTTCCCGAGTATTACATTGTGCATCCCCACAACTATTCTTAGGATATTATAATCTTGTAGGAAATGGCACCACGAGCTAATTGTAACCCACGCTACGCTTACCCAAGGGAAAGTGACAATAAAGCAGGTGGTAGTGAACAACCACCACTAAGAGCACAAGGCCTAAGTCACGAAGACCTAGTGGCTATAACAACAATAGTGGCGACCATACTTCAAGGATTGATAAACCCAACTACTAATCAACCACCACCGCCAATCCCTAAGCCCAATGAGACTAAATACCGTTATGAGTCCCTTTGGAGGGCAAGAGTTCCAAGCTTTGATGGGAACTCGGACCCGGAGGTTGGGCAAAACTGGTTGAAGGAGATAGAGAATCATCTCTTATTGCTAGAAGTTCCCCAAGAAGTTAAACTGGAGGTTGTAACCCCATTCCTAGTAGACAAAGCTGCAAAGTGGTGGGAGAGTGTTGCACCTTCCATGTCTAAAAAGGGGCCAATCACATGGCAAAGGTTTTGAGAAGCCGTTTTGTGGCAATATTTTCCAACTGCCACATGACTTCAAAAGTTGACTGAATTTCAGATATGTCAGTAGTGGAGTATTTGTCCAAGTTCCATGCACTAGGAACCTATTCTCCAGCGATTATGGCAGATGAGACGTTAAAACTCTATCGTTTCAAGAATGGTTTGAATGGTAGAATTCAATGGGCTCTTGCAGTCTTCGAACCAAGGGATTTTGAAGAGTTAATGGGGGCAGCAATTTGAACCGAGACCGATATCAAACAGCGAGAAGAGGAGAACAGATTGAAAAGATCCCACACAAGTCAAGACTCCTTCAGCAATGGACAAATGTTCAAAAGGCAAAATCTATCAAATCCCTAACCTAGAAGACCTACACCTTCTCCAACCAACCATAAGGCCGAGACATGCTCCACTTGCGGAGTTGCACATTCTGGGGAGTGTTGCAAGAAGGCAGGAATGTGATTCTGATGGACAAGTGGGACATCGTATCACTTAATGTCCTTATCTGGAGCGAAAAGGTGGAGGTCGAAGCAATGGTATAGGTGCAAGGGCTCAAGGAGATAACAAGGTAGCCACAAATGCCTGAGTATATGCCATCACCCAGGAATAAGCAAATGCAGCTAATGATGTCATGTTAGGTACCATTCTAATCAACAATTTACGGTTCCAAGCACTCATTTATCTCTAAGAGATTTGCGAAGAAAGTAGGGGCTAAACAAGAAAACCTAGAAGAATCTTATAAGGTAGCAACACTAGCGAATAAGACCTTAGAAACACACACTCTATGTAGGAATTGTAGTGCCCAAATAACAAATCAAGGGTTTAGTGCTGATCTGATCCAACTCAACATGCTAGAATTTGGTGTGATTTTTGGGATGGATTGACTAACTAAAAACCATGCATTGGTGGACTACCATGCGAAGACCGTTCGACTACAAACTCCAGATTAAGAGGAGATTATTTTCCATAGTAAAGCTAAGGAGCGGAAATTTCTTTTATCCGCCACCCAAACTTGGAAAGCCATGAAATGTGGGAAAGAAGTACACCTTGCAATGATAAGTGAGGTCAAGGAAGACTCTGAGTAAAGAGTAGAAGATATACTGATAGTAAGAGAATTCTCAGATGTTTTTTTTGGATGAACTACTAGGGTCATCACCTGATCGAGAAATCAAATTTGAGGTCAATTTAATGTCGAACGCCATGCCAATTTCAAAGGCTTCATACCGAATGGCTCCAATGGAACTCAAGGAACTCAGGGAACAATTCCAAGATCTATTGGATAAGAAGCAAATATGGACAAGCACATCACCACGGGGAGCACTAGTGTTACTCGTAAAGAAAAAGGACGCCAACATGAGATTGTGCATCAATTACAAGGAATTAAATAAGCTTACAATTAAGAACAAATACCCTCTACTAAGAATTGATGACCTATAAAACCAACTCAATGGAGCTAAGGTGTATTCAAAGCTCGACTTAAGTCGGGATACCATCAATTAAAAATCAATGGAGAGGATATTCCGAAAACTGTCTTCCGAACTAGATATGGGCATTACGAATTCATGGTTATGCCATTCGAATTAACAAATGCTCCCGTAGCATTCATGGACCTTATGAATCGCAAATTCAAACCATTCCTCGATAAGTTTGTGGTAGTATTCATCGACGATATCATCGTCTACTCATCAAGTGAAGAAGACCACATAGAACACCTCTGGCTTACACTCGAAACTCTTCGTGAGAAACAATTATAAGCCAAGTTCAAGAAATGTGAATTCTGGCTAAAGAGTGTAATTTTCCTGGGTCATATCATATCGACGGAGGGAGCATCAGTGGACCCAAAGAAGGTGGAGGTGATACTAAAATGGCCACGACCGACAATTGTTATTGAGGTTCAAAGCTTCTTAGAATTAGCTAGCTACTATAAGAAATTTGTTGAAAGATTTTCCTCAATAGCCATACCTTTGACCAAACTCACATAGAAATATTTCAAGTTCAATTGGAATGAGAAATACAAGAGGAGCTTTGAGATCTTAAAAAAGAAACTGACATTGACACCAATATTGGTTTTATCCACTAAAGGCAAAGGTTTTACCATCTATAGTGATGCTTCGAAAGGAGGCCTGGGGTGCGCGCTTATGCAAGATGGTAGAGTGATTGCATATACATCAAGACAATTAAAACCATATGAGAAAAATTACCCTACGCACGACCTCGAGCTGACAACAATAATCTTCGCTTTAAAAATTTAGATACACTACTTATATGGGTCAAATGTGAGATCTTTATAGGAGATAGAGCCTCAAATACTTATTTACTCAAAAAGAATTAAACATGAGATAGAGATGGATTGAGCTTCTCAAGATTACGATCTCACTATTAGTTACCATTCAGGAAAAACTAACAAAGTGGCAGACACTTTGCGCTAAAAAAATTGGGGAAAGATGATTCTTGCCTCAGTGTCAGTTGAACCATGTGTTGGTCCCAGTGTGGCCGGTAAGAGGAGGATGAATTGCCTACAAAAATTAAAGAAGTCTTTTCGCGATCTTTGGATTTGATTAATTATGCATAATTAATTGAACAAAATAAGAATGCATAAAATTAACAACTTCTAAGAGAATAGTTCGAAAGCTAGATTTACTTGGTTACAATGTAGGTGGTTGTTAATCCAAAGCGTTGAATAAACTCCACTAAAAATCTCCTTTGTCGAAGGCGGAGTAGCCTCTTACAGACGTTGACATCTTAGAAAAAGACTAGAAAGTGATTACAGAAGTTGTAGTTAAGTTGTTGTTAATTTCCTAACTCTATGAGTCTTTTTATAGCTCCTGGAAAAATCTATCCGTGGCTCGAAGGCGCCTTCAAGTATGTCCAAGGTACCTTCAAGTAGGTCCAAGGCGCCTTCAATAGATTAAGTGTTATCCGCCAAAGATAAAACTTTATCTTCGGCTAACGGATATTGAAGGTGCCTTCGCATTGTTCATGTGAGGCGCCTTCCATGAAGTAGATTAGCCTCTAAGCTAATTTTGTTCAAGTAGGTGATGCTCCAGTTAACCTGGAGTTGAGCTCACCCGAACCCAACTCTGACCTTCTCCTTGAGCAAACTTTCTCCCGGCTTCTTGTCCCTTGAACGTCGCGCACGTCCTTCTTGTCCACTGATATACTCTTCCGTAGTACCTCATCCCTCAGATGCACAGAGCCCATCGACTCCCTTCCTGTATCATCCTTCTCGTTAGTTGTGTCTTACACTCAACTTCTTGTGTTCCTAAGCTCCTGCATACTTAGATACAAGGATCAATTACAAACAGAACCTAACTTAACTCAGTTAACCACATCAAAACTACCATGGGTACTTACAATCTCTCCCTTTTTGATGTGCATCAACCCGTGTTAAAGTTAGGATCAAAACAAAATGTAATATAATAAGTGAATGAAAATTGCAATGATACTAATTATTTGCAAATAAGTATAAGAATAAAATTTTCAATTATCCCACCTTCCCCTTAACTTATACCTATTTCTTCCCCTTTGACCACATAAAAAATAGGGAAAAATAAAATAAGTAGTTAGAAAAATTTTGAAAAGTTTTTTTTTTTTTTGGGTACAAAACAAGAATTACTAGTAGGCTAATATTTTTTAAAAATAATTTTCAAAAATGTTCTATTTTTATTAATTAATCTTCTTTTTTTATAAAAAATAATTTAAAAGTTACTTCTCGATTTTGAAATTTTTTGTCAAACTTAAATAGAATAAGCTAGATCAGTAGAAAAATTTCTACATAAAGATATTATTTAATCTAACAAAAGAGCAACCTAATTTTCAAAAATAAATTTTTAAAAATATATTTTCAACTTTAAAAATTCTGCTAATTTTCTTGGACATGTAAGACACATTGTTTAATGGCAAAAAAAATAAAGTTTCTAAATTTCTATTTTCTTGAATTTTTATTATTAAAAATCATCTTTTCAAAAAATAATTCATAGAAATTTTATTATTTATTAGAAAATTTGGAAAAAATTTCCCACAGCAGAAACACAACTGTGCTATTAGTCTAGAAATTTTGAACAAAAAATTCAAATAGAAGATAAAACAAATATTTTTCTAAGTCAAAACAATTTCTACCCTAACAATAAAAATTGGTAATTTAATCTAGAAAGAATTTTGGAACCCAATATAGATTCCTACACACTTTGACATAAGGATCAAACACAAACATAACTTAACTTAACTCGGTTGATCATATCAAAACTATCACGGGCACTTAAACCATGCATAGCCAGACCACAACTCTAATTTGATAAAACTCAAAGCTCAAGCTAGAATTTCAAGTAAATGGTAAGGGCATACTTTGGATGAGGGAGCGACTATGTATGCCAATGTTGACAATCTCTGAAAGGAAGTACTGTCCAAGGCACACAAATCCAAATTCTCAATTCACCCCGGAAGTACAAAAATGTATAGAGACTTGAAGAAAAACTTCTGGTGGAGAGGAATGAAGCAAGACGTAGCAAACTTCGTAGCTAGGTGTTTGGTGTGTCAACAAGTGAAGGCTGAACACCAGCGACATGGAGGACTCTTACAACATTAGAAATTGCATAATGGAAATGGGAACATATTTCCATGGATTTTGTGGTAGGGTTGCCGAGATCACATAGTGCGACTGCATGGAGTGCCAGTGAGTATCTTGTCCGACTGAGATCCAAGATTCGTGTCCAGATCTTGGAAAAGTTTTCAATAGGCAATGGGCTCCAAGTTACTCTTAGCACGACTTATCATCCACAAACGAACTGGCAAACAAAAAGAACCATCCAAACGCTCGAAGATATCCTACAAGCATGCGTGCTAGACTTTAGTTCAAATTGGGCTGATCATCTTCCTTTGATCGAGTTTACTTATAATAATGGCTACCATAGCAATTTCGGGATGGCCCCGTATGAGGTATTGTATGGACGAAAATGCCGATCGCCCTTATACTAGGATAAAGTAGGAGAGAAGACCCTTACTGGGCCCGAGCTCATCTAATCCACCATGGGCAAAGTGGCAATTATTCTAGAGCGACAAAAGATGGCCCAAGACCATTAGCAAAGTTGAGATGATACAAAACGAAGGTCCATAGAATTCGATATTAGTGAGAAAATATATAAAGGTTTCACCGATGAAACGTGTGGCGAGATTTGATAAATCTGAAAAGCTAAGTCCTAGATATATAGGACCATTTGAACTCTTAGGAAGGGTCGACACTATGACATATAAACTAGCCTTACCTCCGGTTTTATTGAGGATCCACAATGTCTTCCATGCCTCTCAATTGAGAAGATATACGGCGGACTCGAGTCATATCTTGAGGGCAGAACCATTGGTAACTCAAGGGAACTTAAAGGAAAACTTGAAGTATGAAGAGGTCCCGATTTGAATCGTGGATTCAAAGGACCAAGTGTTGAGACGAAGGATTATTTCGTATGTTAAAGTCTAGTGGTCCAACCATACCAACAGGGAGGCTACTTGGGAACGAGAAGAGGAAATGCGTATACACTGGCCTTGTCATTTCGAGGTCTATGGTGACTCAAGTTTCAAGGATGAAACTTTTCATAAGGAGGGAGGAATGTAAAGACCACCATTCGAATAGGATAGTGGAGATAATGGGATAGTGGAGATCATAGCGTTAGTGGAGATAAGGGTGTTAGTGGAGATAGTGGGGTTAGTGGAGTAGTGGGGTTGGTAGAGATCAAAACTTTACTCCTATAAATAACCATGGCAAAATTACGGAAAGCTTGATCAGAAGCGAAGACATATCCACGACAGAATTGTTTTGGCAAGGAAGGAGAATATACTTCAAGAATCCCACCTTTCCCATTGTCATATCAACTTCCAAGGATTTCAATAAGTGAGCTTATTACGTAAATTATGAGTTCTGAAAGTGATAGTTTCATTTTATGAAAATTATTTTTACACTACTGTTATTACTAATTACTAGAGATTACTGATTACCATGATTACTGTATTTTGGGGCACTGAATTAATTATGAACTAAATGGTAGGGATACGTATTCTGAACACTTCTGATTTCTGAACTACTTTTGATTTCCAACCTCTCCTCTATGAGGGATAACTCTAGAGGGTTGATATCAGCTTAAGCCATGAGGAACATGATTTAATATAGTACCTATGTATATTTTCATTTTGAGTTAACTTTTATTTCTTTTTACTACTGAAAAACTACTGCTTCTTAAGAACTTCTGTATTTGTATTTTATCACCCGCTTACTCCAGACTCCAAGTCATTTACCCCTTATAACTCATTTCAGTTAGAGACGAAATTGGAACTGAGAATGAAATCGAGGATAGGGAGCAAGTCGAGTTATGGGGATAGTGAATCCGCTCCAATTTCTGACGGGAAGACTAGAATTCCGCTGTAATAGGGGGTTTTCAAATTTAAGTGGATGCAATTTAATTAGGTCGAATAGTATGAATAGTTTATAGTTTATTTTGGAATGAAAAGATTGATTTGTTTTGCAATTACTGTACTACCGAGGTTGGTTGTTTTCGATTTTTTCGTTTGAAAGCAACATCGATGTCTGTTGCTGGTCGCGGAGCATGACACTATAGACTGGTAGGAATATGAGGAGGATTGGCAATACACATTTTGCAGATAGGTGTCGATGGCACAATATCATTTGTTCTTCCAGTGCCCTCCTATTACGGACCTATGGCAGAGGATTCGAGGTTGACTTTATATGCGTCCAAAGAGGTCTGCCTATCAGAGGATGATTTGTGTCTTTGGACAACACTACAGCGGGAGCAAAATGGTAACAAAGGCTCGTCATTTAGCTTTGTCATTGCTGATACATTATGTGTAGAGGACCCAAAATCGTAGTTTTTTTAGTGAGGGTCAGTTAGATGTAGAGAGGATATTCAGGAGCATGCAGATACATGTATACAGGTCTTTAGGTATCTATTCAAATCTGACATATATGAATAGACTCTAAAACCTCACTTTTGTACATTTTGGATACATGATATACCACTTTGACCTAACCCAAAAAATAGATAGCATTAAGTCCCTACATCTAAGATATGGTACCGTAATGCATGTTGTTTATAAATGATATTATTTTGGTAGATGAGACACATGAAAGAGTAAATGCTAAACTCGAATCTTTGTGAGAAATGCTAAAAGTGAATGGTTTTAGGCATAGTAGAGTAAAGAAAGAATATATAGAATTTAGTTTAATAATATTAGATGTAATGAAATAATTATTAAGATAAGAGATGACAAGTTGTTAATTGAGAATTTTAAGTATTTAGGATCATTTTTGTAAAAGGATGGAGAGATTAAGAGAAATGTCTTATATAGAATACAAACAGAATGATTGAGATGAAGGAGAGAGTATTAAGGGTTCTTTGAGATCATAAAGTACCTCTAAGACTTAAAGGAAAGTATTACAAAACGGTGGTTAGACTTGCTATGTTATTTGGAGCTAAATATTCGACTTGAGTACATGAGAAGAAAATGAGAGTTGTAGAGATGAAGATGTTAAAGTGGATGTGTGAACCTACAAGGACGGACAGGATAAGAAATAAAAATACTAGAGAGAGTCAAGGTTGCATCTATTGAGAGAAAACTCCGGGAGACAAGTTTAAGATGGTACGGATATGTACCTAGACGACCAATGAATGTTCTAATTAGGTGATATAAAACTATGACAATGCGTAGTAGAGAAAGATTAAAAAAGACTTGATTAGAAATAATAAAATAAGATAAAATGTATTTAAATATAAATGATGATATAGTAGGGGATAGAGTCCAATGGCGTAAAAGGATCCATATAACCCACCCCATTAGATATAGCCGACCCCACCTAGTGGGATAAGGTTTAGTTGTTGTAAAAATACTAGTCTAGAAAAAATTAAGAAAATAAATTAATATTGTAAAACTATGTGTTTTTGAAAAATAAAAACGGAGCAGGTGAGAGAAAGAGTCTTTTATGAATTCAAAAAGTCAGAGTGCAATTTGGGAATACTAAAATATTTTAGAGTTATTGATTTGGTGAGGGAAATTTTTGCCACTTCATGTGGGGAAGCAACGCGTTTTGTACATTTTGAAAATTAACAACGCTCTTTGGGCATCTCTGAAAAATAGCAGAAGGATTTGGGAAATTTGCCTTCTATAACATAGATCTTGGTGCTTATTTAGTTTCACATACCATCAATCTATTGAAGTCAATGCAGCAGATCATCAAATCATTCAATATAAATTGTTATAGTGTTGGAGAGGAAAGCTGTGTAAGAATGAGAAAATAAGACTTACAATGCTTCACTTGTAGAAGGTTTGATGCAAGGTTCTTGTTTCCAGCAATGTCCGTTGTCTTATTTTCAGGAATTTCCACAGTAATGGTACTATCATTGCTTTGTATTTCAGTCAGATATGTGCTCCTCTCCATTTCTTGAAACCTAATCACAAAGCAAAACAGGACTCCATTCGTCAGGCATACTAAACTTTTGAATTAGAGAAACAGGTTGGGTCAGCGAGTACAGGAATTCTTGTACATTGAAAAACATACCTCAGAATATATCCTCCCGAAATAACAATTGCTGAAGCGCTGAAATTGAAAACAGGCTTCATAAACTCTATCAGCACCAGTATTTTGTGATGTCTAGTCCTCGTGCTAGAATTTGTACTCAACCTTACTGAAGGTCTTTGATTATCTATCAGTGACAAAGTACAAATTTAAGGATCTTTGCAAAATCAAACTCTAGTAAATCATAATTAAGTTTATATTTCTAGGTATCAATCTCATCCATGAAAATTACACAATGACCTCAAGTTACTAAAATTGTAGAGCTACATGAAGACATCCATTGTGATAAAGACAACCTATGTTATACATTATCCCAAAATTGGGTTCAGGAACTTGACCAAGCTTGAATACCTAAACCATTCTAATATTGGAGTCTATACAAGGGATTTTCTCTTTTAGTTTTTGTCATCTGGTAAAAGTTTCAGTCAGTAGCCTGGCTTTCACAATTTGAATACACAAATGGAAAAAATATTATTGATGATAGACAACAATTCATCCTCGCTTCATTTTTCTTCCTGTATTTAATTCTGATTATAAGTTTACAGCAAGAAAAGCAAGAACAATAAAAATATGCCATCGGTCCCAGCTATTTGAGATTGATTCTTAGATTATTACTCAGTAGACATACATGCTTCATTTTCTATAACTTTGTCAAAATAGTATCCATTCAACCCAAAACGTCATGACAGATTAATATCTTAAAATTATGGATCACGATTTAATATCCATGTGAGAGTAGAATTACCAAAAAGGAATGTGAATGGGTAAGTTGGAGAAATTGGAGTCCCTTGTCTGCTAATTATATGTACAGCGTCACAACTTACTGTAACAACAGTTGTAGTTGAAATATTACGTACCTGAGCAAATAAATAGTCAAAGGCATTATTTTGGAAAATGTTCATCTGCAACATACTAAAAGAAAAGGAAAATATTCACAGCAATTTACTTGGTAGCCAAAACGGCGATTGTTGAGGTTTCTCCTGTTTGTAGGAACAAGTAAACCATTGCTTGCATGAAGAAGACTAAGAATTTCTTCCGATGAGTTAACAACTGGCACTGAGAATGTCAAATAAATCCTCAAATCCGTAACACTATTAGTTGCTTCTGCTATTCTATTCTGACCATGAAGCTGAAGGAACTTCAATGGGAGGTGACTTGTTATGTTCATGGAGACGCTTCTTCTATCTGATAGTTGCAAATGACATGATCAAAAAGTGAAAAAACATGTACCAAAGAATTTGAAGAAACGAATATTGTATTGCTTTGTGAAATAACCATGAGGTATATACAGGGCTAATGGTACAACCCTCAACCTAAAATATTAATGTGGATTGGACCCATTATACCAATAACTCTATTAATACTAAAACTTCTAATATTGCCACTCAAACTAGACAATAGATATTATTTGTATCCTACTTGTTACATAAACTAGAGAAATTCTTAGGTGGAACATAAACTAGACATGATAATAATGAAATGAAAAATATACTACTTGCATACATGTAAAACACAAACAATGATCCATCTAAATCTCAGATCTTTAAATATTTGCAAATCTGGAGAACCCAAGCAGTGATCCCTTCAACTTCATACCAAACAACAAATGTTATATTATAGAAAATTCCAAGGATCATGTTTGGACATTGTTGCAAAAGTGCAACTTATATACCTCAAACCTTATTTTCTTTCTCCCATGCATGTCATCTTCTCACCCCAACCCTAAATTCTTCTCCACCCATGACGGCCATGACCTCGCTACACTGTCGCTGCCTCACAACATCGTCGTTGCCTTCTCCTAACACTACTGCCTCACGACACTTCTCCACTACCCATGCTATCACCACCATTAGTGATGTCATTGCTGCCGCCTCACACTGACTTGTATCCGAGTTTTGAGCGAGACAGCTTAATTGAGGACTCGTCACCACTATGTTATTGCTCATGCCATGTCGTTGCTCCTCGGCTCCTATTTAACTTCCCTTGCCTCCTTGATTTCCTATTCAAAATCTCTCACTCGAAGGTTAGATTAAGCTTTATGCTTCCTAGCTTAGCCTCTATAAATGCTAGAATTTGGATTATCTTCAATGGTTTTGCGCTTTAAAGAGATAGTGTGGTGGAAAGTCAAAGTCATGTTAGAAGAAACTAAAAATTAAACTATGTTGCCCAGGCTTTTCATAGGACAACTAACATATGCACTTCCATACTAGGTTGCAAGGACAGTGAACATAACACTGAACCCATGATTGATGATGCTTGATCACTGCAATAAGTTGTACAACCATCTATTTGATAATTAAATCCAATAGAAGGAGAGTAGAATTCCCTACGGTGAGCAAATATGATCTGAGTTGTTTTCTTGCTTATTTCGTTGCATTTACTTTGTGTATGATTTAATTTATGAAAGTAGATCTATTTTGAGAAACATGACAAAGTAAATTCCATAATTAATTATGTTAACTAATAAAATAATATATAAATTATACTATAGAGCTTCAGTTCTCCTCTCTGAAAGAGTTGCATAATTTTTTAAACTGAATCAATGGGATAATAAATGCAATGGTTATATGGTAGAGCTTCGGCTTAGCGCTCTGAAATGGGTTGCGCTATTATGGATGTTAAATTAAAGAGATAAAAAATGTAACAACAACATTATAAAATTTCAACTCTGTACTCTAAAGGAGTTGTGAGACTTATTATACTAAAATAAATTACTTATATTGTAGAGCATTGGTTCCACACTTTAAAAGGGTCCTTAGGTCTTTTCACATGTGTGTAGGCATTGACCATTTTATATGAGATGATTTTTCTCATTGGGTGGATTGAGGGTCGTTCACACTTTTCTTTTGTTACTTTTCTTTTGTTAGGTGTACCTTTGGGTGGATTGCAGATTGTTTATCCTATATATATTTATATGATATATTTCACATAGGTGGATTGCGAATTGTTCACTTTATATATTTAGATATGCTTATGATGCACTTCGTATTGCATGAATTGTGGTATGCTCATCCCTATATACAATGCATCTTTTACTAGATAGATTGTGGGTAGTCTGTCATATGTGGATTCATTGATAAATTAAATTAAGAATACTCGTAAGCGAAGGAAGTATGAGAAATGATGAAATCATATAAGAGAAATTTCTGACAAGAGATTAATGATGTTAAGTGCAGAAAATTATAACCTTGACTATTTACTCTTTGGACTGTTATAAGATATTCATTTGACATCATGCACTTCCTTTTTATATTCACTTTGCATTTTCTTGCTCACGTTCTGGAATTTTTTATCTTTTGAATATTGCTGAGATGTAGAAGTATTTTTAAAGAGGCATGCATTTAGTTAGTTTGGTTAATATTTATATATTTTTGCTCTAACATTTTTTGCAGTTCATCGTGGTCAGCGAAACTAGCTTCATGGTAGGCCGAACTCGTGTGAGGCGTGACAACAAATCAATAGGAGGATAACGAAAGGATGAAATTAAGTCAGGAAAAAAGAAAACACTTCAAGATCCTAGAGAGAAATATAAATAGCATAGCTCCACTTAGGGATGGGAATTCGAGTCACGTCATTCTTAACGTGTCTCATTTGTACAATATAAGACTATATAAAATAATAGAATATTTATTTTAATTCTTTAATGATGTCACATTTAACTAATTTTAAAAGAACCTCTTCTATAAATATAAAACTATATTTATTTTAATGGTACCTCTTCTAACATATTTAGGGAGAGCGACTACTGCTTGTCAGTGTTTGGAAGAGGTACAAGATGCTGGACTAACCCAGGGAACCATGCCAGACAATTACAAGGAGGTGCAACAATTAGAAACCGCCTAAATGTTGCAAAACATAGTTTCTACATGCAATGTGCCAAGCTGGGATATTTCAAGCAGGTGGACCGCAATACCTCCTATTTTCATGCACTTGTAAAGAGGAATAATAGGCATAATGAAATCACAGTCGTGGAGAAGAATGATGGCAGTCTTACATAATCTTTTGAGGTATAGGCCTTCACGACTCATTTTCGAAGACAGCTCGGCACATTAGTGGACTAGTCAACTTTCTCCCACTCTTGTTTGCCGTTGGGGCTAGACATCAGGATTGACTAGTAATCCTGTCTGAGAGATGAGGAGATGACGCGCGGGTGACGATGGCTTGATTGTTAACGAAGAGAAGACCTCCTCCGAGAAGGTGATTTCCTTTGGATTCTACGCACACTCAAACGATCCAACAAAGCGTTAGTGACTAAAAACCAAGGAAGGAATCCCTAGCAAGGCCCTCTGATGCTCAAGTTAGTACGATCTCCAGCGAGTGAAAATGAAGAGCAGTAGTGGATACGCGCGAGCATAGGTTTTAGATGCAGATGATGGGTACCTTACTAACGGAGATGATCCCCTTTTACATACCACCTCTCACAACCTCCGTGATCATGAGGTGACATTGTACATCGGAGTTTGTTAAGTGATGGAAAAAGTACAATCTGGATGATATGCAATTCCGAGGAATCTTTTTTCTACCCACAGATATACCTCTTTTGTCGTTTATGGCTTAGACCCTTGATGAAATTGTCGAGGGAGTATTCCGTCATAACTAACCTCTGCAAGAAGTACCCAAGGAATATTCCCCGACAACCCTTACATACTGTTAAAATATTATCTACTACTTGTTTGTTGAGTATATCTCGGCCGGTCCTTAAGCTGGCCTCTTTATTTGGCTGATGTAATCTACGTTGAATATATTTCAGCTGGTCCTTAAGCCGACCTCTTTTATTGAACCATTTAGTTGCATTCTGTATATTCCTTTGCCTTATGTTAGATTAAGCTGCTCAATTACGTCTTGCGCAACATTAATATACTTTCTAGAGAATGGTAGAGTGCACCGGGATCCCAAGAAATCCCTTTGATAAGTGTCGTATGCCCGATCAATCCTTTGCTTGAACGGACGTATGTGCACTTTGGTCGGGCGTACCTAGAAAGTTTTATGAAGCTGAGGGCCTTAAGCTCGGACAGCTGGTCACATATATGGGAATTGATGAGGCTGAGTGCCTTTAACTCGGCCGGTCTTTATCCGACCTGTTACATATGTGGAAACTGATGAGGCTGAGCGCCTTTATCTCGGCCGACCTTTATCCGGCCGGTTACACATATGGGGATTGATGAGGCTGGGTGCCTTTATCCCGGTCGGACTTTATCCGACCGGTTACACATATGGGAATTGATAAGGTTGAGAGCCTTTATCCCGACCAGGCTTTATCTGGTCGGTTACACATATGGGAGCTGATAAGGCTGAGCGCCTTTATCTCGACCGGGCTTTATCTAGCCAGTTACACATATGAGAACTGATGAGGCTAAGCGCCTTTATCCCGACTGGGCTTTATCCTGCTGGTCGCACATATGAGAATTAATGAGGCTAAGGGCCTTTAACCTGGCCAAATATTTGTACGATTAGAGCATACAAGCTCCCCTGACTTTAAGACCGAACGAATACACATGCACACTATTATTTATGATTGATGTGTTGTAGAATAAGTCAGTCATTCTGGCCGCTATGTAAGACCTCCCTAAGATCTGGCCGCCCTTGAGACATTATACTCCCTGGTTCGCTCGGCTTAACAACTGACCATCTTCCCCTAGCCAGATTAAAATCCGGTCTGGTTAACCCAAGGATTTTAACACTGGGGAATTGATGCAGGCAAAACAAGGGGATATTACTCCTTTCGGAGTAAAACTGCCACGTCATCTTGACTTTGATTGCCACGTCACCTTCTGGGTCCATCAGTCATAACCTATATCAACCAACATGATTAGCTTGCCTACCTCCCTCCATTAGATGAGATCAAGGTGGCATTGCTTGATATAAGGGATCATCGAGCACCTAGTTCAGATGGTTATGGGTTGAAATTTTTCAAAGAAGCTTGGGACACAATTGGAAGAGATTTTACTACAAATTTTTTAGTGGTGGTAAATTGCTCTGAAGATGGTATCACACTTTGATATCTCTTGTCTCGATCAATTGTCAGTCACATTGGGTCATATCTTACATCAGTCACATGCAGCATTTGTAAAGGTCACCTCATCACAAATAATATCCACCTGCCAGGAGATTTTCCGAAAATACAATATGACACACCTCACCCAGGAGCATTATGAAGTTTGATCTTCAAAAGGCTTTCGACTCGGTACATTGGGATTTCTTGTATGAGGCACTTATTGGGTTGAACTACTCGGAACAGTTTATTGCATGAATTATAGAGTGTGTGACTACCACCTCATTTTCAGTGGCCGTTATCGGAGGACCTTTTAGACTCTTTAGAGGAGCTAGAGGCTTGAGACAGGGTGACCCATTGGCACCATATTTATTTGACATTTGTATAGAGATTTTTAGGAGGTAGATACAATAGTGCACTGTAGGATTGGGCTTCTGTTTCCACCAGTGTGCTCATCTCAAACCTATGTGAATAATCTCCTTCTATTCATTAGAGGTGATGAAGCTTTAGTTACTGCATTGACTACTTGCTTACAGGAGTTTGGAGAGACAACTTCAGGTTAATGGACTGAAGTCATGTATTTACCTAGCAGAAGTTGATGACACGACTCGCAAGCGGTTGCTTTCCATCACAGGCTTTCAAGAAGGCACTATGCCCTTCAGATATCTTAGGATTCTACTAGCTGTAGAGTGTCTTCGGATTTCATATTACAGCCCACAACTTGATTCTTTAGTCCGATGAATAAATGCTTGGCCGAAGAAGACGCTATCCTATGCAAGCAAGGCACCGTCCTATGGAGTGGAGTTCTTCTGGCTATCTATACTACCACTATCATTGGGCATCAATGATCGTATTTAGAGCATCTGTAGATCATTCATGTGGACATCGAAGTACCCACCAGTGTCATGGGCAGAGATGTGCAAACCCAAAGAGGAAAGTGGCTTGGGATTTCATGATTTACGAGCTTGGAAGTTAGCCCTTTTGGCAAAAGTACGTTGGTGAATACAAGCTAAGGAGGATGTGCTCTAGATAAAGTGGGTGCATCACACTTACCTAAGGTGTGCAAATATATGGACATGGGAGGCAGCCCATTCAGATTCCCTTCTGGTCAAGCCCCTATTGTAGATACAAAATCTTCTATTATTTGTTGCCAGCTTCCAGAGACTGCTGGACAAAGACTAGCAAAGTGGTTTGCTCAAGATGGCAGGGTGACTCAGGCATATGACTTCTTTAGACATCCTAATTCTAAGAAGACATGGACCTGAACAATGGGGAAGACCTACTTATAGACGAGTCATGTAGTCGCACTCTAGATGTTGGCAAAGAGACGTCTTCCCACATGAGACAAACAAGATTACATGGAGGATCGACAGTTGCACATTTTGTAGATAGATATTGGAGTCGCAAGAGTACCTATTCTTCGGGTGCCTTGCTATTATGGAGTTATGGAAGTCGATCCGAGATTGGCTACACATGCAACATAAGATGTCTACCTACCGAAGAACATTGAGAGTCTTCAGGAGATACTATTGTGGGAGTCGAATGTTGACAAAGGCTCGACATCTTGCCTTGTCCTCTTTGGTCCACTATGTGTGGAGAGCAAGAAATAGAAATTTCTTTGATGAGGTGCAGTTAGATTGTGAGAAGATTTTTAGAAGTGTGCAAATTCATGTATTCCGATCCTTCGGAGTGTAATATGATACTTTGCCAATCATGAGCCGCTAGTAAAGTCCACTTATTGTATGCTTTGTCAGTGCTATATATAAAATTTTACTTATCCAAAAAAAGAGAGTAGCAAAAGAAGCCACACTTAACTACTTTAGGTGACAATTTATCTCTATTAAGATATAAGAGATGGATAAAAAAAAGTGCACTCAAATTAAAGACAACAAATAGATCACTTGGAAACATTATAGTAAATGCATCTGACCATGCTAAATAGATGAAGACATATGATTGGTAAGATATCATGTAATAAGAACATCATTCCAAAATCTAAACGGAAACTATATAAATAATATGTACATGCAATCACAACCCAACAACTATAATAATATGGTTGGTAACTAGCTAGAGATATAGGATTCAAAAGAGTGAGAGAAAGATTTCCTATATTGTCACTCCTTTACACCTAATAGATGAACCAAATTGGATTCACCTCAACAAAGAAAGAAAAACAAATAGAGGAGACTATAAAATGATCTTTCATTAAGAAAAATTGAAGTCAATTATTCTTGAGTAGTTGTCAATGAAAGTAACAAATCATTTAAACTAAATTTGAAATAGACTTAACTAGGACCCTAAATATCAAAATGGAGTAAAGAGAATGACGTAGTGTAAGTTTATAGAAATTGTTGGGAAACATAGAACAATATGTTACTAACTTATAGCACTTACACTCGTCTAGGAGTTCCTTGGTAGGTCGTGCAATAGGATCACAAATCAATTAAAATATATTGTTAGTATTCTTATTGCTTCCATTATGAAATATAACATGACCAAATCCACACACAAGCACCTCATGCACTAACAAATGTTTTTGGCCTTACCTGTGTGCAAGAGAGTAAAGTTTTGTATATGCAGGTTTCAAACAATTCACTCTTCTTATAGCTAGAGACCATTGATTTCACGATGATCCTAACACTTGCTATTAGAGTAAGGTTTCTCTTGAAGGACTAATTGCTAACAGAGTAAAATGATTGGAGGACTTTTCACACCACTAAAATTTGAGGGGATCAACATATAGAAAAGAATAATATAGATTTAACTTAAAACTAATTTTGATATATCTCTTGCTATTGAATATGGTTTTGATTCTTTCAAGCATTCAAATGGTGATGCCACTAATAAAATACAATGGACAAAGATTAGGGAGATGAAGATGGCATAACAAATGGGAAGGCTATTGAATGCTCTCCCTGCATAAGAAATTAACAAAGTTGGAAGTTACATAAGCACAAAAGAGTTATAAGAGAAATTGATACATTTACATGAGGGGACCTTCGAAGCCAAGCTTACCAAATGAGATCTTCTATGAACACAAGTAAGCACCTTCAAAATGTAGGATGAAGAAAAGGTGCCTCAAATGCATTTTCTCTACAAGGTGCTAGTTAACGGGCTAATAAACATTGGAGAAACAATGACAAACAAAGATATGCTCAACAACGACAAACAAAGATATACTCCAAAATGCATTGAACGACTTTCCAAAAATGCATTAGTGGGTCTCCTTGGTGGGCACTTTTTATATGTTAAGGAAGTTAGATGTTATTAGTGTAATTGACCAATGATCAAGGTTGACCAGTTTTAGATTATATTTTGATATTCAATCAATGTATTTGATGGTTAAGTGAGATGTCCAGTACGTCAAGCTTGACAAGATACTTAATAATGGAAAAGTCCATGTGGATCATAGTTGGCTGACATTTTCTAGTTGAAGGCCAATCGGTGTCGGCAATGGAAGTCCTAATAGGTCGTGGAAGATTAGATGTTAAGTATACGATGCAAATCCAAACAGGTTAAGGGTGACCGGATATTATACACGTGAGTGAAAGTCCAGATCGTGGAGCACTAAATGTTAGGCATGTGATGGGAAATTCTTATAGGTCATGGAGGACTACATGTCAATAGTAGATGCAAAGTCCAAGTGGGTCAAGGGTGTCTAGATACTTAATAGTGACGGAAGACAAAGTAGGTCATGGAGGACTCTAGATGATTGACAAGAGATAAAATATTGGCACGTCAAGGATGCCAAGATACTAGGCAAGGTTAGAAGTTCTAGGAGAGTAGATTCTAGGCCGTGGAAGTCTTGGGAGGTTAAGGGTGAGATGAGGCTGGGTAAAGGAAGTCTTGGTGAGCTGACGATAGTTGAATACTGGACAATGAGTGAAGTCCTAAAGAAAAGGAGTTTCTAAGCAAGTATAATCCTAGTAGGTTAAGGTTAACTTGATAGTAGGCATGGATAAAGTCCTTATAAGTCTAGATAGACCTGTACTAGGCATAGGAGAAAGTTTGAGAGACATTTGGTTGAAATTAGAGTATCAACCATGTGAACAACATTAGTCAATTGGGGCAGTCCATTGGAATGGTTGCGAGTAGTGTTTTCGGCACAAATTCAATTGTGGGATAACACCATCAGTCGATTGGATGATAGCAAACAATCGTCTCGATGAACAATGTTTTTAGCACAAGTTGAAAAATCAATTAAAACAACTAAATGTTTTTGCAATCGACTAATTCATTAGTAATCGACTAGGGCAGTCGACTCAAGTCAAAATGAAGTCAAACAAAAAGTTTTACAACTGACTTTGAATGTCGACTGGCATAGTTGACTGATGCTAAATCAAAGAGCTATTGAGAAGAACAGAATTCAAATAGAACTTGGACAATGGTCGAATTCTTAGCATCTAGAAAGGAGCACTTGACTGGAAGGGGATTATTAGTTGATTAATGAGCTAGCAATCAATTGGAGTATAGCAAATAGTTGATTGATCAACAGATCTAGGTCATGAATAGAAACTCTATAAAGGAGGTTTCGTGCAAAACTTTTAGAGATTTGTTCAAGGTGGTTCTTAGGCGAGTGTTGCTATATTTCAAGCCCTCCAGAGAGCATCCCAAAGGAAATCAACAACGATCAAGCAACCATGTTCTTCATTTTGTAATTTCTACTTATTGTACTCTCATTATTATTGCTTGTATGTTTGTGTATGTGTATTTGCTGTAAAGACATGACATTGCAAGAGGTTTCTCCACCTAGAGAAGGTGTCTGATAGGGGGAAAAGTAGCAGCGTTATCGGGGTTGACCCATCAACTTAGGTTGTGAAGTAGGAACATGGGATTTCGAACCACATAAAAAGGTTGTGTGCTTGTATTTTGTTGTTGTACTTTGTGTTTTGTTTCGAACCACCGTTGTGTACTAATGATTGTAGACAAGCACAATGACAAGAAAATGAAAAGACGAATGGGCTATTCACCCCCTAGCTGCATAGATAGATCCTATGAGGTATGTACTCTAGAAGAGTTATTTTCGACTATAAAATGCAAAGCTCAACAACAAAGTACAAGAATACAAAACCTTTTTACGTAGAATAACTTGGTCTTGTCCTTTTACTCCTAATCACTTAGGAAAATGACTCCCAAACCTATATAGCTTTTTACATTTCACTCCTCTTCATACCTAAATCTAAAGTCTCAATTTATTTTCATGTTTGCTAAAACGAAAGCTTGGGTGGATTCATCTTAAAATTCTGTAATCCATTACAATGAAGAAACCTTGTGGAAATTGAAAAATATTTGTAATTTTACCACCTTTAAGATATTATAATAAGATTCAATGTTATATTCAAATTGTTGCATTAAACTGCTAATAATTAGCAAGTTGCAAAAGTCTCAACTAGTTTCAAACACATATGATCTAAAGAAATTATTTTCAACCATTTTCCACATGCATCTGAAGTGGAATAGTTCTTTGGCAGAACTTAGAAGTATCGTTTATTTATCTAGAGTGAACCCCAAAAAGGTAAATAAATTAGATAAAGAAACCAGCTAAATAAGAAGCCACAATAAGATAAAAGCAATTAGACAAAGAAATCATACCAAAATGCACTATAAAACTTGAGTTTGATGTTCGTTTAAATATGTTCCCTGCATTGTCCTTGCAGAAGCCCTTATCCATTACTAGTAACAATCGACCAAACTGAACCTCAGCCGATATATCCACCATAATGGAAAATTCTCGATTAGGAAGAAGAACCTTCAGAGTAGATGGCACAATGTGACCAGCTCCATAACTGAGAAGCTAGATAAGGAACAAACATTAAATAATTGTCATTTAATGAAGAAGGAATTATTGAAAGCAAGGGCAAGGAGGTAAACAGATAAATATCTCACGTTGCATTACTCTATGGTAACTAAGTTAAATTTCAAATGGGCAACTCAGACAATGAATAAAAATAAGGTAAATGTAAGGCTAGAAAACAATGATAAGTGTACACAAGAACAAAATGATAGAGTAGAGAAATACTAGATTCTCAATCATGAAATAAACAAATTTACCATTCAGGGAATCAGAAAGCAATAGATGGGCTTAATTACAAATATCAAGTTTTCTGCTGACATACGTTGCAATGACTAGGGGAGCACCCAAATTCACCTCCATTGATGCATGGTTCACTGAAAGAAATATTGACCCATACATTCAAAGAGTTTGTGAAAGAATCTGAGGATATATATGCAGTAGGAGCAATTGTATCTGCAGTAGGAGAAGGGAAATGGTCAGAATCCTTATTTTCATTTATTTGACAAGGTAAATTTTAGACCAAAAATGAACAAATGAAAACATGTTTTTCAATATCTATTTCAAATGTTTATGATTATCAAGTATGCAAAGTGGTACCTCCAAAAGATATGGAAGTTAAAACCAGCACAATTAGGCATGTGGATGTTTTGAAGTGAAATTTCTTTAAATTAAATACTAATCAAACAATAAAGCTAAATGGAAAGCAGAAAGTTTCTGTTATTCTGCTTGTGATGGAAGATGGCTAATTAGTGAAATAGAAAAAAAAAGATCTTGTGATGCATGAGACCAGATTTATAATGTTGATTCTGGTATACATGACTTACAACTATGGTGAAAAGGGGAATAAGAATTCAGTGAAAATAATGAAAACAAAAAATAATTAAACAACACTCTTTTTCCATACCCCTATGCGGAGGTAAACAAGTCTCTTGCATGTTATTATCATAGACCCCTAGGCATATGATAGGTTGGTCAGATAAGCATAATGGTTTCCATTTTTAATGTTGTGAAAACCAATGAACACATCATCCCCATGATCAGCAACACAAGCATGTGGCCTCCCTAGACTTATGACTTCAATAAATACCAGGCTGGGTTTGATAAGCATGTGGAACAAGTTTAAATCCTGAATTAGCTTTGGAGATCTTCAGCAATGCTGACTTAAGGATCCACACCATTTACATATGATAATGCCTTTCACCATTTGCAGATCCAACTAATATTCAAATCCATCAAATCTAGTCATACGCTTAATTCCTATGACAATTAAAGTTTAACTTCATAAAATTAATTCTAGTGCACAAGAAGATAATCAATCATAGAAGAAAGATGGAAAATTCATGTCAACTAGATAATCAAAGAGAATTAACAAAAGTGAGGATAGTTTCTTAACCAACAGTCCAGTTATAGCTAGCACATCGAACTCTTCGGGAACCATTGACGCAGACCTCAAAAATATGATTGCCATCAAGCAGGCCTGAGTATGTAATGTCTTTTGATTCACAAGCAAAGTAACTGTAGTTATCTAACTGCATGATGTGCAAACAGTTATTAGGCACCTGAGCAAATTGTTCAAATAAATAAATTTATGATAGTTTTCATAATGGAGTGATTCTTGAAACAAGTTCATATTTCTAATTGGAAGAAGGTCATGTATTAATGAAAGCAGTGACAAAATGGCCGAATTATGTTGAAAAAAGATCTCATTATGATCTTAAAAATATCACACTGAGTCCCAGCATGCTGTATGATCATTTATTACATCTAGTAAGAATGTAAGATTATTCTTGAGTTTCAAAAATAAATCACAGAAAAACATAGATGGAACAAGCAAATTTGCTGAAGAACACAAGCATTTAATGCACACTTATATACATGTTTCAATTTATGAGTCATCTTCTTCCACTTGCCTAAACATAAGAGACAAGTAAGCGCAAATTTCCAAATAAAACGAATTAGCATTTGACACACTCTTATGTTTCTCCAACATTCAATTAACACAAGGAATTCATTATGTTCTCATATGAAGCTGATGGAATCAAACGTAGTCCAGGAACTAGTTCAACTTTTCTAAGAGCGTAAAGCTATTGGGAACAATGAGTTCTCAAAATTAAGCCAAAGTTGATGGAACAATAGAGAGGTATAAGACTCGACTAGTGGCAAAAGGTTCTATTCAACAAGTGGGTATTGATTATGAAGAAACCTTTTCACTAGTAGTGAGATTCATGCTTTAAAATATCGACCCGTGCCGAGATTTCGGTCCTATACTAGAACGATACGGTTTCGGTATCATATCGTACCGTGCTGATACGATTTCAGTATTTTTTTAATTTATATATAGTAATTGGTACATAAATATGTTTATTGTGTATAATTTAAAAATAAGCTGTATATTGATTTTATATAAATTATTTGAACAACTTAATATGGTTAAAAAAATAATTAAATATAATTTTCTTTAAAGATTATTAATAACTCAAATTAAAATTGATATATTATAATTATATAAATTAATTGTTTATTTATTTAATTAACTATCAGTTTAAATAATATATATTTAAAATAGTGAAAAATATCAAAATATCAATTAAATAGTAAAAAAATATAAAATAATAATAAAAATTTATCAAAATATAAATATGATTTTTTTAAAAAAATTAGAATTTTTTATTTTTTTTAAAATAGAATTTTTAAATAAAATTTAGAATTTTTAAATAAATTTTAAAACTGTAAAAAAATTTATAATATCAATCAATAATTTTTTTAATTTTAAATATATTTTTTATATATTTTATAGGGATAATTTAATTAGGGTTTATGAAAGCTTATTTGAAATATCACACCTTAGTTGGGAGTTAGGAATTGTTTAAATTAATTAAATCTTTTATTTTTCTTTTTCTGTAATAGTGCATCATCATCGCGACGGGCGCAAGGCGCGCGCCAGTCGCTAGAAGCATCGCACGACGCTTTTGACGCAAGTGGAGGCGTCGTGCGATGCTTCCCCCGTGGTTGAGAGGTTGTGCGACGCTTCTGCCGATGGCTGAGAGGTCGTGCGACGCTTCCACTGATGGCGGAGAGGTGGCGCGACGCTTCCGTCAGCGGCAGAGAGGTCGCGCGACTCTTCTACTGGCGGCGGAAGCATCTCGGCGCTGGAAGCGTCGTGGGACGCTTCTAGCGCCGGCGGAAGCGTCTCAAGACGCTTTCGCCAACGCCGGAAGCGTCTTAAGACGCTTTCGCCAACGCCGGAAGCATTGCACAGAGGCGTCCAACGATCGACAGATAGCGCATGCAAAATGTATTCGCGTGCGGTGCTTGTTTCGCTTCTGCACCGGAACGATAAATTTTGACAGTTTCGGAGGACACGACTCGACACTTCAAACATTGGTGAGATTTACTTCTATTTGTTTATTATTGGCTCTAGTAGCTAATTTGGATTTATAATTATATCAATTGGATGTTAAGACTACTTTTCTCAATAGAGAACTTGAAGAAGAAATTTATAAGGTACAACGAGTAAGTTTTGTTATTAAAGGTCAAGAAAATAAAATTAAAGTTTGCAAATTGAATAGATCAATAGATGGTCTTAAGCAGTTTTCTTGGCAATATTCTCATATGACTTTATAATAGATGAAAACCATTGTGTCTATGTAAAAGAATCCAATAAAAAGTTTGTAATTCTATCTCTTTATGTTGATGTCAATGACATACTGTTAGTTGAAATGTCAAGGAGTATATACAAACCAATGAGAAGTGGTTTGAAATGAAGGACATGGATGAAGCAAATTATATTCTGTGTGTTAAATTTATAATGATCATTCTAAGATATTACTTGCACTATCTCAAGAATTATATATTAAAAAAATTTAGAGCAATTTAGAATGTCAAATTGCAAACTCATTAATACTCCTGTGACCAAAGGAGAAAATTTAAGTGTGAAATGTGCCCAAACAATTCTGGAGAAATACGAGAGATATCTGAAGTGTCATATTCTTTTGTTGTTGGGAGTCTGACGTATGCAATGATGTGTACTAACTTGTCTCCCAATATTTATTATGTTGTGGGTCCAATCAATAGGTATCGATCTAATTGAGGAAGACATTGGAGTGCAATTAAAAGGCTTCTTAGATACCTAAAAGGTTTTGTCTGGGTGGTACTTTAGATGAACATAAATCCACCTCTAGCTATACTTTCTTACTAAATAATGGTTGCATCTCTTAAAGAAGAAAGAAACATATTTATGTATCACTATCCATAATGTTCCACAATGGAAGTAGAATTTATGGCATGTGCTTCTGCAGTGCATGGAGGTGTTTGGTTGAAAGGATTCTTATGTCATTTGGGTGCAGTAAATATTCCAGTGGGAACTATAATAATTTATTATGATAATCAATCAGCAATTGGTTATATTAAACATCCTAAACCATTAAGGAACCAAACATATTGATACAAAGTACAACTTCATCAGAGATATTATTACATGCCCATGCATTTGATGGTGTATGATCCTTTTACGAAGCCAATACCTAGAAACATCTTTATAGATCACTTGGATTGCGTAGAATGTGATTGTAATTGAACGCATGGGTATTTAAGATATTGTGTCCATCATTGTAATGAAATTTGATTATAAATTTTATATATACACATTTAGTTTATGATATATTATCTATAAATTAAAAGTATGTTGAAAAATTGAGATTGGCTTTCTCACATAAGCAATCACCTCTAATGTTGTGTATCATGCAAAGATAAGATAGTATTGACTTTATTGTGAACAAATTCATACATATGTTACCTTGGTAATGAACTTTTGAGAAGAGATCACTTCATGAAATATTTATTTTTGTATTCGAAATGAATTTTCCCACATCCATTAAACTTATCTAATATTGACATTAGAGTTTTCTTAAGTTTAATATTATTGAAGAATAAATTGTTGTGACACACTCGATGTGTATTTTTTTCTTAAAGATATACAGTTCTAAGTAGGAAGAAACATATTGTAGCATGCTACATCTTTCATACTACGTCTACTGAAGTGACTATTTGCATAATGAGTAGCTAAGTCCCAATTCATTGAGTGAGACATAGGAGCATCTATTCTTCTAGTACCCTCCTATTGTAGAGCTATGGAAGGGGATTCGAGGTTGGCTCTATATGCGCACGAAGATGTCTTCATATCGCCAAACACTTAGAGTTTTTGGCTAGCATTATCGTGGGAGCAGGACGTTGACAAAGGTCCGTCACTTGGCCTTGTCATCAGTGATACACTATGTACGGGGGATAAGTAACTGTAGTTTTTTTGGTGAGAGATAGTTAGATGTTGAGATGATATACAAGAGTGTAAACTCCATGTATACATGTCTTTATGTGTCTACTCAGATTTGATACTTCATTCATCAGACATGAGTAACCCTTAAAGCCTCATTTTGTACATTTTGATACATGATATATAACTTTTACTTATAAAAAAAAAGGTTATTTTATAATTACGGGTTTCGACTGGGATATAATGTTGCTCGATGATCCTCATTTATTTGATTTTATTGTACCCTTTTATTTTTTTTATTGTATAATTATATTGTATCTTTTATAGAAAAAAGATGAATATATATATCGTTTGTTAGAAAAAATTTCATGCTTATTTAGCAAGCGTGTGTTGGCATGACTCTTGGTTTTCTATTATCATACTATGACCAAGTGGAGTACCTTAAGTGACAATTCAACTAGGCCATAACACACAACAACAACGCAAACAAGTGATTGATTAGGAGTTGGAATTAGATGGTGACGGATCATTCTTAATTAACTTGATCAAGTTTTTTATTTCGCCTCTTACTTTGATGCCTACCTATCATTTTTTTCTTACATTTGCCATACTTTATTTTTTTAATGTTATTTCTTGCAATTTAGGATTGGTGGATAGAAGAGGATAGGAGAGTTTAAAAGGATGAAGAGAAGGAGTTTCCTATCTTTATGTTTATTATTAGAGATATTCATCCTTCTAAGTAAACAAGTGAATGGAAGGTGAATGAATGGTCAGATCCATTCATCATTTGCCCAAGTAAACATATAGAAGGATAAATTAAACGACACATTCCCTATTCATCCATCCATCCACCCATCTTCTCAAGTATTCTTCCACTTTCTAAAAATCTATGCATCTTAATTTCTAACAATTTTGCAGTCTTATGATATGATATGTTTTAACTGAAAACTTATACTCATCATTTTTCATGTAATTATTAAATGAAACCATATTTCATTTAAGGATCTTAGATAAATTACTAACTTTTTTGACGATCTCGATGGTCCGACACCAATCACAAAATGGAAAGGAATTATTTTTCACAATCCAAAATGCTCTAATAATTGTGATATACTTTGCTTATGATTAAATGGGCATCTCATTTCTCTCCTTCCTCTTGCATTACAATAATGATTCTATATATTTCTTTTCTTGTGGAAGTTATGGGAGATATAAATGGTAGAGAAAAATTGATCCCTCCAATAATTCAAAATCCAATATTTGAATTATTTGGGTTGGGCCAACCCTCATGGGCGACCTGCTTGATTTTGCTTTCATCTCCCACCCGCACATGAAGACTAGACCCTTGTCTATTATAATCATAACTATATGCCACCAATTTCATACAATCAATGGATCGAGTGACCAACGAGCATATTAAATAAGAGCTAAGAGTCATACATCAGTTAAGAATATACAACTCAATTCAAAATATGTATAAGGACGATCAAGTTGCTATACCCTAGATTTATTTGATAGCATCAATCAACTTATCTCTTCTCCTAAAATTAAAATAGTTTACTTGATTTCAAACTAGTATATATTTTTGTATTCACAATTATGTTCTAACAACTAAGTTAAACATAAGTAGCTGGCTTGTAAATACAAAATGTGTTAAAATAAATCTTCCTGTCCCACTAGAATTTTTATTTTGGTTGCTTTCCTAGACATGTACCGCATTACCGAATCATCCATAGCTATTGATAGTATGCTAAAGTAGCAATACTAAAACAAAGTTAAAGAAGCAACTAAAAGTCTTAAGAGTATAAAATGAAGTTATATAAACTAGTGCATCTAACACAATGAGTTGAGACTCAACTACTCATTATTCAAACAATTATTTCAACACACATGGTATGAAACAATTGTTACTCATACAGATCTTACTATGTTTCAACACTTAAACTTGAGTTTTGTGCTCGTTTGTCCTCCAATAATATCAATTTCAAGAAAACTCGAATCTACCTATTAGACAAATTTAATGAATTGTGAAAAAAAAATCCATTTTGATTAACAAATAAATATTTCATGAAGAAATTTCATTTCAACAATTTTTACCAAGGCAACATATGTATGAATTTGTTCACAACAAAGTCAATAATATCCCATCTCAGCATCCACATCACTAGGGGCGATTCCTCATGTGAGAGGGCCAATGACATACTTTTAATTCACAAATATACATCATAAACTAAATGTATACATATAAAATGCAAGTCAAATATCATTACAATAACGGGCACGATATCTTAAATACTCATGAACACAATCATATTCTACGCAATCCAAGTGATCTAGCATGATCTAGAAAGATGCCACTAGGTATTTGCTTAGTAAAATGATCATCCACTATCAAGTGCGTAGGCATGTATTCAAAATCACCTCCTTTTCAATAATATCTCCGATAAAGTTGTACTTCGTATCAATATGTTGGTTTTTTCATAGTATTTGGGGTCCTTAGTGTAAGTAATTGCTAATTGTTTATCACAATAAATTATTATAGCTCCCACTAGACTACTTACTACACCCAAATGACATAAGAACTTTTTCAACCAAACACCTACTTGCACTGCAAAAGAACATATCACAAATTCTGCTTCCATTGTAGATAGTGATACACAAGTTTGTTTCTTGCTTCTCTTAAAGATGCAACCACTATTTAACAAAAAAGCATAGTCAGAGTTGAATTTACACTCCTCTAAATCACCACCCCAGTCAACATCTATCTATCTTTTTAATATTAAATCTTTTCCTTGATAAAAAGGAAATAATTTACCATGCCTTTTTAAACTACACTCCAATATCTTCTTTCCTGATTAGATTGATGCCCCACAAAATAACAAATATCAAGATGAGTACACATCATTGCATACATCAAACTCCCAACAACACTAGAATATGATACTTTATACATCTCTTGTATTTCTTTAGAAGTTTTTGGGCACATTTCATGACTTAAATTTTTGCATTTAGTCACATGAGTATCAATGGGTTTGTAATTTAACATTCTAAATTACTTTAAACATTTTTAATATATGATTTTTGAAACAATGCCAATGATCTCGTAGAACAATCCTATTAATTCTAACACGCAGAATGTAATTTGCCTCACTTATGTCCTTTATTTCAAAATTAGAGGACAACCACTACTTCGTAATGGTTGTATATATTCCTTTCCATTTCCGACTAACAATATGTCATCAACATAAAGAGATAGATTTACAAACTTTTTATTGGATATTCTCACATAAACACATATGTCCTTCATCTATCATGATGAAGTTATGAGATTATCACTTTATGAAATCACAAATATTGATTGTCTAGAAGACTGCTTAAGAACATAAATTGATCCATTCAATTTGCAAACTTTATTTTTTTAACCTTTAACAACAAAATGTGTTGGCTATTCCATATAGATTTCTTCTTCAAGTTCTCTATTGAGAAAAGCAATCTTAACATTCATTTGATATAATTCCAAATTTAAATCAGCAACTAGAGTTAATAATAGATGAATAGAAGTAAAGGTTTCTTTATAATCAATACCCTCTTGTTGAATATAACCTTTAGCCACTAGCTGAGCCTTATAACTCTATTGTTCCATCAACCTTTTGCATAATTTTGAGAACTCATTTGTTGCCAATAGCTTTACACCCATATGAAAGTTGAACTAGTTCCCGAACTTGGTTTAATTTCATCAGCTCCATCTCTTCTTCCATTGCTTTCATCCACTTGTCCCTTGAAGAACAAGATAGAGGCTCAGCTATGTTTTTAGGATCTTCTTCATCAATCGGAGATATGATAAAAGCATATCTTTTAATCTCATAATCACATTTTGGGCATATTTTTCTTATTACTCTTTCGAAGTTGGGGTTTAGATAAATCAATATGATCAGAATTGCTCCCAATGGGATTGATATCCCGAGATAGTTATCCCGTCTAGCTTAGCATATCGAACCTACATGCCCTCTCCATGCAAGCACCTATATTTCAAACCTAAAAGTCAACCTCCTGAACCATTTCAAGCTGAATCGGAGCTAAGTCAGAGTTGAGTCACTGTAGGCCGAGTCACCACTTGACTGAGTAACTAGGACATGCCACTATTGGTCGAGTAATCATCAAGTTGAGTTAGTATTTGGACAAGTCACTATTGGCTGAGTCACTAAGCCGAGTCACTATTGTCGAGTAACTAGGATGAGTCATTATAGGCCGAGTCACCACGTGGCGGAGTCACTATTAGCCAAGCCATCAAGCCAAGCCAATCCAAGCAACCGAGTCACCCGAGCTAAGTCATTCCTAGCTATACTTGATATGGTCCCCATGTCATCCTAAGTCGTACTTGAATATGGTCCCCATGTCATCCTAAGTCATCCTTAGCATGGCCCATTGCAGGTATATATCCCACTTGGATATGACTTTCCACCTACTATCATCACCACCCTTACTTGGATATGGTCTCCCACCTACCTACCTATACATATCTAAGCATCGGGTATATCCACCAAAAGAGGATCCTCTTTTCTCCAACTCTCTCACTTTTTGATCCATTTTATATCTTAAGCTCCATTATGAATGATTGACTTGAGCATCAAAAGAGCTTTACTGGATCTCTCTGGCACCCTTTAACGTGTGTTGATCCATGTAGGTCTAACCATATCACGAGGGGAAGCTTCATCAACGATGTCCAGTGAGGTGGCAGATTTTCGCCGCATCAAGGATCAAGTAATAACTCATCCTCTTGAGTTTTTGATGATTCACACAACCATTATTTGCATTAGATAACTACAATAAAGGTTACCTTCCCTTTATTTCACCTCTTTTCGGAAAATTATTCTCATCAATTTTGCATTTTGTAATTCAATCTCAGTAATGCTTCCCTCATCTCATTCACCTATAAACACATAACTCTTAGGCTGCTTGGAGTACTAAATAAAAATGTACTTTTTTTCTTGAGGAACAAACTCTTCATATTGGTAAAATCACAAATATAAGCAGTTAAGCCTCGATGTCTAAGGTTACTTAGGTCCGGTCCAAAGTTCATATGGTGTGGAAGGAACACATTTTGAAGGCACCCTATTCAGGATATAGGTTGTAGTTAATACATCTTCCTAAAAGGAAATAGGTGGATATCATTCTCCCTAAAAAGAAATAGGTGAATGCTATAGCCCAGCCCAAGATTTAAAATCAGATTGGAGTCGAACAAAATCAGACTTGGATTTGATTTGGCAAGTTATGACCAAACCAAATTTAATTGGATTAAACTGGTTCAGTCAATTAAAAAAGAATTAGGGAATTTTTGAGAAACTTAGGCAGTGTTTGGTTTATAAATTTTCTATTTTCATTTTTTGAGAAAATAAAAAAACATTGTTTGGTTGGCAATTTCTACATTTGTTTTCTAGAAAAGGAAATATCATTCTATGGTAAAATAGAGACTGTTACAAAGTCATTTTCTAAGAAAAGGAAAAACGCACGTTTTTCAAAATATGAAAATAGAAACCAAACGCCGCCTTATATTCTCCTTTCTTTTTTTTTAATTCTCTTCCACATATGCGGCCTTGTTTCCACCACCTCATGCACGGCAGCTGATCTTCTCCTTCCTTCTCCTTGTTTTTTTCTTTCCAACCATAGCTTAGTTGTTTTTCTTCTCCTTCTCCAATAGCTCTCATTTCTTCTTCCTCTTCTCAAGAGCAGAATCCTCCCTCTTCTCTTCCTTTCGTTGTTTTCCGACCAACCAACAGCAACCCTAGTCTTCCTTCCTCTTCAAAGAGCAGCTCTTGTTTTTTATCGTCGAAGCTAATCAAGATTGTCGGAAAAGAGGGTAAAACTTTCATTCTCTTTTCCTTTCATCTTTTTATTGAGCATTACAATGTAATGATTTTTTATTTTATATATATATATATATATATATATATATATATATATATATAATATTTTTATAACAATATATAATTTATTACATTAAGTTCAAGCCCACCCAAATACTAATTCCTAGATCCGTCCCTAGTGCTAAAGACATATATAGTTCTCACAATAGTGTTATTATGTGCTACCTTTTAGGCTCAGAGCATTCACGAGCGAAATGACCAAATGCTTGACAATTGCAACACTTTATTTTGCTCTTATCTTTCTTCTTTCCAAACCTTTTATGCTTATTCTTAAGGTTGGGAGTAAAGTTGTTCTTCTTGTATCCTTCTCCAATATTCGTCCTTTACTTATTTTTCTTCTGGTTCTTATTGTCTTTAAGGTCCAAAACTTTTTGGGAATTAGATTCAGCTACAAGTACTTGTTATTGACCTAGCAACACCATGTTGCTCATCTTTAAGTTCAACATTGCGAGAAACGTCAGAGAAAGTTTTAATATTATCATTATGAGCTAGATTGACTTTCAAATGCTCCTACTTGTCATGAAGAGATCAAATTAAAGCTTAAACTTGTTGTTTATTAAAGAGAATACGACTAGCTAACTTCAATTCACAAATCGTGTTTGACATAGTTCTCAAATGTTGTTTGATGTTGTGATCAACTTCTTTCTTATAAGTTTCAAACTTGATAGTTAATTGTCTCAGATGAGTGTGGGTAGTACCTCTATATTTCTCCCTCAAGTACACCCAAATGTCATAGCAGTAGGATGGTGACACTCATGAATGAGGATCAATCACAAAACTAACCGAAATAGCATGAGTAGTGGAATCTTTCTTTTTCCATACCTAGTAAGTATCTTCATCTTTCCTCTATTGAGTTGTCTTACCCACCAAGATCTTGAATGATTTGTTTGATAGCCTATAAGGCATTTTGCTCATCTAGAACGTACCAAATCTTATAGCGCCAAGTATCATAGTTATCACCATTCAGTTTGACACCTTGGCTATGGTCAATAATAAGATATTTGGATGCTATAATATGTATATTTAAGAGTAGATTACACATATTAATGCCATTAAATGTACAAATTTATTTTGTACTTAAAAATAACATCTATGATAATTCAATATAAGGTATAGATTTGAAAGTTCACTTTGTTCCCAATCATCATCATCTATAATTCTAATGTTGCATTATTATAAATTTAATTTCAAATCAACAAAACATCAATTAATTTTAGACGAGAACTACTTAAATTCTTCCAACCTAAAACTCCCATTTAATTTAACATACTATACAATTATAAAAAAAAAATAACTCCAACATTAAAAGTTCATAATGCATGCTTTAATTCAACCATGTATATTAAATAACACAAATAAAATTACATGTCACATAATATGTTCACAAATATCATCGTAATAAAACATATGTATATAACAATTCATCTTCTTAAAGAAAATCTATTTCCTTATTCATACACATGCGGGATATCATTTTGATCATTTCTTCCAAAAGCCTATCTGATGGAGTGGACTTTGAGAGACAGAGACTAGAATTTATCCTTGATCTCTTCATCTCAAGTTTATCCTTGATCTCTTGATCTCAAGTTCAATATCTTTCCTCCATCTTTTAATCAATGGCGACCTCAATTCACTTAGAAATATTGATCCCTCTTGGCTAAGTATTTTATTGACTATGCTCTTCCATCTCCCAGTAGAGAATCTCTTAATAGTTGAATTTCTTTATTATAATCAAGACGAAGACCCATGTATAAAAGCTCCAAACATTCATTTTCTCGAATTCTAAGATGTTGTGGCATGGAGTGCATATCATCCATTTTATAATGCTTAATGATACACAACTTTGCCAAAAGTTCTAGAGTTTTTATCTCTCTAGTTCCTCCTTACAGGATGCTAAAAATGTATCTAATCCAATCCTCGCTATGTCTAAATAATGAGGGCAAATATTATATTAAACACAAAGCCAACATATTTAATATTCAAGATGATTTTTTTTAAGCATTAAATTCAATTATGTTCAATTTTTAATTAACTCAATGAACATAAATTCAAAAAAAAAAATTGTAAATTTCCATCCAAGTAGCAAGAAAAAAACTTTATGATATTTTTGTTCTTTTTGGCGATAAAACACTTAGAATTATTTATTTGGATCTCTTATAGCCATGAACAAAAAAAATGATATCCAAATATGTTATACATTATTTGTTTTTTAAAAAATGATCCATGTACCTTATTTAAATGACTACCGTCCCCTTTTTTTATTTTTATTTTTCTTTTTAAATTCCACTAATATTTTTTTGGCCTTTACATAATACATGGTTTAAAATTTTGTACTGTACCAAGCAAAACGAGTGGAATTTGTTGTTCACCCGCCACTTGGCACCAACACCGCGGACTGCTGCAAGTGGCGGTGATGTCCGCGAGGTTACAGGGCACCATGGTCCCATATTTTTTCTTTTATTTGTTCTATTTTTTATTTTAATTAATATATTTTATACTTAAAAAATATCAAAACCATATTATTCCAATCATATGGTATTGAAACCATATTGTTCCAATCATAAATTAAAACAAAATTTAAATAACATATGTTTGGATTCATATTTCATAAGTGATTTAATCATGTGAGGTTAGAACAAATTTCTTTTATTACTATTAAATATATACAAAAAAAAAATCAACTTTCTCAAAGAAAACTATAGATCTCATCATGTTCAAAATCATGAAACCGATGGATTCTAAACATGCTTCTAAAACATATACATAATCATGCTTTGTTAAAAAACAATATTAAATGAAACACTTATAGATTTACCATTTAAAATCTACTTTGAATCATGAAATAAAAAAAAATTAACCTGACATATCAAACAAATGTACTTAACACACATCAACATCTGATTAGAATATCAACTAACGGTGTTATGATACCAAAGACAAAAAATTAATACGCATTTTTATGTAATTATTAAATGAAAACATACTCATTTAAAGATCTTTACAGTTGAATTAGTAATCCTTTTTGATGATCTCAATGGTGTGATGCCATTGACAAAATGAAAAGGAATCATTGTTTACAATCCAAAATTATCCTACAACAATTGTGATATATTTTGCTTATGATTGGAGCAAAGGGTGATATCGCTTACCCCAACGGTCCAGTATCGCCGTCCTCATGGCAAAATATAGGCAGAGATAAATCATGAGGGGCATTTTCCCTACCATAGTGACCCTTTGCAGGGAGAGGTCTGTTGACGAGTGGCTCATATTTGGATGAAGGGATGTCATGGAAGAAAAATCTGTTAAGATTTTTCGTAATAAAATTCTGTTAAGATTTTATATAACAGAATTTTGTTATGTTTTTCATAACAAATTCTGTTACGTTTTTACCGGGTCTGGGGGTTTAGCAGTATTTATAGGGATCATTGTAAACCCATTGTAGATCAGACAACACAAGAATCATTAGATGTGATTCTCTTGTGTAGAAGAGAATTCTAATAAAGCTTCGGCCGTTTTGTGGAGTAGGCAAGTCGCCGAACCACGGTAACTCTTTTTCTTTCTCTTCTTCTTCTCCTTCCTGGTGTTTGCTCTCTTTTGTGCGTCTTTGTCTTGTTGTTCCGCGCGATCTCTTTTCTCTCTTCCTCTTCTTCCGCGGTTCAGAAAGGTTGAGAGGTATTGCCCTCTCTTTGCACAACAATTGGTATCAGAGCTCCAGGTTTTTGGCAGATTTCTTCAACATGTCGGGGACGACTTCTGCGAAGTTTGATATGGTGAAGTTTGACGGAACCGGAAACTTTGGATTATGGCAGAGAAGGGTCAAGGACTTGTTGGTGCAACAAGGCATGGCGAAGGCGCTAGGAGAAAGAAAACCGGAAAGCATGGAGAAATCAGATTGGGAAGAACTTCAGGCGAAGGCAGTAGCAACAATCAGGCTTTGTCTTACGGATGACGTGATGTACCATGTCATGGACGAGGAGTCACCGGTGACAGTTTGGCAAAAGCTGGAAAGCCGGTACATGTCAAAATCATTGACAAACAAGCTGTATCTCAAGCAGAAATTATTCGGGCTGAAGATGACAGAAGGAACCGATCTGAGCCAGCACATCAACGTATTCAACCAGATTGTAAGTGATCTGAAGCGGATTGATGTGAAGATCGAAGATGAAGACAAGGCACTGATGTTGTTGAATTCTCTACCTTCATCTCCTACGTACGAGAATTTGGTTACTACTTTGATGTGGGGTAAGGAAACTCTCAAATTGGAGGAGATCACAAGTGCGTTGCTAGGTTTTCACCAAAGGAAGAAAACAAGCGATGAAATTTCTCAAGGAGAAGGACTTGTGGTAAATAGCAACCAAGAGCGTGGTAGGAGCAAATCTCGACATGGATATGACAACAACAACAAGACTCGTTCTAAGTCGAGAAGGAAGAAGGTGATCACGTGCTACAAATGTGGAGGCAAAGGTCATATCAAGAGAAATTGTCCAGAGATAAAGAAATATGTTGCAGAGAACAAAAGTAGTTCGGCAAAGTCTGCAAACATAGTTGAAGAAGAAAATTCAGAAAGCGGTGATGGAGATATGCTATCAGTTATGTCAAGTTCGGAGCAGCTGACGGATGCATGGATTTTAGACTCTGCATGTTCATATCACATGACTCCAAACAAGGATTGGTTTGACACCTATAGGGCAGTGGATTTTGGTTCAGTGTTGATGGGAAACGATGCATCATGCAAGGTTATCGGCATAGGGAATGTCAGAATCAAGATGTTTGATGGTGTGATCAGAACTTTATGTGATGTCAGATATATACCAGAGCTAAGGAAGAACTTGATCTCACTAGGCACACTGGATGGTATTGGTTGTAATTACAAATCAGTGAGCGGGGTGATGAAAGTCAGCATGAGAGCTCTGACGGTAATGAAAGGACAAAAGGTAGCAGGAAACATCTACAAGTTGATAGGGACTACAGTTGTAGGTGGAGTCGCCTCGGTGGAGTCTGAATCAGATAGTACTGTCTTGTGGCATATGCGGCTAGGGCATATGGGTGAACGTGGGATGCTAGAACTTCACAAGAGAGATTTGTTGAAGGGTGTCAAAACGTGCAAGCTTGAATTCTGCAAATTCTGTGCTCTTGGGAAACAGAGCAAAGTGCAATTTAAGACGGCAACAAACAAGACGGAGGGGATTCTCGACTACGTACATACGGATCTCTGAGGACCGGCCAGTGTAGCATCACATGGAGGGCACTTGTATTTTGTGAGTTTTACTGATGATTTCTCACGAAAGGTATGGGTATACTTTATGCGTCACAAGTCAGAAACTTTTGCAAAGTTTAAATTGTGGAAAACTGAAGTAGAGAACCAGACCGGAAGGAAGATCAAATGCCTTAGGTCAGATAATGGGACTGAGTACACAGATTCAAAGTTTCAGGAATTCTGTGAGCAGCATGGGATAATGAGGCACTTCTCGGTTCGCAGGACACCTCAGCAGAATGGGGTAGCGGAAAGGTTGAACATGATAATCATTGAGAAGGCAAGATGTCTCAGGCTGAATGTAGGGCTTGCAAAGAATTTCTGGGCGGAAGCAGTTAACATGGCATGTTATCTCATTAATAGATCACCAAGGGCAGCACTAGAAGGCAAAGTATCAGAGGAAGTATGGACAGGGAATCAAGTAGAATACTCTCATCTTCGAGTTTTTGGATGTCCAGCCTATATGCACATATCTAGTGAGGAAAGATCAAAGCTGGATGCAAAGTCAAAGCAATGCATTTTTCTGGGCTATCAGAAAGGAGTTAAAGGCTTCAAGCTTTGGGATCCTAAGGCAAACAAGGTGGTGATCAGCAGAGATGTGGTGTTTGACGAGAAAGCTATGTTACAACGTACTCAGGAAGAAGGAAAGGAAACACCACAAAGCAACAAAGAGAAAGATATTGTGCAGGTGGAGCTAGAGACTCATGACTTCGATGATTCTAGCTTAGAGCACATGGAGCATCGCACTATAGCTAGTGGTAGAACGAGACGAGTCGTAAAACCACCCACTAGATACGGATTCGAAGACTTGGTATCTTATGCACTTACCACTAGTAGCGGAAACCCTACATCTTTTCAGGAGGCAATACATAGCTCTGAGAAGGACAGGTGGACGGGTGCTATGGCAGAGGAGATGGAGTCGTTGCATAAGAACCAAACGTGGGATCTAGTGGAACTTCCTGAAGGAGAGAAAGCTATAGGGTGCAAGTGGATATTCAAGAAGAAAGAAGCAATGTCAGAGGGAGAAGAAGTGAAGTTTAAGGCTCGGTTGGTAGCAAAGGGTATTCACAAAGAAAGGGGATTGACTATGAAGCAATTTTCTCTCTAGTGGTAAGACATACGTCAATTAGAGCGGTATTGGCTTTGGTGGCACATCACAATTTGTATTTGGAGCAAATGGATGTGAAGACGGCATTTCTTCATGGAAATTTGGAGGAGCAGATTTTTATGTCACAACCTGAGGGATTTAGTCAGTCCGGACAAGAGCAGTTGGTTTGTAAGTTGAAGAAATCGCTCTATGGACTGAAACAATCTCCTAGGCAATGGTACAAACGTTTTGATTCATACATGATTCAAAACGGATATAGGAGATGCGAGTATGACTGCTGCATATATGTGAAGGGCCTTGAAGATGAATCACTGATTTTCTTACTACTATACGTAGATGACATGCTCATTGTTGCGAAGAAGATGAGAGAGGTTGACAAATTGAAGAGGCTCTTGAGCAAGGAATTTGACATGAAAGATTTGGGAGAGGCCAAGAAGATTCTTGGGATGGAGATTCACAGAATAGAGTTGCAGGGAGATTATGGTTGTCTCAACGTAGCTATGTGGAGAAGGTGTTGGATAGGTTCAACATGAAGAATGCAAAGTCGGTGAGCACACCCTTGGCGCATCACTTCAAGTTATCCAATACACAGTGTCCAAGACGGATGACGAGATCCAAGAGATGTCAAAGGTTCCTTATGCCAGTGCAGTTGGTTGTCTGATGTATGCCATGATTTGCACGAGACCAGATTTGGCGCAAGCAGTTAGTATGGTAAGCAAGTTTCTCTCAAATCCTGGTCGACCACATTGGGATGCGGTCAAATATAATGGATTTTCATATACTTGAGAAATACAACTAATTATGACATTGTGTTCAGCAGACAATAGGGTGGTCCTTAGTTGTAGGATATGTGGATATAGATTATACAGAGAATTTGGATGATAGAAGGTCTACTATATAGTATGTGTTCATTGTGGCAGAAGGACATATTTGTTGGAAGTCCATGGTATAACCTACTATTGCATTGTCCACTACTGAGTCAGAGTACATACAAAAGCTGAAGCAAAGGAAGCGTTGTGACTTACAGGGTTAGTTAGAGAACTGAGTTTTTAATAGGGTGGAATCAAGTTGTATTCTGATAGTTAGAGTACTATCTATTTGGCGAAGAATCGAGTGTATCATGCAAAGAATCAACACATTGATGTGAGGTTTCACAGATATGCTAACAAAGCCGGTGACCACGGAGAAGTTTAAGCATTGCTTGAACTTGATCCATATCTCTAGATGCTAGAGGAAGGAAGCCCGACCCAGATATCCAGATGGGGTTTTGTCCAGATATTCGTATTCTTCGAAGGGGTGAATATTCGCCAAGGTGGAGATTGTTGACGAGTGGCTCATATTTGGATGAAGGGATGTCATGGAAGAAAAATCTGTTAAGATTTTTCGTAATAAAATTCTGTTAAGATTTTATATAACAGAATTTTGTTATGTTTTTCATAACAAATTCTGTTACGTTTTTACCGGGTCTGGGGGTTTAGCAGTATTTATAGGGATCATTGTAAACCCATTGTAGATCAGACAACACAAGAATCATTAGATGTGATTCTCTTGTGTAGAAGAGAATTCTAATAAAGCTTCGGCCGTTTTGTGGAGTAGGCAAGTCGCCGAACCACGGTAACTCTTTTTCTTTCTCTTCTTCTTCTCCTTCCTGGTGTTTGCTCTCTTTTGTGCGTCTTTGTCTTGTTGTTTCGCGCGATCTCTTTTCTCTCTTCCTCTTCTTCCGCGGTTCAGAAAGGTTGAGAGGTATTGCCCTCTCTTTGCACAACAAGGTCAGATACCCAATGAAACATTTTGTACCCATTGGAAATTGACTCTAAGACCTAATAGAACAAACATCCATGCACGTACCAACTGCGTCAACCTGTGAGGGTTATATTTACTTATGATTGTATGGTCATCTCATATCTCTCTTTCCTATTGCATGACAACAATCAAATATTTAAATTATTTGGGTTGGGTCGCCCTTTATGAGTGACCCCGTATAACTTTTCTTTCATGTTTGATAATAGAGATTTTGAGTTCTTCAATTTCCAAAATCCACAAAGGCACTCTACTATTTGCCTGACTTCTTCCATTTCTGATTGTAGTTTAGCAAGCACTTGATTTGACATCTATTTTGTTAAAAAAACAGCAAGCACTTGATTTACCATTTAAAATCTACTTTGAATCATGAAACAAAAAAAAAATTAACATGACATATCAAACAAATATACTTAACACACATCGACATCTGATTAGAATATCAACAAACGGTGTTATGATACCAATGACGAAAAATTAATACGCATTTTTATATAATTATTAGATGAAAACATATTCATTTAAAGATCTTTATAGTTGAATTAGTAATCCTTTTTGATGATCTCGACGGTGTGATACCATTGACAAAATGAAAAGGAATCATTGTTTACAATCCAAAATTATCCTACAACAATTGTGATATATTTTGTTTATGATTGGAGGGCAAAAGGTGATATCGCTTACCTCAAGCGGTCCAGTATCGCCGGCCCCACGATAAAATATAGGCAGGTAAATCATGAGGGACATTTTCTCTACCATAGCGACCTTTTGCATTGGGGGTTAGACATCTAACGAGATATTTTGTACCTATTGGAAATTGACTCTAAGTCCTAATAGAACAAATCAAGGTTTAAAATTTCGACCCGTGCCGAGGTTTCGGTCCTGGATCGGAATGATACGGTTTTAGTACCGTATCGTACTGTGCCGATATAGTTTCGGTATTTTTTAAATATAAAATATATTAATTAAAAATTAAAATATTTAACATAAATATTTAAAAAATAAACAAGATAAAAAATAAACAAGATAAAAAATAATCTTTTAAAAAAGGAAAAGATATGAAAATAGATAAATAAATAAATAAATTTTATTATAATTTTTAAATTAAAATAAATGAAATATAAAATTAATTAGATAATTTTATTAGGGTTTAATAAAGTCTCTTTAGATTATCTCCACCATAACTAGGAGTTGATTAAAAAAATTAACCTAAGTTTAATTAAAAAAAATCTAAAATCCGACACTACTCACAAGCCCGCACAACTTCGGTGCTGTCGCAAGGTTGTGCGACTAGCCATGGCCGCGGGAATTGCATGACTCCTTCGGCGCGACCACGTTGGTCGTGCGACCCCTCTGCAGTGACCGCAGGGTCGCACGATGCCTCCACGGCGGCAGTAGAAGGATTATGCGACCTCTCCGCTATTGTTGCAGGGTCGAGCGACCCCTCTGCTGTGACCATGGGGTCGCGCAACATGTCACACCTGTCGTGAGTCTGGTGCTAGGATCATACCGGTGCTAATTGCCGAGCGGAACGAGACGTTTCGCCTGTTTCGACCGTTTCGACACGACACTTTAAACCATGGAACAAACATCCATGTAGATACCAATTGCGTCAACCTATGAGGGTTATATTTACTTATGATTGAATGGTCATCTCATGTCTCTCTTTCCTATTGCATGACAATAATCAAATATTTGAATTATTTGGATTGGGCCGCCCTTTATGAGTTGGCCCGTTTAACTTTGCTTTCATGTTTGATAATAGAGATTTTGAGTTTCTTCAATTTCCAAAATCCACAAAATTAAACAGCCGTGCACTCTACTATTTGCCTGACTTCTTCCATTTCCAATTGCAGTTCAGCAAGCACTTGATTTGATGCCTATTTCGCTCAAAAACAAGAAAGAATGAAGAAATAAAGACTGGAAGTTCCATAAAATTAAAAGCGCACTCAATCTTGCGTGAAGTTTTGAGAAGAGAAGAAGAAGAAGAAAGGATTGAACGCACAGACCTTGCAGGTGATACTGCAGCTGCGGCATGAGCTGCCATTTCTACCGTTGATCACCTCAAACTGAAACGTGGCCGAGCTTGACGCCGAGAATGGCGGCGGGGTCTTCAAGAACTCCACCGAAGCATCAGAGCGGCCATCTGCATGGGTCTCTTGAGACGTAACAGCGACGACGACGACAGAGGAGGCGAGAAGGAGGAGCCACAGTGGCCTTTCCATTCCGGCGGTAAATATATTTGGGGCCTGCAGTGTAAGCTGGCAATGTGCGTGCGAGTGTAGAGATTAGAGTGGGTTGGAGCTTCCTTGAACGTGGTGAAGGACGGGACTGGATAGGCCACAGATCAGTCCTACTCCTACTGGATAAATTTTATTTTTTTCTCTGCAAAAGAATATATGGACAGGCTTTACCATATCATCAACCCAAGAAAGCGATTTTTTAAAAATTTAAATAAAAGTATATTTAGTCTGATCGAAATTGTTTTAATAGATAACTAAATCAATTGGAAGAATCTAAAAGTCGATTATTGTAGTTCGGATCAGTCTCAAAAGAAAAAGCATTAGAGCTTTCTATTTAAAGCACAATATTCCAAAGAACAAAAATAAGAGGTTTCAACCCCCAGCTCCAAATCGATTCTTTACTTAGACAGTCATCGCATGCACACTCTGAAAATTCAATAGCAAGGTATTAAAACGAAAGTCATCCTCACATAAAATTATAACGAAAGCTAAAATCTAACGTTGCTTGCTCAAAATATTTATAAAAATGTTTTCGTTCATGGTGTTGTCAATCTTAAAATATAGGATTAAAAAATATATATTTTTTATATAAAAAATAACCAAGGAAATTTACTAATAAATTAAAAAAAAAATACACGTGAAAAAAAATATTAACATAATTTAATTTGAAGCTACACCAAAATTAATTATTAAAGGTTTTAGATTCTTAGAATATTAATGTAATTTAATTTTGGACTTACCAAAATTAATTATTAAAGAATCAAAATTCTAATTAAATAGTAAGATGGTAAGTGTGCATATGGTGAATGCCACAACTATTTTTTTTTAGTTGAATATTCCATAGCAATTTTATTAGAAGAGTTTGGTTTCACATTTTTTTTATATGTCTGGAGCCATAGGGATTTTTTTTAATCCCAAAAAACACCTGGTAAAATTTTTTAATAGTCTAAAAAATAGCAGTTGAAAAATGAGAAAATACATATCCAAAAATACTCTATTCCTTGGAACATCTTGAATTTATTCCATTTATTTTATTATTATTATTATAGTTGGTATCAGTATTTAATTTATGCCAATTAATCTTGAGATGATTTATTTGACCCACGAAAATTTTTTATTAACCAGCAGAGTAAATTGAGAAGTGCTCACGGTGGTATAGCGATAAGGCCCATATAGTCAACCTCACCTAGTGAGATAAGGTTTGTTGTTGTTGTTGTTGCTTGATATTCACCCCCGGGGCAATGATGTAGCAATAGAGTGCCTTTTTTGTTTCCCAGACATTTATGGGTCGAGTATCAACTTTAACTAATAATGAATAAATTTCTCTTAATTAGCGGTTGACTTAAGAACGTTGAGCTAATGTGTTGCCCGCTGCGAGCGCTTTCTAATTTACCCTGATAGTTGGTAGGAAACTTCCATAGGGGCGGGCCATTCACGCCCATGATTAGTCGATGTAAGTTGGATACCTTGTGTCATTGATATCCGCCACTGAGGCTATAGTGTTGCGGTTAGGCCCAGTTAACTCGACATCTAAGCTTCGAATCTCAACTGCGTCACACTTCAGGAATTTCCCTTTAGTGGGACAATAAACCTAAGAAAATTAGCTTCTTGAATGAGTCTCTATGAGTGCTTTCCAATTTATCTTGGTAACTGATGAAAAACTTCTATGGGACTGAGTCGGTCACCTCTAGGATTAATCCTTTTAAAAAGATGAATATCTGGATTCCTAAACATAAGTGCTCAATATCCTTAAAGGCTATAAATGCATGCCAAATTAAGATAGTTGTACTTCTATAGATTCTCTAGATTTATCCATATTTTTTTTTCTTTAGATTTAAAGCTATTTAGGACCATCAAATCTTTGAAATATGTTTGACGATCCTAAAGGTCTTGATTTGTGGCAAATTTGCATCACTGCACTACTACTCTCATAAGTCTATTTTTTTTTTACATTTAGAGTCCTTTGTGTGCCAAACACTTTTAGCAAAAATGCTAATGGTCAGAAAAACCTCCAAATTTGAAAAAAAAAAAAAATGCAACACTTGCCTTGGAGCCTTCTAGATTGCACAAGAAGTATGAACATTCAGAGTACAAAACGTGAGTATATTTTGTCAATTGTTGACATGACACCTATTTGGTCACTTAGAAAACTTTCAGATGTTTGGGCTCTTATTAACTCAACTGTTGGTTGGATCCTCATGAATCTCATATCTTGCTGACTTGGCAACTTTTGGTCACCTAAATCGTCTTTGGGTTGCCCGAACCACTTTCGGCCACCCAGATCTTTGGGCTGACCTAACACTTTTGTTGGCCCTAACTTTGGGTCAACCAAACCACTTTCGATTACTTAGATCCTCTAAGTCCATGTTGTCAACTCTAGTTTCATGTAATACAAGATTAGTCCACAAATAATATACAAAATATGTTATGTCTAATATATGGTCTACCTAACTGGACTTTCTTATTTTCTTTGAATTCACTCTTCTAAGACTTCCCTTTTACTTAAGTTCACTTCTCTAAGACTTCTCACTACCTGTGATTTTTTTCCTTTATCAATCATCTAATAACCTTGATTTGCTTAGACTTTTTCCTTGCCTAGGTCACCTATGACCTGCTAGAATATCTCACTTGATTAGGTCACCCTTAACCTGTCAAAATTTCTACTCAACTTCCCAGGATCAAGTTACTCTTTATCTACTTGGACTTTTACCAACTTACTTTCAAGCATCTGGTCAATCTTGGCCTACTTGGATCAACCCTTGGTTAACTTTGATCAAACTTAGACATATTATCAAACATCAAAACCATGAACGTTGATTGCACCAACACCTTAGTCATGCTAATTTCATTAAGGTCAACACTAGGAATAATCTCTATTGTAACTTTGACTTCACTTTTAGATCTAAGATTAGTTCCAAAGTTATATGAAATTCTATAATATGATGATACACTCTCCTTATCCTTAGACTTGACCCAAACCTTTATCATCCTTAGATTTTTTATGATGTCCTAATCTAGGTTTTGTTGCTTTAACTCACTAACCTCATTTGTCTTTTTTCTTAGGGTCTTCTCTAATTAATTAAGTCTTAACCTCAAAACTTAATTTTTATTCTCTAAGTCTTCAATCCTTGATTTTTCATTTCTAGCTTGATCATTTATCTTTTTTGGCATATGTCTACAACCTTTTTTATCGAACTAATTAAGGATATGCACAAAGATATAACAATCAGAGTAAAGACTTTAGGCAGAGTAACTGAAATATTTTCAATAAAGATAAGGTTACATCAAAAATTAGCTCTAAGTCTCTTTTTTTTTACACTAATTATGGACGAGCTCACTATGCACATTCTGTAGGATTGAGATGTGCTAGAGGGGGGGATGAATAGCGCTCGTGGCTTTTTCATACATTTCGGAAAACAAAGAATAACGCAGTAGAAAGAAAGAAAAGAGAAACAATGCTAACAAGAATAAGTTTTACTTGGTTCAGAGCCTATGTCGACTCCTACTCCAATGTCCACGATCATTAATCATTTTTGTTGGATAATCACTATAATTTTAGAAAATATTTACAAGTAGCAAAATTACAAGTGCAGTAATTTAATTACAATATACCGACAATGACGGTGTTGAAATTACAAGCTTCTGGTTGTTGGCGTATCATTACAGATTCATCATATTGTCTTCGAAGAAGCATGTAAGAGAGTAGTTGTGAATTCAAGTTGTGTCTAGCCCTTTACTTGAACTAACCTTTTATAGGCCGTCGAAGGCACCTTCAACTCCCTTGAACGCGCCTCCAGTTGGGACACTTATACCCTCAGCATCGGAGATAATAACTTATGCTTTCTGCGAAGTTTATCCCTTCGAAGGAACCTTCAATCACATGGAAGGTGTCTTGAACATTGTTCATTAGAGGCACCTTCAGCCACATGGAAGGCGTCTTCTACTATTGTTCATTCAAGACTCTTTTGTGCTTTCCACTTCTTGCAAGGCATATTAGTCCAAATATAAAATATACCCTACAAAATAAAGTTAGCACAATAAAATATGATTAATGAAATATTTGACAGCCTCCAAACTGTCTGGTTCTAACTTTTGGATTTCCTAGAAATCCTAAGTTGAACCGACACCTACTGTTCTCTCAACGAGGAAAGCGTCTTCACCTGCTCCTCTCAGGAGAGTTTACCTTTAGTCAGACTAGTCATCTAGACCATTTGGACTTTTGCCCAGTGTCTGAGACGTCAGGTCTTCATGATGAATGGCTGATCCCTGATTCGTCCAATCTTCCACCCGGTGTCTGCGACTCCCAGAATTTTCACATAGTGTCCTCAACACTAGGATTTCGCCCAACGTCCTCTATCGGCTAAGACTTCGTCCAATCCCCCGGACTAGGACTTAGTTGTCTAATCACGACTAGGACTTTTCATAACCTAGGGTTACCTCCCCCTATGACTTAGGGTTACCTCCCCCTAGGGTTTTCTACCTTCCTAGAATCCACTAGGACTTTTGCCTAAGAATATTTAGGACTTTCCTGCAAGCTCAGTCACACTTGTTAGATAACAAGACATATTAACTTTTGAACCGTTTACCATTATTAAAATTTAGGTTCGATCGTTTGGTGCTCTCTACACTAACAATCTCCCTTTTTTTGATTATGGCAACTTGATTTAAAAGTTAAGTAAAACATATAGCAACATATAACAAAAGTGTACCATATAGCAAAAGTTAAGAGATTCATTCATTTAAAGAAAAGAATTAACTTGTTAGCTCCCCCTTAATCCCTTATCTTTCTCTCTCCCTTAACTTTTGAATATTCTCTCCCCCTTTGACATATATCAAAAATAAATTAGGGAGAAAAAATTTATAAAAAAATACTTAATTTTAAAATAAAATATTTTAGTTTTTCAAACACTTTGAAACAAACTCTGCTTTTGAGATAGTAGAATTTTACTTTTAAAAAACTTTTGACAAAGGAGAGTTAAAACTAATTTTAAACAGACTATGTTTTAAAAGTACTTAGTATTTTTGTAAAAGTCTTGAAGAAGAACTTGACTTTTGAAGGATATCTTTTTAAAGATTTAGTATCTTTGAAAGTATACTTAAAGGCTTTGAAGGAAAAAAAGTTTTTTTCCTTAAAAACTTAGCTAAATTTTTAGATTTGAAAAACACTTTGTTAAGTACTTAACTTTTGAAGAATTTCAAAAAAACTTAGTTAAGTATTTAGTTTTTTGAAAATTTTTAAACAAACTTAGTTAAGTACTCAACTTTTTGAAAAACTTCGTTAAGTAAAAGATTCAAAAAAGAAAAAGCTTATTTAAGCTTTTTGAAAAGACTTCATAAAAACTTAGTTAAAAACCTTTTCAAAAACCTTTTTTTAGAAAAAAACTATTTAAGCTTGCCTTTTCAAATAAAATATTTAAGGTTATTTTTCAAAAATAGTTAAACTTTCAAAAATAGTTAAACCAAAGAAAAACTTAACTTCCTTTTGAAAAATACTTTGACATTTGAAAATAAAAATGTTTAACTTAATTCTCTTTTTCTCCCCCTTGATTAATATCCAAAAAAAATTTAAGTAATTTATTTAAGTTTGAGAATCCTAAAGTACAAATATAAAAAATTAAGAATATATTTAAAATAATCATTTATTTTTCTAATTTTCTATCTCACTCTTTCTAAGTTATCAAACATATTAAGTTTATGAGTTTGTGTAAGATGAAGTTAATATTAATTTTAAGTATCTCTAAATTTTTTTAAATTTTAGAATATTTGAATTTAGATTTTAAAAAATATATAAGTTTGAATTTAAAAATATTGAACTTAGAATTTATTTAAATCTGACTTCATGAAAATAATTAATTATGATTTAAAAATTAATTAACATTTGAAAATAATTAAGATTTCAGAATTTGAAAATTAATTAATATTTGAAAATAATTAAATTTGAAATTAGCAATTGTAGGATCAAGATGCGCTAGATGTGGGGATGAATAGTGCTCGTGACTTTTTCACACTTTTCAGAAAATAGAGAATAACGTAACATAAAAAAAGAAAAGAGAAACAACGCTAACAAGACCAAGTTTTACTTGGTTTGGAGCATATGAAGACTCCTACTCCAAGACCGACAATCGTTGATTGCTTTCGTTGGGCAATCACTATAATTTTAGAAAATCTTTACAAGTAGCAAAATTACAAGTGCAGTAATTTAATTACAATATACCGACAATGACAGTGTTGAAATTGCAAGCTTCTGGTTGTTGGCACAGTGTTACGGATTCGTTAGATCATCTTCGGAGCAGCGCACAAGAGAGTAGTTGTGAATTCAAGTTATGTTCAACCCTTTGCTCGAACTAGCCTTTTATGGGCTGCTGAAGGCGCCTTCAAACCCCTTGAAGGCGCCTCCGGTTGGGACACTTATCCCCTCAGTGTTGGAGATGATAACTTCCGCTTTCTGCGAAGTTTATCCCTTCAAAGGCACATATAACCGTATGGAAGGCGCCTCAAATATTGTTTATTGGAGGCATCTTCAGCCACATGGAAGGTGCCTTCCAACACTGTTCATCTGAGACTCTTTTGTGCTTTCCACTTCCTGCAAGGTATATTAGTCCAAATACAAAATATACCCTATAAAATAAATTTATCACAATAAAATATTATTAATGAAATATTTGATAGTTTTCAGTTTGTCTAGTTCTAACTTTTAGATTTCCTGGAAATCCTAGGTCGAATTGACATCTACTGTTCCCTCAATGGAGAATGCGTCCTCACCTGCTCCTCTCAGGAGAGTTTATCTTTTGCTAGACCGATCCTCTAGACCATCTAGACTTTTGCTCAGCATTCAAGACATCAGGACTTCATACTGAATACTCTATCCCTGATTCATCTAGTCTTCCACCTAGTGTTCGCGACCCTTAGGATTTTCACCTAGTGTCCTCGACATTAGGATTTCGCCCAACATCCTCGACTCACCAAAACTTCACCCAGTCCCCCGGACTAGGACTTCATTGCCTAACCGCAGCTAGGACTTTCCATAACTTAGGATTACCTCCCCTTAGGATTTTTTACCTGCCTAGAATCCATTAGGACTTTTGCTTAAGAATACTTAGGATTTTTCTGCAAGCTCAGTTACACTTGTCAGATAACAAGACATCTTAACTTTTGAACCCTTTACCATTATCAAAACTCAGGTTTGATTGTCTGATACTCCCTGCACCAACACATTCAAGACATAATACCGTAGTGCATGTTATTTGCATATGATATTATTTTGGTAGATGAAACACGTGAAGAAGTAAATATTAAACTATATTTTTGATGGAAAATACTAGAAGGAAAAATTTTTAGGCTTAGTAGATTAAAGATGAAATATATGAAATTTAAGTTTAGTAATATTAGATATAATAAGAAAATTATTAAGATAAGAGATGACGAGTTGTCTAAAATCGAGAGTTTTAAATATTTAGAATCAATTTTCCAAAATGATGGAGGGGTTAAGAGAGATGTCTTACATAGAATACAAGCAGGATGGTTGAAATAGAGGGGAGTATTAAGTATTTTATGTGACCGTAAAGTACCTCTAAAACTTAAAAGAAAGTTCTATAAAATCACAGTTAGACCTAATATATTATATGAAGTTAAATGTTGGGATATAACTCAAGCACATGAGTAAAAGATGAGTTACAGAGATTAGGATGTTAAGATGGATGTGTGGACATACAAGGATGAATAAAATAAGAAATGAGAGCATTAGAGAGAAAGTTAGACTTGCATCTATTGAGGGAAAACTTCGAGAGACATGTGTAAGATGGCACATGCATGCACTTAGATGACTAATAAATACTCTAGTTAGGTGATGTGAAACTATAGCAAATACGCGTATCAAATGAGGATGAGGAAGACCAAAAAAGACTTGGTTAGTAATAATAAAATAAGATAAAATTTATTTAAGTATAGATGATGATATAGTAGGAGATAAAGCTCAATGACGTAAAAAGATTCATATAGCCAACCCCACCTAGTGGGATAAGACTGGGTTGTTGTTGTTGTTGTTGTCTACAACTTTCTTAGCGTTATTACCTAGATCACTCTGTACCTTTCTTTTGCAGCAAAAGGTGACAACCCTCACTTTAGTGGCCCCTTTAAGACGACCCCCACATACTCTGGAAGGGGGTAAATCGCTAGGGGAATTTGCCTAGTGTAGAGACCCTTTGAATGGAGGATGTCGGGCACCCAGTGACAATTTACACTCGTTGGGAATTGATCCCAAGACCTATTGCAACAATACCAATGCAAATATCAACTGCACCAATACGTGGAGCCACTCTTTACCTTTCTATCCTTAGATGAGGCAATTCTAGTATTACATAATCTAAAAATATCCTTAGAATTTTAAATTTCTTATTTTCACGATGATAAACACTGAAAACATAAAATTTAAGTCTAGCATGCTTCTTATCATGATGTAAAGGAACTTTATTCAAAAACAATACCTTCGATTTTTCCTCAAAGCTCCTACTAAACTTGAGCTTCCTCCCTTGTCCTTACTCGGGTTCCTCCCCCTTAGACATTAATTTCGGTAATGTTCTTGTTGTTTGAATGAGAAGATGTGCTCCTTGCCCTTTCATACCAAGGGTTCGAATTCTTTTAGCTTCACTTTAGCCTTAGGTGCCACACGAGTCTTTTATTCATCAATTTTGGATATTTTCTCTTATAGTATCCATTATTCTTACACTTAAAACGTATGATGTGATCTTTATTTTTAATAATTGAAATTATTATACCTTCTAGGATAGTAGGGATGACACTTGCTTCCTCCTCATTGGCTCTAGATATCGAGGGTCTTCTTGCTCTAGTGTCAATGGCCTACATCCCCGACAAACCTTGAGGTGGATTCTTTTTCATATTCCTCGAGTCTCCCTTCTTGGACTCATCCTCATTTTGTGCTTATGTTGGAGGTTCATGGAGCTTGACCAATTTTCTCTATAGGTCACATACATTCTTGTATTTACCTAATTTATAGAAAATCTCATTAGGTAACAAACTAATTTTTTAATTACCTTATCGTTTGCCTCATATTCTTAAATTTACTTCTCAGTTCATTTCTTCTTATCAAGGAGTCTTCCTTTATTATCCTTTGGGACTTCAAATCCCTCCATTAAGATGAATTAATTGTCGATGTCCATTATTAAGAAATTCTCCATCATTAATTTCCAATCTTCAAAATTTTTTATTTCGAATGATGGAGGTACTCGGGTGTTATATCTAAATCCATCTTTGGGATCCATTTTGATACCACTTATTAGGTATCAGAGGGCTCAAACTTATGACACTTTCTTCCTCTTCTAGCTTTATGTTCCTTTAGCTACTAGGTCGATGAAGAGGGAGACTTACTCTAATATCACTTGTTGAATATCAAAGGGGTCAAAATCACCATTCTTCTTCCTCTGATACTCTCAAGGTGATTAGCCCTTCCATAAGAAAATCTTACTTTGATATCGCTTGTTAGAATCGGTGACATCACTAGAGGGGGTGAATAGCAATTTGCTTCATTATTATTCATCAATCATGTGCTCGTCTACAATGTGTTAACATGTAGTAGAAAATAAAATAAACAAAACGTAAAATAGAACATAAGCATAATAAATTGATTTTATGTGGTTCAGAATCTTTGGTTCCTACTCCATGACTTAAAGTTCTAACGATAACACCATTATCTTTCTCATTCTTGGGATACCTTCTAGCAGTGGAGAAACCTCTTACAATCTCTATTCTTTACAAGCAACACAAACAAAACAAAGATACAATAGAATATAAACAATGCAAATGAAATACTTTACAAGAATGATTCTCGCTTTGCTCACTTTGTAGTTGCTTTGAATAACCTCTTGAAGGTTTGGAAATATAGCATCACTCTCCTCCAAAACCCTTAAGAACATATATACAAAATCCTTCATGAAACCCTATTTTATAGGCTTCAAGTCGTGACTACTTTTTGCCTATTAGTCAACTGCACCCATCAATAGATTACTTTCTTTGAATTTGACCATTTCACTTGCAGAACCACTCTTTTCAGCTCAAATTTGGCCACAATAATGGATTGCTCATTGCCTTTAGTTGATAGTTGCTGCATCAATTGAGTGTCGCAATCAAGTTCAAAACATTATGTTCATTACAACAGTGTCATTAGTTAACTGATGATGATTAGTAGAATTTCAGATATTTTGTTCACTATAATAGTGTTATCAATCAATTGTTCATACCAATAGTGGATTGATCTATAACAAATCCCCTTAAACCCCCTCAAATCTCGAACTCAAGATTTAGGAGGTCATCACTTAATTGTTACTTTATAGCAATCGACTAATACCTCTATTTCAACCTAACCAAGACTAAATTTTCACTTTGTCTAATATTCAACTAATCTTAATCTACTAGAACTTCTTTTTCCTAGTAATTAGCTAACTTTGACCTGTCAGGACTTCCTTTGCCTAGCATTTAATCAACCTTGATTTGTTTGGATTTCACCTTTGCATAGTATCCAATCAACTTTGACCTTTCAAGACTTCATTATCACTTAGCATTAGGTCAACTTGGACTTGTTAGGACTTCCCATCTTATGCCTAACATCTGATTAACCTTGATCTATTAGGACTTCTCTATTGCCAAACATCCAGTCCTCCGTGACCTATTTAGACTTCCCTTATTATCAAGTGTTCAATCAACCTTGATCCAATTGGACTTCACATATTATGTCAAGTGTTTAGTCTTCCATAACTCACTTGGACTTTGCCTCTCATGGCAATTTCTTATTAGACTTCTAACCGCCAAGTATCCAGTCAACCATGACACACTTCAACTCCATTCTTGACAACTCCCTTTTAGACTTTCAACTACCAAGTGTTCAGTTAATATGACTCACTTAGATTTCTCTACTATCAAATATTCGATCAACCTTGACCTACTTGATGTGCATAGATTATACTTATATTTCATGAGTATAATCTATGTTTATTATACCATATTTTATTATTATATCTTATTTCTATTTCTTTTATTTAGAGATATACTCTTTGCTTATTTTCATTAACAGGGCATAATTTAGAGTGGAAATGGAGCAAAGATGCACATTGGAGCAACTCTAAAAGAAGACCAACAACCTGGTCATGTCTCGTGGCACGACCGTGCCCCATCACTAGAGAGCAATCATGGGCAGGCCATACTAAAAGGCATGGTTGTGCCTCTCCCTTGTCTATGCCCCCTAAGATCCTGTGGAGCACACAGCCTGGCCGTGCCAAATGGCATGATCGTGCCATTTATCTAGATCCAAAGAAAGGTGTAGCCGTGTGAAATCACATGGTCATGTCCTTTCATTATGTGGTGACACACACCCTAATCGTACCTCCTTGGCACGACCATGTGACGGGGCAGGCGAGGTCATGCTTCTTCTAGAGCTAAACACATAAATTGTCCCCTGACATGCCCGAGTTCCTTAGACCAAATGGGAGTTCAAGTGATGTTGAAATGGAGCCAAATTTCTCCAATATGACCAGGACAAGATAAAGAACATGACCATGCTAATTTCCTAGTTTTTCCAATGTGTAACATGGCATAGACATGCATTTTAGGCACGATCATGTTGAATTCCAGACAACACTATAGAGAAAAAGTAAAGAGGTCATCACTTTGTGCTCGGTGGAAATAACAAGTTGTTTTAGATACCAAAATGTATATAATTTCAAGATCTATAACTTTACTTTAGGGTTAAATAGAGAAAACAACTCGAATCCATGCTAAAAGGCACCACTGCATTAGCTCCTCCACCTAGATTATAGACCAAACTTTAAACTACCATAACTTTTGGCTCAAATGGAGACATAGGTCGATCCAACTATTAGAATGTAGATAATTTCAAAGATGACAACTATAGTTCAGGGTGAAACATGAGAAAATTAGATTTAAGAGGTAAAAAAAATCTATTTTCGTGAAGCCTTATAAACCTAGCAGATTTGGATAGTTTGGAGGTGGTATAAAAGGGTCAAAAAACTTATTCTTTGATTCATCATTGGATTGGGATTTCTTCCCCTTTCCTCAGGGAAGGGTTCTCCCATTGGGGGAATTCTAGGGCTTCCATCTTCATCGATCCACACAATCCATCAACCTCTGGAGCTAGGATTCCATCCAAGAATATCGGTGACACATAAATAAGCATTCCTCTCTTCTCTATCTCATATTTTGGATTGTAGAATGCTTAATTTATTATCTCTTGGTTGTATTCCTATGTAATAGAGTAGATTTCTAGATCTAGAATGTAGGAAGTAGTTATGATGTATTATTGGTGTATGAACTATGTAATTACCTATTTTCTTGTTCAATGATATGTTTATGAACTTGTTCTTATGAGTTATACCTTGTATGTGTTTGACAAAATATGTGTAATATCAATACATTTAGATGTAGAGTTTTGGTCACTATATAGAGATGATGCTTTGAATTGTATGACCAGGAGCCTTGTGACACAGGGTATCCTTACTTTCTATAGTATTTTCTTAAAATAGAAATCAATACTCTAAAAGGAAGCTAATTAGAGTTTAATGGATTTACCCCAAATTAACATTAGGAAGTAACCTGTGTAATTTAGTAATTGTATAACTAGGGTCCTTGTGATAAAGGGTATCCCTTTAACCGTACTTTCTAAGTTACTTTTTCTACTTAATAGAGTTAATTAGTTAGACCAAGTGTTCTCAGGAAAAAATTTAAATATTCAATTTCTTTAAAAGACTTTATCTAAAAGTGGTTACTATTCCAATACCCAAGAAGGTTTGTCTCGTCACAACTTGGAAGTCGATTATTGAAAAGATATTTAACCAACTAACTGTCAAACCTTAGTCTAACTCAAGTATAAATCAATCCTTATATTTAAACTTAAATTTTAAATCAGATAAAACTAATAAAATATCTAACAAACCCCATAAGGGTACCCTGATTGATTGTGTTGAAACACTTAGAATGGGTGAAATAATAAGGACTATTAAATTAAAAATATTTTGAAAAAGTTTTCAAAATTCATAGATAATTTTCTAAAAATTATTTTTAGAATAGTGATTTAACATAATAATGTTTTAATGAATTTCTTGCTTGATTGAGTGTATTTATATATAAATTTTAAAAATATATATATACTTAAAAAATATTGATTGTTGATGAGTACTTAGAAATCTATATCCCAATGTCAACACTAGCCCCTAGATACTTAGGTAAATTTTCTCATATTTAACAAGGATAAACAGGGTGTGTCAGGTTAAGGGGAAGGTGCTTTTAAAAATTTAGGAAAATGCTTTAAAAACATTTGGGGGATTTTTTTTATAAAAAAATTAGAATTCTTTTTAAATCTTTAAAAAATCTAGAAATATTTTCTTAAAAATATTTTTAAAAAATATTTGAAAAATCTTTAAACACATTTGAAAATCTTTTGAAAAGTTATTTTAGAAATTTATGTTTTGAAAATTATATTTTAATTGATCTTTTGATTTACATTAACCCCTAGACATATAGGTAGTTATCCTTGTGGTTAACAAGGTTTTCTAAGGATATGTCTAATTGAGGGGAGTTCTGATGGAAAGATGACATATATACTTTTAAAAATTCTTTAAAAAGTTTAAAATATCTTTTTGAAACTCATACTTCTCAAATATTTTTTTTAAAATGCTTTTAAAAACTTTTGAAAATATTTTCTTAAAATTTTTAGAAAATATTTTGAAAATACTTTTTTTATTCTTTTAATTTGGATCAACCTTTAAACACACATATGATGCATTCCTTGTGGTTAACAAGGTCCTAAGAAAGTGTCAGATTGAGGGGGAGTCATGATTGAAAGATCAAATATAGTTTTCAAAATTTTTTCAAAGTTAATTTTCAAAATTTTTTAAAACCATGTTTGAAAACTTTTTAAAATTTATTATAATTTTTAACTACATTTTCAAAAGTGATATTTTCAAGATAATGTTTGAAAACAAATGCTTTAACAAAGATTTCTCAAGTGTTTTTAAAATTGTTAGTGTAAAATCAAGGGAACTTTAGGTAATCTTTTTTATGTGTGGCAAAGGGGAAAAGTGACCTTAACTTAAAAATATTTTGACTCCTAACTTTGGTATAAAACCTTAAAGACCAAATACCTAACTTACGAAAATTGTCAAACATCAAAAAGGGGGAGATTGTTAGTGCAAGCAACTTTTAGGATTTTGATATTTGACAATGTATCTAAGTCTAGTCAGTTTGACTAAGGGTTGATCCAAATAGGACTTGATGTTTGGAAGACAAAAGTCTAGTCAAAATTAGATGACAAACAAGGAGAAGTCCTAACTTAGTTAAGCAAGGGTAAGTCTTAGTGAGTGAAGTTAGACAATGAAAATCCTAAGGGGAGGTAACCCTAGGTGGTGGAAGTCCTGATGAGTGAAACTAGGTAATGAAAATCCTAGGAGGATGTAACCCTAGGTGGTGGAAGTCTTGGTGAGTGAAAATAGACAGTGGAAATCCTAGGAAGAGGGAACCTTAGGTGGTGGAAGTCTTGGTGAGTGAAGATAGACAGTGGAAATCCTAGGAAGAGGTAACCTTAAGTGGTGGAAGTCTTGGTGAGTGAAGCTAGACAGTAGAAATTATAGGGGGAGATAACCCTAGGTAATGGTAAATTCTTAGATACAGTCGAAGTATGAAGCCTAGTAGGTCGGGTAGACTTACGAGAGTATAATTTAATCCTAAGGGATTGCCCCTTTAGTGATAGACTTAGAGGAGAGATTTCCAAGTAAAAGGTAAGTCTAGTAGGCCAGGTAGACTTATAGGAGTGTGACTTATTTCTAAGGGTGGTAGACTTGGAGGAGGGACCTCCAAGTAAAAAGTAAGTCTATTAGGTTAGGTAGACTTATAGATATAGGCTAGGTTGTTTGTTTATATTTTATATGGTTGTTTTATAGGAACCTAGAGCCAGAAGCAAAACAAAGAGCAGACAAATGCAAATGGGTGAACCAGACTTGACTTGGGTCAAACCGGACCCAAACTGCTGGTTCGGCCCAAACCAATTTAGTAGGCTAAACCAGTGGTTTGGCAGGCCAACTGAGTTCGATCCAGATTGCTGAGTTGTCAGAAATATTAACATGAAAGATGACGTGGCTCATCTTTATGATTTGGAAGAGGATAAGGATAAGCTAGATGATATGAATAGAGATAAAGCTTGAACTAGATATGACTTTATCCAGATAAGATTTGATCTAGATAAGGATCTAATTCAACTCTATAAAAGGAGATGAAGGCTCTATGTTCAAGACATCTATTCTTCGACTACTCATACTCTGTGCGCTCAAAAGGAAAGCTACGACGCGAAACTCTACTACCGGGGAAGCTCTAGGAAGGGTGCGCTGCACTTAGGACTTTCGGATCGGATTAGCAAAGTGTTTGTTTGTATTTTTATTATAAACTATATTTATTTTATTAATTTTTTATACTTGTACTTGATAAATTGTAAGACGAGTTTCTCTGCCTTTAGAAAGCTTTCAGAAAGGAGACGACTAGCGGACTCACGCTTGAGTGCCGATCCTACAAATATATGGCGGAAAGATATAATAGAAACATATGAGACAAAAAATAAATCCACTTGATTTTAGACTTGGTACAACTTAACATCGTCATTCCTTTTGGTTCGAGAAACCAAAAAAGTATTTTGTAAGTTTAATTACAAGAAGATGAAAAAAAAAAAATAAGGAATTGAATTAAGAACTATGTTAAAAAAAAGGGAGAATATCCTCGAGTTTCGAAAGAATGGTATGAAGAGAAGCTTGGGCTGTGGTGCATCTAAACGATGTGGGACTTGAAGGAAGAGTGCTTTAAAGTGAGGTCAAGTTGTAAGGATAAGTTTTTAGTAAGTTGTGAGAGTTGAGTGACTTACATCCATGGGAACAATGGTAGAACTCAATTTAGTTAGACTCAACCTTAGGAGGTCGTAGTCAGGTTTACCAATTTAGTGGTTGAGAAACCTAATACTCTAAGTTGATTTAGGGTTTAAGGTTTTATTAGTAGATTGATATGTGTATTTTAGTTAGTTAGGGTAGTGACTAGGTTCAAGGAACCAATGAATAGAATAGTTTTGTTTATGACGGAGTCGACAGGACAACATGCTGATGTGGAACACATTCATGAGCCCTTGTCTGAGACAAATAGTTGGATTGTGAAGAAGCAATCAACTGATGGGGACATATTAGTTGATTGCATGATAGCCACTTAATATTAAAATATTAAAAGGCTATAGAAGGAGGTATTTATATCAAAAGATTAAAAGGTTATAAAAAGAGGTTCGATTGGAAGTTTGAAGGTTGATGAAATTGTGTAGGTCAAATATCATTAGAAGTGTTGTATTCTCGTGTAGTCTTCCTCTTTGTATTCTTTGTACTTCTCGAGTATTGCAAGAGGATTTTCACCTCCAATAGTTGACCATTTACTGATACTTTTAGGGAGTGTTCTATTGATGAGTCATAGACTTAGGAGTAGGAGCATGAGAGTTGTCGAACTATGTAAAACAAAGGCATTAGTGATTTTACTAAGTGTGAATTCTTTTTCTTTTAATTTTATGTTTGAATTTTTGATTACATTTAACATTATAACCTTGCTACCAAGAGTGAGAGTTCATCGAATCACACTTGCAAGTGTTCAATTGCTATTTACGCCATCTAGTTAGGTCTAGGGGTGTAAATGAGCCAAGCCACTCGTGAGCTATTCGAAGCTCGATTCGATAAAAGCTCGTTTGAGCCCGTTTAATGAGGCTCGTTAAACTAAACAAATCAAGCTCAAGCTTCACAATATTCGGCTCGTTAGCTCGTGAACATGTTCGTTAAGCTCATAAATCAACTTTTAAATAAAAAAATAATAGTTTTGATATTGAATTTATAAATTTTACACTCTACTTATGAAAAACATAGACAAATATATTAATTTATTTATTAGAATAAAATTATAAATTTTAACAAGAATATTATATATTTTTTAAAATATATAATTTAATTTTTAATGAATATTTAAATTTATAATTTATATTCATTAAACTCGTTTAGGCTCGATAAAAGTTCGAATAAGCTCGTGAGCCATGAATATATTCGTTAAATAAAGCTCGAGCTTAGCTCGATTATAAACGAGCGAAACTCAAACATCCAAGAGTTCGGTTTGGCTCGGCTCGATTACACCCCTACTTAGGTCTAAGGTTATCTTTTTTTATATATAAAAATAATAAAAAAAAATAAAACAAAAGGTTGTCCTAGTTATACCTATCTATTTAGGCCTTCCTAATTTAATTATTCTATTTAGGATTATCCTTAATTATATAAATGAAATTAAATTAATGCATGATATCTGTAAATGAACATGATATAATGCCGGTTATCACGGTAAAAATAAAAATCAATATGCAAATCTAATAATTAATATAAAATTATAGTTGTGTGTAGCATGACAAGGTAAGTGCAAAAAGTATACAAGTTATATGTATGACAATTTATCAAGACAAATAAATCATGAGAAATATAATATAATATATATATATAATTTTTCTACACATGCATCATCTAATGTTAAGTTAAATATTAAATAACATATAATGAGTCATATAGTCCATCATCATCTAATTTGATAAAATTTGATTGTTGTTATTGTAATATTAAATTTGACACAATGTAATCAGATTGATGACACTAAACTGATTTGATAAAATTGGATTCATTTACCAATCCCATCAAAGCATTTTTCACCTTTTCATGCTCATCAAACAAGTCCAGTTAATTTTGATGGTGTAGTTGAAGATGTTCCAATGTTTAATAGGAACAAGACTTCATAAATCAAATTCGGCAACTCCTCAGCTAGGGTGTGTGTTTGAAATTCTCTATATCAGAGGGAGAGAGAGATTGACAAATAACAAACACAGATCATATCTTTGCAAAAATGTAATTATTCAGACTTTTTTTTAAACAGAGTTTCTGAAATCTTGAAGCTTCACAAAATCTTAATGGAGTTGCTGGAAGCTTGCATTGAAACAAGGAAGAGTTACTAGAATCTAAAAGCATGGAGTTGCAAGAATTCACAGAATCTTGATGGGGTCGATAGAAGCTCGAAGAACGAGAGAGTTGCCAGAGAATCTTGAGGCTTGACAGAATCTTGATGGAGCAGCCGAGAGCTTGAAGCGGGAAAGAATCGCTAAGCAAGGACCGGAGGTGGACATCCTCCTTCGACCAACAACTTCAAACTGATGTGCGTACGGATTTTGTTTCTATCGTACGCGGCAGCGGTTACTCGATTATTTATTTATTTGTTCGTTTGTTATTTATTTATTTGTTTGTTTGTTTGTTTTGTGGCACCTCTCCACTCGGTTCCTTCTCCGACCTTCTGGAAAAATCCGCCGACCTAGAAACGGCGAATAGCAAAGAGCGCCGGGGAAGACGGCGATCCCTCTGCAAAGGAGGAACGAGATGAGCGACGGCGGAGGGGATGCTGCTAGTCGGCAGAAGGCGGTGGCGGACTACCGGAAGAGGCTGCTATGTCACGAGGATCTCAGTTCCAGGCATACGACGCGTGCGTAGCTCCATTTTCTACCACTTCTTCTCATTTTAATTCCATATGAAATCGGTAGTTTTACTTTCATATGCTGTTCGACTTGTTTTTCTAGAATTAGTTTCTGTTCTTGTTGGACTGCTGGATCATTTTAAGGTGACGCAGTTCGTATCTGCTAGGAGAAAACAAGGGCTTGTTGGTTATTTTCCGTAGAAAAGGAAGCCTCGTATGTGGAAGTCCTTCTGTTAACTAATGTCCATAGGAAGTACTGGTTAATTGATCGCATAGTGCTTATAAGTTTTGCTTTTAATGTGACTTTAGAAATGAGATGGGATAGCGTAAACATAAGAGTTAGCCAATTTGGTTGAATTCTTGTACCTGTGTTCAGGAAAGGTTTCTATTTGAAGCAATACACGTCTGTTGAGAGAGAGCCATTGTGTATCAGGCCTATGCAGCACATCTTTAATAGTCTAAAATATTAAACAACTTAAAGCAAAGGAACTTTTTGAGTAGAATTAGAAGAGAATTTTCTCTCATGTGCAAAAAGATGTTTATAGGAACTAGCTGGAAAATCTTGAAGGTGATTTTGGTTACTTGGTATTTATCATTTATTTTTTTTTCTTTCTTTTCTACTCATTCAGATGTGTTGCTTCTTCTCTGGTAGAGAATAGAACAAGTAACGTAATTGAATGGTATGTGTTTTGTTGTATTTGGCATGCTATGTAATGTAATGAAATGTTTCTTGTTATCATCTCAAATTACATTCTCACTTTTGAGGAGAGTGTTCTCTCCTCCGTAATGAGGCACCATTTGCAACTATAGATTGAATAAAATTACTAAATTCACAAACTCTTTCCATTCTAGAGATGAAACTGACCGCTAAAGGATCATCTATGGCATGGTCTAGTAACCAGACTTGTATCAATTTGGTTTGAGAGCTATGTTTGGTAAGACAATTACTTGGTTTCTTCATGAAGCAATATGATGATGACAACGTGTATGACTGGCAACAACTTCAAGAATTGTCTCAACAGATAGAGGCACTAAACAAGGAAGTCAAGGATCTCATAAACCTTGGGCAAAGGAAGCTATTCACTCGATTGAGGAAGATTGACCAATGAAATTTTGGGAATTAACTCTCCAGCCAATATGGGGACCACACCACATCTTAGTTCTCCATAATGGATTTTTCAAATTATGGAGGTGAAAGAGGTCCTGATCTGTTGGATCAGATGATGTGAGTTCTACTTCCTTTATCAGCTAACGCCGAGCATGATAACATTATGTCCTTACACCTAATTGATGATGCACAACTATGGTCCTTGAAGCTTGCAGCTGATCACCCATGTCACTTTTATGGTCACAATTCAAGGATCAATGCCATTTGTGCTTGAAGCCACCATATAGGATCACCAAGATGGGACAGCTTGCAAAGATGTGTTAAAGAGGATCAGTTCAAATTATCAATTATCGTTCAAAAGACTTTTGTCTCCATTTGGCATTTTGACAATAGAACAAGAGCTACTTAGCAGATTTTAACCTTCCTTATAGGTTGAAGTAGAAGGACGACCACCAAGGTTTTCATAAAAGTAATGATTTGTAAGGAACTATAGCGCTAAACACGCCGAAAAGTGTAGCGGAAAAATAAGTTCCTTTCTAGAAGATCCATGCGAAGGAAACCATATACTAAGTTTTGTTAAAAGGGAGTTACTGTTGCGTAACACACAAACTCCCGGCGGCTAGGATCTCAGCACGATCAAATGTTCGTGCCTCTTTTGGTATCGGATACACGTACAAGTCTTCCTCGTCCGTCTCACGAACTCAAGAAGTGGAGAAAAGAAACAACCAAAGGTTGTGCTAGCAACCCTTCTTGGAAGTTTCGGCCAAGGGAAGAGAGGAGGAGGAAAAAGAGCAAGAACACATCCACTTCATGAAAATGAATCAAAAACCCCTTTTGTACCCATTCATGAAAAATAACCTTAATGTCAATTGCCTTAATGACATTAATATTTGTCTTCATCCAATGCATCCAATACATGATCAATTCTAAATTGATCACTCTTCATCCAATGCATGATCAATTCCAAATTGACCACTCCTCTTCCTTCATGAATACAAATTCATTAATTCACTCAATGAATCTAACTCATTGATCATTAATCTAAATTGACTCAATGAGTAATTCGAATTGGACTCAATCCAATAGTTGGATCCAATTGAGTCTAATTCAATGAGTCCAATTTGAATTTGACTTAATCCAATGATTTATCATATGAATCCATCTCCATTGACTTGTTCTTTGTGTGTGACCCAATAGGTTCTCGTAATGTTGACAATGTCTTTAAAACTATTTTAGATACATAAACAATGAGTGACATCTAGCAAGGCATCATTGCTACCCAAGTTGCGAGAATGTCGAGAGCCGACTTAACCTTTCCATATCTATTATCCTGTATGGTTCAATCCTTCTATCCTTGATATCTAGATTGATCAATGAGACCATGTCATCTTCTTATCAATCTTTGTGTTTCTTGATCTCTAAGTAGACACATTCAATTAAATAAGCTCAATATCGCATATTGACTCATTTAAGCATGATCATGCATTTTTGTGTCCTACTAATTAAGGGGCCCACATATATCACTTCCGTCATATGGAAGAGATAGATTTCATCTACATCACTCACATCCCTTCGCATAACTTATTGCATACCCAGTGATCGAATTTATGGTCCACCTTATTATAGGTGACGTTTGTCGATACCAAAGTATACAACTTTTTATGTAGGGAACCATAGTGACTTCGGGTCTAAGGACTATTCATATTAATAGTCACATGAGAATATTTATGACACTCATATAACGATCCATGAAACATTCTCATGGCGGGTCATTCTCTAATATATGCTCATGTGTCAACCTGATTTCTGATATTCATGACTTATGAGATTAAGTCATCTGTTGACCTACATGCTAGTCTCAACACATTAATATTGTCCTTGTATATTAATGCTTGACTAGGAATAGTTAAGAGTAATGTTCTATATATCCACAACATCCCACTATCAATTTCACCAACTGATATGTTGTAGACCAGAACCTATTATCCTATGACATTATTATACTTATTTATTCGGCACTGAACTGAAGTAAATATAATAACCAACTTTGTCTTTTATTAATAAGTGAAATATGATACAAAAAGTGCCCTTGTCAATCATCTCATAATTGGTACTAGGGCTAATACTAACATGATCTTGGCCTACCTATTTGAATGCAAAACTCAATTGACAATCATGCCAGACACTGACGTTTCCCCACATCTAGGGAGATTGACCTTTGGCTATTACCTAGGAGTCAAGCAGGCCCTTATCTGATCACCATCAAGCACCTAAATTGCTTAAAACTGATAGAAAGATGAATAAAAAGGGTTATGTTGAAAGGCCCATGTTGAAAGTTGTTTTTGTTGGAAGGTATACACAAAGGAGGAATCTTTGCCTGACACTACAAGTGACCTAGAAATTTCCCTATATGCCATAATCAGAGAACGATGGCCAAGAACTATGCAATTGCTAGCATCCTTGTGGAGCATCATGTTGCGGGTGCTTATTGACGTAGGAAACACCCACAACTTTGTGTGTGCTACCATTTCCTGCCAATTTAACCTGGAACCATAGCAGCAAACAACATTTTTGTAGTTGTAGCCAATAGGAACTGACTGCAAAGGTCTGAGATGTACAAGAGTGAGGTTGCAACCTGGAGCAGTTTGAGAATTCCATTGGCTTGGCATGCTTGAACTGATGTCAAGGGATTTTTTAGGCCATATCTCTGAACATCTTCCTACATGACAAATTTGCAAAGTTACTAAGTATCTGGTCAGGAAAATCCACTCCATTTATCAACAGAATAGAAGAATGTGCAAAACCTAACATTGAGACATTTGCAAATACTCGATCTTGTTTGAGACTCCACATTGATTCTCTCCTTTGGTGGAACTAGGCTAACGAGATCATACTCACCGATGGAATGAATTAAATTGCGATTTACCCTTACTATATTCTATTTCATCAAAAGGATGAAATTGAATTCCAATGTGTTGAAATGTTACAAGGTATCATAAGACCTTGTAACTTTGAGACTGAGAGGTCACAATTAGACACACTCCCTATACTAGTGATGGAACTTGGAGACTGTGTCAACTGTTGACCTCTCAGTTATGCCACAGTCAGGCACATTCCCTATACTAGTGATTGTTGAGCTGCTTGATTAATTGCATGGTGCATGCCACTTCCAAAGCTTGATCTGCTCCAGCCACCATCAAATTAGGATGCATTAACCAAACGTCCAGAAAATTTCTCACTCTCATGATGGACCTTTCATATTCCTAGTAATGCCATTTAAACTTACAATTGCACCCTTAACTTCTTTTATTCCAATCATTGACGCATGAGATTTTCAAGCCATTTCTTTGTCAATTTGTGTATGTTTTCTTTAATGATATTTTAATATATACCAGGTCAACTAGTGAACACTTAGTACACATTCAAGAAGTTTCAACATCTTGTAGTGCAAAATGTAGTTCAACATCATGTTGCCAGAAGTCTGCATGAAAGCAAGATTAATGTCATTTTTCAATGTCTGCATTCCTGTATTCCTATAATCCTTGCAGATTCTTGGACCTCAGGAATACTCAAATCCATACAAAACTTTGCCATAATTGCAGCTTGCAGCTCCCTTGACCACATTAATCAAGAAATGCTTTTAAATAGACTTGAGAAATTTAAAGAATCATTCGAGAAGCTGAAGCATTCTCTCTCTAATGCATTGGTTTGCCAAAACTTTCTCAACAATTCATCATTTAATGTGATGCAACAAATTTGGGATTGGAGCCATCCTCTAACAAGAAGGTTGATCAATCACCTACTAGGCAAAGCTTTGACCCTACAAGAATGCCACCTTCCTGTGCATGAAAAGAAGCTCATCAGATTGGTAAAAACAATGAAACACTAGCCTTCTTATCAATTGGACAAGGCCTTTTGATTTTTATGACTATACAAAGTAAAATATTTATTGGGACTATACCTCATCACCATACCTTAACAGAAATAGGTAAGCAAGATTAAGGATTTTGATTTTTTTTTTTAAATCTGATATAAACAGGTAGGAATGATGTGGTTGCTGACATTTTCTCTTGGTGTGATTGCTGTGAAGTTTGTCCTTACTAGGATTTCCTGCCTGAGCTTAGAAGTCTTGTGAAGAAGTTCAACAAGAAATTAGAACACAGCTGAATCTGCAGAGTAGTCTTTGATATCCACTCGGCCAATGCACAAAGACCTTTGAGCATCAAACATGACTTAATTTCCTCAAAAACAAAGTATATTTACCTCCAAACTTTGTGAAGTGAACAGGATATTCATGAACAAGCATGATACTCAACATGGTAAGAGCTTGTGTACATTTATTTGATAATAATAATAATAACAACAACAACAACAACAACAACAACAACAACAACAACAACAACAACAACAACAATAATATATAGAAACAAGCTGGGACCTTGGAGAGCTTGTCTCTTTAATATTCAAAAACAAAACTTATGAATAATTCATAAACAAACTTATATAAAACACGCTTGTCTCTTTCTAGTACTTGTTTATATTATGATATTGTTGCCTTTTATTTTTGATGTCTTGCAATTATTGTAATTTCAAATTGTCTATGATATTTCAAAAATGAGAAAATGATATGTTTTTATTGGATCAATGTTTTTATTAAATTCTAGGAATGAGACCAACATTGGCAACATTATGGTATTTTCTTCCGACTGATAAAATGCTTATTTACTTGACCTTACCCACTATATGTTTATGAATAGCTTGTTTTCTTCCTCATTTCTATGATCATTTCATTAAATGATTTATCTGTTGTTTGTACCATCTGAAGATCTTTTCTATTTGTATTTTATTGCTTAACAAAATGAAGTGAGGGGAAATTTAAAAGCCTTAAAGAAGGAGATCACTAAAACTAAAGATGATCTAGAGTATCTCCAGGGATCAGGACAATATATTGGAGAGGTTCTTAGGCCACTTAATAATGAGCGATGTAAGTATATATGAATCCAGATTCCTAAGTGTTCTCCATATTGATTTGAAGTATTATATCCTTTTTTTCATTGAATTTCTCTATTTCCTTTATGACTTTGAATCAGTTTGTCCTAATTTTTATTTGTTAGCTTATGTATAAAACTTTAAGGTACATTCTTAAACATTGAAGCAAATGGAGGATGAAGGACTGTGTATGTATAGATGTCTCAGCCCACTGCACCTCATCAATGATTACAACCTTGCTTTGAACACATGCTAGTCTTGTCCAACCATGCCAAGAACAAGAACAGAAGAATAGGAAGCACTTTAGAAAAAAATACCTTAACACAAAATATTATCATATATGTGGTTGCAAACAAAACAAACTGAGCAAAGACATCTTTATCTTTCTTGGACTGAACATGATAAATTTCTGTTATCCTTGTGTTTGATTCAACTACAAAATCTAATCTCATCCATGGTTGCATATGTTCCACATACATGTTTGACATGAGGTACCATGTTCTTGTAGCTACAGGATTCTGCTCCAGTGTGGATCATTTGCATAACTAAATCAGCTTGAGCTCTTAGGTCCAGCCATGCTTGAACTCCCTTCAAAGCTTCATCAAACTCAATATTAGTCATTATTCCATAACTTTATATACTAGAAGGACATGATCCCTGTTGGCCTATAAATATAATCATAGTCATTTTTATTAATGGGAATGTTCATGAGGCTATTGATAGGCATGCTATTGAGATTATTGAGTAGACCAAGTCAAACTAATCTTCATGGTTATCAAAATTGATCAATACTAATATCAAATGCACTAGTTTGATTGTCCTTCATGAGAAATTGGGGATTGCAAGAATATTGATCTCAAGAATGTTGATATGGGAATACTAATCATCCTTCATGAACTGAGCATGCTTGTTCATGTGCTTAAAAGAATCAAACTTTTCTATTGATCCTAAAACTAACGCTTGGACTTGTTTCCATGGTTGCTAAGATTGATACAAGTACAGTTATACTAGTTAGATTGCCATCAGCAAATCTTTGACAAATAATTAGTTATAAAGATAAACATGATTTTTTAAAAAAACAATTAAGATTCAAAGAAATTATCTTGAAATGATAAATTCTATTAGAAAATAGATGGAAACAATTAAAATGTTGCCAAATCAAAAGTGAAAATGATGAGCATGAATGAAATTTGGTCAAATTAGGTTTATTCAGAAAACTTGGGGATTTAGCTAACTTTTTGCTGACTTAAATTTCTTATTTGTGATTATTATGTTATGGATCATTCAACCTCGCTAATGTTTAAAGATAGCCACTAGCTATACTATGTGCTTCATCTAAATTTTTTGCTCAATGCATACAATTGAGAGAAATCTTATAAGCTTGATTTGGTTGAGGTCCAAATATTAAATAACAATCAAACTTTATCGAAAATATTTGATAATTTAATACTACTTAATAACTTTACAATAATAAAAAAAAAAAAGGTAGCCTGGGGCACGAAGCTCCTGCCATGCGAGGCCAGGAAGGATCCATTGTACAGAATCTGACCATATTTTTTGCTAGAAACTATTTCCAGGATTCAAACCTGTGACCTTTAGGTCACAAAGTAACAATTTTACCATTACGCCAAAGCTCCCTTTCAACTTTGCAATAATAAATATGTTTTAATATTTATTATAGTAGAATTTTCTTTCCAATGTTATTACAATATATTTGTTTTGTTTATAGCTTCCATAATAGTAGGTATGATTTATTATTTATGAATTGACCCTAATCCTCTATTTTCTTTTCATGATTTTGTCATTTTAATTTGAAGGGGTGCCTTGGCGCAACTGTAAAGGTGTTGCCATGTAAACTGGAGGTCACGGGTTCGAGTCATGGAAACAACCACTTGCAAATAGGGTAAGGTTGCATACAATAGATCTTTCTCGGGACCCCGCATTGGCGGAAGCTTTGTGCACCAAGCTGCCCTTTTTTTAATTTACTGCAATGTTATAAAGTAGTATTAAATTATCAAATATTTTCGATAAAGTTTGATTGTTATTTAATATTTGGAACTTTCGATAAAGTTCCTATTTGCTTAGTGTACCGGGTTGCCCTTTATTCTTTCATTTTAATTTATTTCTTAAGTTTATTATTACCCATTTCCTCTGTTTAGATTTATTTGAACTAATAGGACACCTTTGTTTTTTTTCTAGTTATTGTACAGGCAAGAAGTGGAAAAAGGTGGGTTGTTAACTGCTGCAACAAAGTGCACAAAGGGAAACTAACAGCAGGAACACGGGTGGCTCTTAACATAAATGCTCTTACAATTATGCGCTGTCTTCCAGGAGAGGTTGGTCATGAGTTTGTTGATTCATGTTTCAGGTCAACTTACTTGAGTTAAGATTATGTATTTTTTATGCATTACTTTTTCTTCATTTCAATTAAAGAGCAATATCAACAAATCTTTACACCTTGTTTTATTGCTTTTTCTTCATAAAGAGCAATTACCAACAATTTTTTACACATTATATTGTTATCTGTAGGTTGATCCTGTTGTGTATAACATGCTGCATGAAGATCCAGGATATGTTAGTTACTCTGCTGTAGGTGGGCTGTCAGACCAGATAAGGGAACTGAGAGAGTCAATTGAGCTGCCTCTTATGGTTCCTGAACTCTTCCTCAGAATAGGAATTAAACCTCCAAAGGTTCGTATTAGTATAAGATTATTACACATTGTACAAATCTCTTGTGATTTTAGAGATTTTTTCTGGACAAAAGCCATAGAAGGATCCTAATTTTCAGAAAGCAGAGTGTTGACCCTTTCTACAAGGTTCATATTAAGGTCCTATGGAAAAAACATTCCTTGTTTCCCCCTACCCCTCAAATGTTCCGAGTGTAGGATTGCTATATTTTCATGGGGCATTATCAGGGACTTTTAGGAAAAGGGGCCTTATGAGTAAAGCATTTTCCCAATTTTGACCCCACATTGTGGTATTTTTAGTTACTACCTTTATGAAGGGGAGATGGCCATTGCAGTTTTTGCTAGTTAATGAACTGTGCAGAAATAGGTTTTCTATTGTCACAGGGGGTTCTCCTCTATGGTCCTCCTGGTACTGGAAAGACACTACTGGCGAGATTAATTGCTAGCAACATAAATGTGAACTTTCTAAAGGTGCTTTGATTGTGATTTGTAATAGGATGCTGCTATTCTGTTTGATTGTTTTTTTTGTTGTTTTTAACTTCTTGACCATTATGAACAGGTTGTGGCAAGTGCTATAATAGACAAATATATAGGTGAAGGTGCACGGCTGATTAGGAAGATGTTTGGTTATGCACGTGCCCATCAAGTAAAGTTTCTTCTCTATATTCCTTACCATTTTTTCCTGTATTTTAAGTTAAATATGATGAAATTTTAATAAATCTTGTTTATCTCCTAATTAATTCTCCACCACATTTTGGCATTAAAATTTTATAGTTTTCACAAATTCTATCCAACTCTTTACAATGACATTTTACATTCTAAATCTTTGTATTTGTTAGCCTTGCATTATTTTCATCGATGAGATTGATGCCATTGCGGGGCATCATTTGAGAGAGAGTACCTGTGCTGATCGGGAGATTCAACGAACACTAATGGAACTGCTCAATCAACTGGATGGATTTGATCAATTAGGGAAGGTAAATCGTATTATCTCAATGACTAAATTGTATAAAGTTGCTTCAATCTTCTGCTACATTGGCAAGTTTCTTGGGCTTCTATCCTTGAAGACAGTTGCTGAGTTTAACATACGAGCTCTTTGAAATTGTTTGATGATATTTCTATCTACATGGATCTTTTATATATATGATCCTTGTCAGTTTGTTTTTCTGACAAGCTAATGCTATGTTCTTCAGTTTCAATAACTAAATAGGAACATGTTGCAAGGTTTCAACTAATGCACATTGCACGTAATTTTATCAAGAACTCAAGATGAATTGAGATGTTTTTACTCCTTTAATTATTTGTAAATAGATAGATATTCAATTAAATTAAAATTTTAAGAAACAAGTTAAATTTGAAAATTATCTTCAAATAAGTGATAGTTTCTAAAGAAAATTTTTAACCTATTCTTCCTACAATATCAAATGTGTAAATTATTTTAAAATATAAAATTAATTATAAAATGTAATTATAAAATTCAACTTTAAGTCAATTAAATTTAGTTAACTAATAATTCATATTAAATTATTATCAGTACAAAATACTAAAATTAATCTATGTTAATGAAAATATTCTGACAAGTATTAGTATATTATAATTATAAAACTAAAATTAATAAATCCTATTAAATTTAATTTAGCAAAATTTACAGTTATATTAATTATTTTAAATTTAGATTAAATTTTCTTAGTTAAATAAGTCTTAACAATTTGTATAAAAGCAAACTACAAAATTAATACTCTGACTAATTGACTAATAATTTATATTAATACTTTTACAATAAGATATCATATTACTTATCTTTGGCTAACCTGTAATTATTTTACTGTCAATTAACATAATAATTGAAATTGCATGTCAGAAAATCAATCTAAAATTATTTGAATTTAAATATCACAAGTTAATTAACCTCATAAACTAACAACTGATCCTAAATCCAAGCTTAACCCCTACCCACATGGGCATCCACTGTCCTCATTCCTCAATGGACGTGCTCATCGCTTGATGAGTAACCACTCAAAAAATGTAGTTGCATGGAGATGGCGACTGCGGCAATTGTGGGCAAGTCATTGATGGAGTGTGAATCTGAATTGGGGTTTGCATGCTCTATCGAAGGTGCAAAGCGTTGGAAATGCCACTAGAACATTCTATGAAAGGAACAGTGGCTGCTACCGTCTACATTAGAGTTCCAATCTGTTAGTTAATGTGGTGGATATGTGTCTTGGTCATAGGTTGACCTGCAAAATTTCTGTTCTATTATCCATAAGTCTGCATACTAAACTTGTTTGCATTCTGAGCAAAAGCCATCAAACTATGGTGCAGTTTGGTAATGATCCATTTATCTAAACAAATTCTCCTTGTGTGGCTACATCAACCATCAAATTCTTTATGTTACTTATCATAAATGAGGCTGAGAATATGTTTCTCTTAGTTTTGTAACTGAAATATATTTTCACTTAGTTTAGTTTAAGTGATTGTACTGGGTTTCTTTGAGGATAAACAATATATGTAATCTTAGTCTTGTAAGTAGAGAGGGTTTTCATAACTGGAATCCTGTGTACAATATAAGATATATTGTCATCTCTAGAGTCAATGTAACTCCAACAAAATCTTACAATAATGCAGCACATTTTTTTGTAGCTGAAATCTTATATTCCATAGCATGTTTCATTGGACACAAATAAGCATTTCCTCCCATTATGGTTTTAGGTTAAAGTGATTATGGCAACAAATCGACCAGATGTTCTAGATCCGGCTCTACTTCGCCCTGGCAGGCTAGACAGAAAAATTGAGATTCCTTTACCAAATGAACAATCAAGGATAGAAATTCTTAAAATACATGCTGCTGGGATAACAAAGCATGGTGATATCGACTATGATGGAGTTGCAAAACTTGCAGAGGTAAGTATTTTTATCCTTGATACGCATATTGTGATCAATTTAGTCTGGATTAAATTCTCCTTCTGGTTCTGGTTTAACATCTGTTTTTACTGGTAACTTTTTTTCTTTTTCTAGGGTTTTAATGCAGCAGATCTTAGGAATGTATGCACAGAAGCTGGATTGTCAGCTATTTGTGCAGAGCGCGACTATGTGGTTCATGAAGACTTTATGAAGGTAAAATATTTCTCATGGAAAAATTTCTATGCAGCAGATCTTAGGCATATTTTGTTTCTTCTGTACCTGGAGCCTCTTGCCCATCCAAAACTTTTGAACATTGACTTTTTTCAGTAACTCAAGTGTTTAGATAAAATGTAAAAGTTACTCAAATATATTGGAGTTGCAGATGATTCTGAAAGGAACTGCCTGGATAACTATTGTTTATGGTGGTGGATATCATATATTGTATATTTTATATTTAGAGAAAATTTTATGGACCACCTCTCTTTATTGACTTCAATGTGTTGGATTTGTGCTTGAAAGCATAATAGTTCTGTAAGAAACTGCTTTGCCCCAACGGTTCAATTTTTTTATAGGACCAGAATGACTTCTGCGGTGAGAAGTCAAATGTGTTTCCTGAATTTTTTTTGTGTCAGCAAAAATGCTCCTTGTAACCGTCATTCATCATCTTGTCTCAAGTTGGATTCTCTTTTTTCTTCCCAATTATCATTGTGTTTGTTTAGTAGTTGAACCAAAACAACTTTTCTTTCAAGTTGTCACAATATACTAAGTTTATGTTTTGTATCTCTTTCTGCTTCAGGCTGTGAGGAAAATGAATGAAACAAAGAAACTAGAATCTAGTGTTCATTACAGTGTCAAATTTGGCAATGACTAGGTTACTCTTGAGATATTGATGTTGGATACAACATTTAACTGTGATCAGCAATTTGCTTTTGCTCGATCGTTTGATCTCATGAATGAAATTTACAGATGATGGCTTTGGTTTCAGTATTTTGCTTAAAAATCTCTCTTCATCATGAATTTGTTTAGTTCTATTGTGCTTGTTCGATTATTTGTTTCTCTTGTTATTGTTATTAGCTAAGGTTTGCATAACTTTCACCAACTAGAGTTTTAAATTCTAATTTTTTCCAACTCCATCTTTGCACCCATAGACAAGCAGTCCAAATGAACTGTGTGAATTGTCAAAAATATATTTCTTCCCCTTTCGCCTCTCCTAAATAGAAGCAGATTAATAAAAAAAATTGATAAACTCAGTTAGCTTCAACTACTAGCCCTGAGGTGACTAGTCTGGTCTTATAAAAATTTTCCACCGACAAACAGGGTAAATTGAGAAGTGCTTGTGGTGGGCGGCCATAAATCCTAACATCCTTTAGTTGTTCGTCCCATTTAGAGAAAAAATTCAACAACTCTTAATATGTTGATGCCTCCAACAATAATTGATTGAAATTTATCTTTGGTCGACTCATCCTATGATAAATTGAATACTTAGCCACAAATAGAAATATTTTGTTTGCTTATTCATTTGTTTGAGTCACTTGGCCAATTAACACAATCCATCAAAGTTGATTGATTTGATACATCAGTTGGCTAGATCAAAACTTCTCATATCCATAAATTGACTAGAGCCAACTAAAATCATGAACCAGTTATTTGTTCGATGGCTCAACCTCTAGTCATCGGTTGGCTAGTATACCATACTAGTCGATTGGAACACTGACTACAACCAATGTAAGGTTTAGTGCGCCTATATTAAAATCTACCCTTGTCCAGATACAATTGCTCTTGACACTCAACTCACTAAGTGTTATATGTGCCTCAGGTCAAGTCCCACTTCCTTCAAATGCACTCAAACTCTTGACTTCTCTTCTTTTGAAGTTTTCTTCTCCGGCTCTGTCACTCTTTGATGCTTCTTATTCTACAATCCCTTAGAAGCTCCATGCTATTATTCATTGATTTCCATGGACCTTAAGTCATTGTGTATTTGTCAATCTTGGTTGCGTCGAGTCGTTTCCTTGTATATTCCTCTAAGTCCCGTGCGACTCAAATCCACACATCAACACTAAAGACAATCCTAAGATAATTTCGTTGCCCAAACAATAAATCATATGATTGATCCCATCACCAAGAGAATGACTAATAATGTTTTTTTTATATATTTAATAATATATTTTAGTTAGATAAAACATAAATGAAATTTGGAATCTAAATTGTGCTTGCCCTACACTTGTGCTTCCTCTTAGCTATAGGAATATTAAAATTTTTTATTTGTCATTAAAGTTTTTCATTCAAGTTTTTAGTTTAAACCTTATCCTTTATCTTCCTTTCCTTTGACAACATAAAAAAAAAGATTGCATCATTCAAATTATACAAAAAGAAATAGTACCAAAATCATAAAAATTACTGTAAACTTGTATTTGATACCTTTTGTAAGACACAATCACAAGTTTATCCCATCAAAAGAGCCTAAAAATTTTTAAACGAAAATGTTTTGCTCTAACCCAATCGACTGATATTATGTACTAGTTGATTACTACTAGTGTCAGTCAACTGAAGTAGTTTTGATTTCTAAATTGCACTCAGGTGCCAATGCACTAAAAATTTAAAAAGTGTATAAATTTGGTAAACATATATATATTTTTTAAATCAATCTATCAAGTAACAATATAGCTTTTATATGGAAAACCATTTTAATTTTTAAAATTGACCAAAAACTGAAAATATCAAAAATATGGAATTATATATCAACTTTGAAACTCTTATTTTGAATTCTTATCTTTGAAAGTAGAAATCTTAAGTTTCTAAAATATTAAACTGTATTTTTCAAAACAAAATATCTAATCACGATCTTAAAACAAAATGCACACAATAAATACGTTGGTCTTCCCCATAATTGAGCAATGATCACTATTTTAATACTTTCTTCAGTTCAACAAGATGCATCAAGCAATGTGAACTACTAGTATCTTCTTAACATATCATATTTATATCTAAGCGTCCAATATAAAATTCATGTTATATCTACAGTTTTATTGTATGTAAATGAGGTATCCTTAAATACATGTACATGTCATTCTACCCATATCAAGTCAATCATAATCTCGTATGGTTGATTATCCAAGAATACTCTAACAAGTAGAATTGATTTGGACACCCAAAATAGGTTACCTCCAATTAGATTCACCAAATACTCCTTTGAGATCAATCTACTAGCAATCATTTTGCACTTGATCTCCCCCTAACAATTAAACAATGGTAGGTCATCTCATTCTTAGATCCTTTGTATCCTAACCCACACTACAAGACTAACAGCTATGTTTTTGGTATCCTCAGTGCAATTTATAATAATAATCATTTTTTTTGTATCCTTTGCATAGACCGGTCTACTGCCGCCTTGACCCGGTAATCTACTATTGTCTGAACTCATTCATCCACCACCATATGGACCCGATCCTCCAGGATTGTTCTAGTGTCATGACTCAAGCCCTCAATTTTTTATTCTCAGCCCTTAATGCTTGTACTTCAGCTGATGAAGAACTCGGACAATCTCTAAATCTAGGAGTACACAGTACAGATTATAGATTAAAAAAATCCAAGATAATTTTTTTGTTAATGAAAAAGCAAAGTGGTAGGAATCACATAAAGAAAAAATAGTTGGGACAGTGGAGGAACTAACTACATGTGAGACTGATAGTGATCAGGATGAGAAGCTGACATCTTAAAAATAATAGTAACTCATAAACTGAACCTTAGATACCCAGTTGTAAATCATGTACTAAGTCTTTCATTGGCCAACACATTTCGTCAGGCTCACCATAAATCTAATTAACATAAAAATGAAGCAACAGTTTAAAGTTGATTTGTTAAAATAAAAAAACTAAAAACCGTTCCACCCCGCATTTCCGCAGGCTCATACCAAAAATACTTGCTCATCTCAATCAATATAAAAGGAGAAAATCACGGATGACTATTAATTTTGGACAGTTGAATAACATATGAGAAGGACAAACACCTAGTTATTAGTCAGGATTTAATTCCTATATCTTATGATGATAACATTACTTTATACTAATCAACTCTCCATCCCAAGGGGACTAATAACAAACATAATTAAGTATATGAAAGGGCGTTCCACATATATGATGAGAGTATTTTCTAGATCATGTGTGAATATGAAACAATATGGAGTGAAGAATACGTAGAAAATTTTAAGACACTTTCATATATATAAGTGGACATGAAACCAAACCAACAACAACCAATTTGAATACTATACCTTCCCGTGGTTCTTTCTAAGCTCCAGGAACTCATATATATATCTGCATGCCAAGGTTCCAAATTAAATGTAAAGCAAATGCACCTAACATATTTAAAATCAAAAAACACAAATTCAGATTTGAATTTAGGCCGCTGCTATGAAATCGTAGTCAATGAAGAGTAACCAAATTACCCTTCTGTTGCCTCCCCCCGATCACCATAACGAGCAGTATCATTCAACACCCTCAGCATTGAAACAATGCCATTGGATACTAGCTAGCTTCATCTGTTCCACGGATATAACTACCAGTTGCACGAATGTTGTGAACAGAAACACCAATTCCTCGAGCTGATTTACTTATTATTGCACACTCCTTGAGAGTATCATAAGTGCCTTCAATGCTATCTTCCTTCTAGTAGGGACGGATCCAAGAATTAGAGTTAGGCTGGGCCGATCCTGAGTTGGTTGAGTTCGCTAAGGATGTTGTAGAAGAGGTCTGAGTTCACTTTACACGAGCACGTTACCATCTTGCCTTTTCCTAAATTTTATTGAATTTTAAATTTTTATTGAATGGATTTTTCCATTATTTATAAAACAATCAAGTTAATTTACCAATAATGATATCTAATCTCTACCATCACCCTCCTCAGTGTTGGAACATAATTCGAAATTCGGATATCATATTTCTACACTCCTATGCACAGCAAAAAATTAAAATTTTATTTGTGATTTAACAATTAAATCAAAAGAGTATTCGTATGATTTTAAAACAAACATAAACATGATCTTTTCCACTTGGGCTTGGAAAATAAAAGTCCCCAACTCAGACAATTTCAAATAATAAAAATAGTGAAAGATCCGAGTGAGAGGAATGTCGTGCAGGCGGAACAGAACAACTACCCCGCACAGCAGCTGAAAGGAGTTCGACACTAATTGATGAAGAGAGATACGAAAGTATTTACAAACGGTGGGAAAGAAGGGGTGAATAGGAAATCGCAGACCGGTGGTAAACTGATCCCTAAAGAAGCAAAGACAGCTAGGCGTCGGAGAGTTTGGCCGATCGGAAGGAGAAGGAAGAACAACTTTGTAGCCAGAAGGAAACTCAAAGGCAGCTGTCAGACTCTTAGCGTCACCGGCGTCAAACCTGAACTCAGTAGAGGTGTACCAAAGCCCAGGGACGCCGACAAGTGGCTGTGAGGAACTCACCATCGCAAAAACAAAGGAGAGCGAAAAGATGCGAGGGGAAGGAAGCCTACTGGAAGAATATCGCCGGAACACAGATGAAGAAACGTCAAAAAACTCGAAGACGGGTGCGATTAGAAGGAAGTATACTAGAAGGTCGCCAGAGGAGCAGGAAAGGAAGAATATCACACGAGCACAGAGACAGAGTGTCGTCGGAGAACTCGAAGACGGAAGTGCGCAAAGACAGCAATAAGCCCGAGTTTATAAACCTCAGGGTTGGCCGACCGGAGCCGTCCGATCTAGGTTGCGAAAACCTAAGCAAAAATTGGGCCATTGAATTTGAAGTGCCAAAGGTCACACCGCCAACGGATATTCGCCTGTCACTTCAGGCGTGCGGCAGCAGCGAGCGAGACACGTGGCTCCTCGCCACGGGCCGACATTTAATGAGGACAAATAAAAGGCACGAGGGGCGCGCTCAACCATAATGCGCAGGGATTTGCACGATTCCCCAGAAATATGAGTGATGTAAGCCTGGATCGTGCTCACCCAAAGAAGCCCAAAAGATTTCCAAGTATGAATATTCGTTGTGCCGATCGGCTTAAGGGAGTAGACCTAAGGCCAAACGATAATCTTCAATAGGTCGACCGGCAAAGAACAATCACATAGCCAACCGTTGCGCTACATTAGTCCGATCAGAAACCAAGGAGTGTCGAAGCCGATTGGGTCAAAAGCTTCCCAGATAATTTTGTCCAGTCAATTGGACTTGCAACCTCCTTTGACTAGACTTGAGGGGGAGACATGTGATGCGGTAATAAGGAGGGGCCCCACCCTGCGGAGGAGAGCTGTCACGGTGGAGGTCAAAGTTAAGGTGGTCAACGCTCAGATATCATCGTCCGGTCGAGCGAGCATGCCCCGACCGAGGGAGAATGTTCTGATCCGATCCTGTCTTTGACACGGGGAATTGTCAAATGACCGACGCTCAAGGGAGTAGTGGACCCCGGATGGAAGAGGAGACGATGTGCAGAAGCCGGGTCGAGCAGCTACCCCACTCAGCCTTGTGATAGGGCTCGGTATTGGCACAGTGGAGCTCTGCCGACCGAACGAGACACAAAAACAGCGGAGTTATGACCGAGCTGACACATGCACAGGAGTAGCGAAGTTTCGGCTGAGCGGACAAGACATAGGAGCAGCGAATTTCCGGTCAAACGGCCAACCCGCTCGGCTTAGCAGCATACTCCCTCTATTTTCTATCGACATCCTTTTGGGAGTTAGTGCTGCTGACATCGGGCATAGACAACCAGAAGATTGTACGACGGAAGCTTTCACTATCACTTCAGATATATGCTCGGCCTGTTAAGGTACTGTGTCAGGGACATTTTACTGACAAATCTTTTCAGGAAAAATTTTGGGAAGTGTGCTTATCTTGGAAAGCGTGCACACGCGCTACAGGTGTAAAATACTGTAACAAAATAATAATAAGGTTTAATGGACGAATAATTTTAACAGAATTTTTAGAAATTTTTTGGAAATTTTTCGAAACTCGTATGACATATTTGAGGAGATGAATTTATAGACTTGGGAGATGAGAGCTTAGGCTCTCCCCCTATGTTTGGGGTAGGAGGATAGATGTATTCTGACAACATCCTGCCCACTCGGTCACTCAGAGGTAGTGGTGATAGAGTGCACAGTTATCATAGCCCTACCTACTCGACCTCACCATCGTGTGTGAAGTGGCTGACTGACGTCAGGGGTGACTATGTCATTTGCATCATATGCATGGATTGCATTTATTGCTTGTGATTACTGCATTTTGTGTCACGCCCCCAGAAGAGTCCCTGTCCGAGAAAATTTCGGTAGCATCTCCCCTGTACGGCGGACAATCAAAAATTTTCTACAAGCACTAAATACTCAGCCACAGGCGGCTGGAATCATAACAATAATAAAAATCAATCACCACGCAGTTTATATATATATTCAGCCTCTGGCTGACACAACCACGCAGTAATAATACTCTGACTCAAAAACCACCCTACTCAACTACACTCGTAAAGCTCAAAACCGACGAACTCACCTCTTCTGCCAACCAGGCAGGCATGTAGTAGAATAAAAACCAAATCCAAATCCATCGATATAATAAAATCTATATCATGTCCATAAGCAAATAAATCCAGAACATAACAAGTTCAAACTGTCTAGAACAGAAAGAAACCAAAGAAAACCAAACATATCTTGGAGGTCTGCAGGACTAGCACTACGTGCAGATGGAGACTAGCGACTGTGACAGCATCAACCTGAAAATATCAATAATGGAGGCGGGGTGAGTCCAACACTCGGCAGTACAGTTGATATGCAGTAAAGAAACAACACCTAGCACTAATCGTGCGTACGGTCTCACGATAAGAAAGATAAAATGCATCTCAAGTAAGCAGGAGAATGTTGACTAACCAGTCCCGAGTATAAGGTCAAACAAGAGTGGTATAGGAATCATGACGCCAAACATAGGTATCCAACAATACGCGTATAAACGCAGAACCACAAACACAGCAATAAATGCATCATGCGTATGATGTCAATGATGCGTCCGGTCACCCGACGCCAGTCGATCATCTCACACACATAGTGAGGCCGAGTGGGTAGGTCTGTGACAACCGTGCACTACTCTCGATGAGTGACCGAGTGGACGGATCTTGTCGAGTACACCTATCCTCCTACCCCAAATCATAAATGGGGGCTTGATGCTCTCATCTCCGGTGCTCAAAGACGGGAGGAATCTTCGGATAACACATCAGGTCACACTACCCGGACGGCGGTGCCTAACAGAGTCCCTGCAGCAACACACTGGCTGAATCGACCACTAACCCATGGTGGTGGTGTGTGCAGATCCAAATGGCGATGTGCTCAACAATAATGGAGCGAACTATCGCACAGCATGCAATCATGCAAATGATGCATGGCAATAACCATATAAACATCCTGACCTAATCCATATATATAGAAAAGTGCACCCTAGGTCAACGAATTATATCGAACAAAGGTACACAGAAGGTACAAAAACCTAGATCCTAAACATGGTGAAGCATGGTATATCACTACCCCCTATAAGCATGTATAAACAAATAAAGTATACATAGGATGCAAATCAAGCAATCAATCAATCATGTATCAGATATTGGATAGTGACTAACCGAAACAAATAAAGGACATAATTAATGCAATATGTTAATTTCATTACTAAGCATATCAAAGACAAAAAGTCAAAAGTACCCGCCTCCAATCGAAAAGTCCAAACTGGTCCAAATACGACGTCGAGATACTCGTCTCGCGTCAAGGTCCTGTGTCAAACAAATATACTTTTTATTTAGCTAAAAATCTAATTGTATAGCTAAATAAAATCCCTAAAATAATAATAATAATAATTTAGGGCAAAACCCTAACTATAAACCTCAACCTACCACAATGTGCATAACCAAACGAAATCTCAATTAGGGTTAGGAAACCCTAATTGCTTAACCTATTCCTACATACTCACCAAAACTGTGGTAGCTAATAGGATCCTCGACCGGGGAAGTCCACAGTCGTAAGACGGTGGCCGCAACTGAGTATGGCTACAATTTAATACTCCACTCAGCACTTGCCAGCCCGAAATCAGCAGAGCAGTAATGCCACTGATCGAACCTGCAACCCTCTGTAAATGGAGAACATCTGGTGATGATCCACGGTAGATAAAGGACAAGAACAGATCACAAAAATCAAGATCTAAACCCTCACCTTGCTGTCGCACTGCCGAATCACTACTGCTCTGAGGAAGAGGCAAGGTTCGGAGCTAAGGCACAAGTGTAGTCGGTTGTCGGTGCTAGGGCACAGTGAAGAGGTGTTGGCAGTCGGCGTCGGCGTCGCCGTCAGCGCGATCGGTGACTGTGAACCCAATCTAGGGCACAGCGGCGGTTGGCGTCGCTGAAGGGGAGAGGGATCGGGAGGCAGAGGAGTCGGCCGACCCTTGCTCAAGCGCCGGCAAGGAGAGAGAATCGGGAGGGCGGCTCGGCCGGCGATGACTCGCGGGTCGCCGTTGCTTGGACAGGGAGGAAGAAGGGAGGCGGCGTTGACGCTGGGTCGGCACTGCTTCGTGCGGTGTCGGCTGTGGCGACGGCTCGGGAAAGAAAATGGAGGAGAGGCGAGGGGAATCGGGTTCGGCGAGGAGGTGAAAACCGTCGCATAGCAGCAGTTAGGGCAGAAGATCGGGGGAAAAAGAAGAAGGCGCGGGGGAACAGTGTCGGGGAACGACGTCGGGCTTAAAACGCAGTGAGGAGAAAAAAAGAAAAGGAAAGAAATAAAGAAATAAAATAAATAAATAAACATTTCCTCGTTTAAAAGGGTCGCCTAAACAGGTTTTTCCGGGTCCCGTTTTTATCCCCGTTAACTCGTCCATACGAGCTCCGAAAAATTCCCGAAAAATTTCCAAAAATACTGGAAAATTCCCTTATTCATATTCGCCTATTTCCGATATTTTACATTTTGGATGCTGCATTTTGGTGGTTGCATATGATTGACATGCATACATAAGACATTATGTATTTGATCTGACGACCCTATACATGTTGGTATGGTTCACACCCTTATGTTCGGATAGGAGGTCCTGGTGAGTACAATTTCTTCTGTTGTTCAGTTTTGCATTACTTGTTATTGTTCAGAAGACTGTATTGCATAATTATTACTGATAGTTATATCTTACTATGCATATTTGATCGATACCCGCTGAGTTCTTGAACTCACTCCATTGATTTATTCTTATTTCAGGTTGAAGCCGTCAAGAGATTCCAGTTGCTAGTCCCCACTTCGTGTCGAGATGGATTTCTATTTTTGGACTTTGGTTCCTTGTTTTGTGATCTACCGACTTGTGATGTGTAGTTCTTGCACTCGTGGATTTTATATCGAGTTTTGGTACACTGCCCATGTTTTTCCGCTGCGATGATTTTCCGTTGTGGGTTGTGTTTACCTCTTTGTAGTGGAGTAGGTTTTATATTAAATTGCATGGAATGTTTACTTATTTTATCATATATGTTTCCAGCCGTGTTGGCTGAGGATTTAGAAACCCTGAGGGTTATGTATTTCAGGATTCAGATTGTCACCGGTACAGGGGAAATGTTGTCGGATTTTTGTCTAGCAGGGACTCCTCTGGGGCGTGATAACAGGAGCTCTATATAAAGGGGGGTTCAAGCATCGACGAAGGTATGCAATAGATATTATTCATGCTACTGTTCATTCTTGTTGTTCCTCCGTCTTCTATTTCATCGTCGGTGACTGACTTGAGCGTCGAAGGGTCAACGTCAGGGACCCCTTCTCTGGCTCGGCACTGACGTAATTTATGTTACAGGTCAGAGCGGAGTCTACGGACGATCAACGGGAGTGTCACATCTCCAATTTTATATCTCATCGACTTTCGAATAGGATCTATGTATTTACCCATCTTGTAAAAAGGTTCTCCGCAGCTGAAAAGTGTTCGGAAGGAAGGAAGGAAGAAGTGGATGGCGTTCGTGCATATCTTTGGACGTAAACCTAATTTGTTCTTGTCTTATTTTATTTATTTATGTTAATTGCTGCGTGCTAATTTGCTAAATAAGAATTATGCGAAAACAAAAAGAAGTGGATGCTATCCACCTCCTCTAACATTGATTCGATTCTACAACAGTGTCATTTAACTAGCCCAGCAAAATTTTGCAACAATAATAACAAAAAGAAATTATGCATGAAAATTAGGAATTTTATAGGATCTTCTTGCTTTTACTAACCTCCACGAATGCTTTACAGCTTGTGCTCGTGGAAAGCGACAAGAAGGAAATTATACATAAAAATTACAATCTTCTTGCTTTTTAAATGTAGAAACTACGCTTCTCGGTCTTTAAAAGATTGATAAAAAAAAAACCACAAGAGAAGCACGAACTCATACAATACTAAGCTCCATGAATGATTTTCAACTGGAGCTCATATAAAGTGATACCGAGGAAGCATAAACTCCATCTTTGCGATCAATCAAGGTTTCATGGCTGCCTTTCTCAACAATGACGCCGTTCTTGAGAACTGCAATTGTGTTAGCACCCTTTATCGTTGATAGGCGGTGCGCCACAATCAATGTTGTTCTACCGACCATAGCATGATCTAATGCTTCTTGTACCACATGTTCTGATTCGGCATCCAGAGCGCTTGTTGCCTCATCTAGTAGCAAAACCTTAGGATTCTTCAAAATGGCACGAGCAATTGCAACGCGTTGTTTTTGGCCGCCAGAAAGTTGGATGCCTCTTTCTCCTACTAACGTTTCATATCCTTGAGGCAAACCTGATACAAAGTGATGTGCATTGGCTATTTCTGCAGCCGCAACAATCTCTTCTTCTGTCACAGCTCCTTCCTTGCCGTATGCTATGTTGGCTCGAATTGTGTCATTGAATAATACCGGCTCTTGGCTAACCAAACCCATTTGTTGCCTTAGCCATTTTACTTTAAGCATCTTGATATCTATTCCGTCAAATGAAATACTACCTGAATCTGGGTCATAGAATCTCTCCAATAGTGCAATTGCTGTTGATTTCCCACAACCGCTTTCCCCGACGAGCGCAACAGTCTGAGAGGAGAACGAAAGATGGAACAATATAACATTTTAACAATATATACTATGTCTATCGGTAAAAACTAATCAGTGTACCTTTCCTGAACTAATAGTCAAGCACAAGTCGGTGAAGATTTGAACAGGGCGAGCCGGATACTTGAACATGACGTGCAGGAACTCTATGTCGCCCATTACGTTCGTTAAAACCACACCCTCTCCGCTGCTTGAATCAATGTTGGACTTTCTATCAATGATTGAGAAAATCGAAGCAGCTGAAGCTTTAGCTTTAGTGGTATCAGGACCTAGTGCACTTGTGTTCGAACTTACAATTGTTGCCACTGTTAAGCAAAAGAAAATCTGCCATTCCCGAATGAAATAACTAGTTCAATGATAGGAATTAAAATGAAGCGAGCAAGAAAACTGTGCTATATTTGCATGTTGCTCACTCTGAAAATTTCATTAAAATCGACCAAGCCGTTTTTGACGAATCTTGCTCCGACGTAAAAGCAAAGGGCATATGTGAAATAAAGTATCATGGATGAGAAGCCAAAGCCTAAACCACTGGCAATCCCTCGACGAATGCCATGTTTCAAGGGAGCTTCACATTTCTCTTTGTATGCGTCCATCACCCTTCTTTCAGCAGAAAAAGAGGCAACTGTTCGTATACTGCTGATTGCATCACTTGCCACTTGACTAGCTTCTTCATACATAGCCTGGAAACTCACATCGATTAATTAATTAGTACAAAAATTAAGTTTTGGCAATAGCTAGCATTTGAGGAGCTTGTACCTTAGCATCTGCGCTGAAGCCCTTCAAGAACTTTATTTGAAGATAACCTTGAAAACCCACCAGAGGTATGACAACAATAATAATTAGAGTTAGTCTCCAGTTTGCGACTAGCGCAATAACAATCCCTGCAGTAACTGTCGATATGCTCTGCACCATCATGGCCAAGTTATCTCCAACGAGACTTCGAACAATTGCAGCATCTACTGATAGCCTTGAACCAATTGCGCCACTGCAAATGAAAAATGATATAGATGACTTAGCGTTTTGCCTTTTACATTGAAAGCTAATTCTGCAATTCTTCTAATAGAAATATCTTAAGCTGTTGGGATTTGACCTCGAATTTGAAGGTTCATCAAACCAACCAATTTCTTGGTGAACAACTTTCTGAAATGATAAAGCACGGATGCGCTCAACCAACTTTCCGCCCGCAATAGCAAAGAAGAAATATTGGAATGCCGAAGAAAGCAAAGCAATGAGGCCCAAGATCAGGTACATCAATGCCCAAAATCTCGCATGCTTTCGTAGTTCATGTGCTGGCTCAAAGAATGTCTTTATTGAACTAGAAATGAGAATTCCAAAAACTGGGAAGACTACTCCATACACTGCTGATGCAATGGATCCCAAAATCAGAATTGGTGTCTCTGGCTTGTTGAGATAAGCAAGTCTCCTGACGGGGGTGTTCTTGCCAAGCTTATCATGACCAGTCAACCTTTCTTTATCTTCCTCTACCATAAAATTTCCATCTTGTACATCAACAGAGCCAGGCAGACCAAATCCTAAATTAAAAGTGTGACGACTGCTCCCACCCAATGAAGAACCTCTGCTACACGATCTGTTTAGGGATATCCGTCCAAAGGATGCACTATTAGATTTTGTAGCATCAATCTTTGGTCCACGCCTTTCATTCTCAGTTGAATTCTCTTCTTCTCGGTGAATCGCTTGTAAACGTATGAGTTGAGAGTAAGCACCGTTGGAATCTTTTATTAAAGTTGAATGAGAACCTGCTCAAGTGAGTTTGTCAAACAAAACCAATGTTAACATACATTTTAGTTCAAACTTGCAGAGAAAAATTGAGGAGGTTTCTGAGAATTGAACCTTGTTCTACAACTTTTCCTTCGTGCAGAACAGTTATGGTGTCAGCATTCCTCACAGTGCTCAAGCGATGTGCTACAATTATTGTAGTTCTTTCTGACATGATCCTACTTAATGCGTCTTGAATTATTCTCTCAGATTCTGTATCTAAAGCACTTGTTGCTTCATCAAGTAACAAGATCTTGGGATCTTTGAGGATTGCTCTGGCAATTGCTATCCGTTGTTTTTGTCCACCAGAGAGCTGTGTTCCATGCTCACCAACTGTTGTATCCAGACCCTGTGTGCAAGAAGAAGAGCTGGTCATAAATTCAAAATAGCATAATAAGAGAAGATTATGTTGTATCAACATGAAAAATAAGATGAATTTTTCTGAAATCTTGTTGACTCGGTTAAACCGCATACATTGGGGAACTTGTCAATGAATCTTGCAGCATTAGCAAGCTCACTTGCTCTTTTTATTTCTTCAAGTGTTGCATTTTCCCTCCCATATGCAATGTTCTCCTTGATAGTTGTTCCGAACAAAACAGGCTCCTGACTTACTAATCCAATTTTTTCTCGTATATGTCGGAGTCTCAGGGTCTTCAGGTTGATGCCATCTATCAGCACTTCACCTGCTTGAGGATCATAGAATCTCTCTATGAGACTAATCACAGTGGATTTTCCGGATCCACTTTCTCCAACTATGGCCATTGAGGTTCCACTCGGAACACACAATGACAATCCATTAAATACCAGTTGCTCGGGCCTCATTGGATAGCTGAAGTGCACATCTTTCAGTTCAATCTTGCCTTTAACATCTTCCAAGACGATTCCACTTGTACTGTTAGAATCAATTTCAGGTTTCCTTTTGATTGTCTCAAACATTCTGTAAGCTGCAGCTCTACCAGCTGCAAATGCACTGATACATGGCGACGTCTCACCCAAAGACCTGTTACAAAAAAATCATAGAAAACTTAATCCAGATAGACAAAGATGTGTTCATGCCCTTCACCAATGACATGAAAACATTCTAATATACTATTAATTTATCAAGCTTACATTCCGCTGACCATAATTGCAATCATCACATTGATCACCATTCCACCATTGTAACCTTTGTCTATGATCAGTTTGGCGCCATACCAAGTAGCCATCCCGTAGCTACAAAACACAACCAATACAAGAACACCAATTCCCAAGCCAGAAGCTACACCTTCCTGAACAAAAGATCTATATGCAGTTTTTATGGACTTCTTGTATAGTTCAACTGAGCGTTCTTCACTAGTGAATGAGACAACCTTGATCATAACATAGAAAGGATTTAGCTACAGATATGGGATGCAACATAAATAAGCAAACTTAGGCAAGTACTTACAGTTCTGATGCACCCAATGGTCTGTTCCACAATATTGGCTGCTTCAGAATATGCCGCTTGCCCACGGCTGGACAATTTTGTTATCACCCATGTCATGGTTGCACCAGCAATGATAATGGAAGGCAAACAAGAAAGCATAACAAGTGCTAGAAGCCACCCTTTTAGAAATGCAACGATAAAGCCACCAACAAAAGTGGACATGAGTTGTATGAACTTCCCAACCTGGATTCAAAATGAGTGAGAGAGTTAATGGCACTGGATGTTATTAAAAAGATTAATCAGTTGAATCAGGGCCAAATCAGGAGATAACATGGCACTGGATCGGATGTTCGAGCAATAGATTCAATTTAGCATTAAAGATATCATTCAAACTAAGATTTTCTCATGTCACACCTGTTTCAGATATCTGTGTTTCTATTTAGTTATTTAGGAATTAAAATTGCAAAGTCTTATGTATGCATCGATCTTACCTTTTCACCAATAGCCTCTTGAATGAGTAATGTGTCTCCAGACATTCTCTGCATTGCTTCTCCACTAGTCATTTCCTTATCAAAGAAGGCTATATCCTGTTTAAGTATAGTTTCCAGGTATAATGCTCGAATTCGTGCAGCTTGTCTTTCTCCGGTCACCATCCAGAATGAAACCTCTATAGTCAATAGATTAAAGCATCAGCATAATCAAATTTTATATATACTTAAAAATATAAATGATTATGACTCGAACTAAATTCGAAATGAAATTTGAGCTTCAGTTTGGGTTGAGTTGTTTGAACCTTAATTCAAGCAGAATTGAACTATAGCTCAAAATGACATAAATTCGAGTTCGGTTCGATTATTCAAACTTTAATTTGAGCATATTTACATTAAAATTATAAAAAATAAATATGGTTCAGTTTGAGTTTGACTTGCGAGTGGCTCATGAATAACCAAACAAAATATTATGAGTTCTAATTTAGCTCGAAAAAATTATGGAACATATTCATGTTGGTAAAATTTTCCCTTGGTCAAAGTTGGTCAGGTTGACTAAGCTTGTGTTGACTCAAACTTGAGTCATGGTATTTGAGTTTTGATGTTTGACAATATATGGAAATTGCAAGTGTAATTGTTCATATGGGAGATTGATGATCAAAGGTTGACTAGAAGAGTCAAGTAGGTCAAGGTTGACTGAATACTTGACGGGGAAGTCCTAACTGGAGGTTAGGCAAGGGCAAGACCAATGGAAATGTTGGAAGAAACAGAAAATTCAAGTGGGTCAATGTTAACCAGACACTTGGTGTGGAAAGTCTTGGTGAGAGAAACCAGACAAATTCGAAAGCCCTAGTGAGTGAAGCAGTGAGAAAAATCCTAGTGAGTGAAGTCAAGTGAAAAGCACTAACGAGTAAAGCTAGGCAGAGGGAAATCCTGGTGAGTAAAGCCAGGTGAAAAACCATAGGCAGAGGGAAAATCCTAGTGAATGAAGTCAGGTGATAAAAAGCCCTGGTGAGTGAAGCCAGGCATGTGGAAATTCAGGTGGGTCAAGGCTGATCGAATATCTGGTGTTTGGAAGTCCATATGGGTCATGGAGGACCGAACACTTGGCATGAGACGGTAAGTTCAAGTGAATCAAAGGATTGATCGGACACTTGGTGATAAAGTCCCGGCAGGTCAAGGTTGACCGGATGGTAGGCAATGAGGAGTCCCAACAGATCACGGTTGACCGGATGATGGACGTGGGAACCCTAGACTTGAGTTAAGCAAGTTTGGGTTGGCTAATCGATCAGGTGATCGATTGACCCAAAGCCCAATCGATAAGTGGATCGATTGGGCAGTGTGTTTTTGATGCGAGAATCTCAATCAATAAGGTGATCGATTGAGAGGAAATCATGTGAGCACAAAAGGCCTCCAAATCGATTAGTTGATCGATTAGGGCTACTCCAATCGATCCATAGATCGATTGGAGCTAGTTTTCTCGCGATGATGCGAGGCAACCGGAATAGATTGGTCAATCAATCTAGGGGTCTTCTGTGAGAGCACAGAAAATATCTGGATCGATCAGTTAATCGATCCAGATGCCCCAATCAATCAACCGATCAATTGGGATATGGTCATTGTGCAGGTTGCGAGTTTCAGATGACTGGGATCGGCTGGATCTGATGTGGCAATCGATTGGGGAGTAAGCTCAATCGATTGGAAGCCCTAAAGCACGAACTATAAAGGAGACGACGAGGTTCAAACGCTAAAATGCTTACACGATTCTTCTCCACTATTGTTCGCCAGACTTTGAGGTTGGAAGACAAGTGTTGCTGCACTTTCCAACTAGTCCAGAGGCATCTTCATCAACAAGAGATCAAAACAAGAGGTGTCCTTCATTGTATTTTTTATACATTTACTTATTGTTTCAAGTTGTACTCTTGTGTGAGCTTGTATGAGGTTTTTCCACCTCCAAATTATTCCTAGGAGTATATTTGATAGTGGAGAGTGTGCTTATGTGTGGATCCTTAGATTAGTCACCTCATCTTGAGGTGGATACCAAGTAAATTCTTTATATTAGCACTGGAGAAGTTCGCTTTGAGTTTTCCGCTGCAAATCATCTTCAACGAAGCGAGACAAGCTATTCACACCCCCCTCTAACTCCAGAGTGTCCCAACAATTCAAGTTTAGCTCGAATTCGATAATTTCAAATACAAATCAAGTATTTTTAAGCCAACCAAAAAATTCTATGAACAGGCCCAATTCATTTGCACCTCTACTTATGAATGAAGTACAGGTCTTCCATAATAGCTAAATCTCTATTAAAAAACTGCAACAATATTTGTTAGCTTTAATTTAAGTAAAACAAAGGCAAAGACTACTGTGTCTGTCGCACTAGTAGTGCTTCTTCCACTACGACGAACCCAATAAGAGGTTGTCGAGGACTTCAACATTTTGAATCAAGAGAAATTCTATATGACCACTATTCAAAAATTAAAATTGAAAGAAATTAATGTCCGTGCATGTAAAAAGGAAAATACTACATGACATTGAGATAGATAGCAGTGACTAGAAAAGACATCGATCCACTATATGTGTAACAACATAAGGGGATTATTGTTAGAAAGAAATTATGTTTTCTTTAATTCTCCCTATATTGTTGTAGCAAAGGTGACTATGCTCATCTTAAGCGTCTTCATAGCCCGTCCCCAAGTTATGTGAAGGGAAGTAAATCATAAGGTCAGTTTATAGTCGACCGCCAAGTGATTAGAGGGTGAGAGGAGTTTTTTTTCCCATTTAATTCTCCCTCTACCCTTTATACAACATTTTCTTTAATAGATTCAATTATTTTATTTATATATAGAATCAATTTGATATCTTTAATCATGCCCAAATCGTTAATCTATTCTCTTATTTTATCATCTAAGAAGTTACACCTAATTGCTTCAATTAAAATAAGCACAATCAACTTTTAGTGAGTTGCTTCAAATTAATCTAAAATTATGATGGAAAACTCTAATTTCTAAATCAATATGAATAGTTTAATCAAGTAGTTATGAACTTAATACTCATAATATAAATAAAATATGAATAAGGATTTATTACGTGATGTTTTCTTATTAAAAAAGAGATCAAATGAAAGTCTCGATTGTTTTAGTTATGAGAAAAAGATGAAAGGCTCCTTAAGAGAATGTTATCTAATGAGTTTGTTAGGTGTGTTTTAGATAAGTATAGATGAGAATTTCAACCACAAAAGAAGTTAAGATAGATGAACAACTAAAATAATTAAATAGTTGAATAGATTCTTACGTAGAAGGGCAGCTACTGATGTTCCGAGACCCAAATATACAAACTTCAAAACCACCTGAAAAATTTATATAATCACTTAATAAAGCATAATAATAAAACATTTCAAATTCCAAGAGTAAGCCTAGCTAGCATGAATGGCAAACAGACATACTTCCTATAATTTTAAAATTGACCAAGATGCTGAAGGATGATCATAGTTTCATTTGTTTAATTATTTATTTCCCTACCTCAAACAAGTTAGTGCAACAACATTCATGGAAACAATTCACTCAATCATCCTTGAACAATATAAGAAAACGCAATTGTTTTAATGTTCAATTACTAAAGGAGGGTTTATATTCATGTCAGATACAAAAATTGAAGTTTTAGGTCATATTTTATAGGATTCAAGTTTGGCTCGATGTAGTGTCTAGTTGGTCAAGCAAACCAAAGTGGAACCAAAATCGATTTTAGACTCCTGACGCTTCTCCTTCCCTAAGTGGACAATCAACTCTAACTCCCTTAATCCCCCTCTTCATCACTCCCCCGGCCCGGGCCTAGGTAGAATTATTTCCTTGGGCACGAATTTGAATGACTGATGATACTAGGATGCTTGGGATGATTTATTTTTGGGATCTACCTAAAAAGTCTCATACCAATAGATATATCTTCCATATTTAAAAATCATGATTTTTTTCATAAATTTTTAATGTGGGACTTTGATTATATTCTCAACAATTAAATGTCACTTTGTTGGATTTTAAGGACTGTTTGTTTAGCATGTTATGGGCTCAAGTAAGGTCATGTCAAGTTATTTTACTGATTAAGTTTTAACCAAGTTGGCAAATTTCTCTTTTTAGCCTCTTAAATAATTCTTTATGATGCATGTTTAGTATTATGAAAATGGATCAAATCATAAACTTCATATGTGCTGAAATTTTAAAAATATGATGAGAATCTACGGGAATCAAAAGAGGAATTCATGGTTGTTGAAATTCTTTGATTAAACAATATCAATTGGGACTTTGAAAAAAAAAGGGGCATGCAGGCTATACAAGAGTAAGAGTAAAAAAGAATGATGATCATTCAACATCGTACAGGAAGGCACTTGCACACTTGTATGGAAACAAAGGACTAACTAATTCTTCTCTTTGTCCAACCTCACTCTATGGTTGTTGGTTTATATACATATATACCTTTTTAAGATCTTGGACAAAACTGAAGCGACCTTGGAATCTGGCATACAATCCTTAAAGACTAAACATTTCCAAATATGTTGCTTTAGGATGGATGTGGGCACTTGTCTTCACATGAATCTTTCGAGGAAGGAACAAATCAGCAAATGACTTTAGAATGTAATCCATAGATCAATACACACTACTTAGCCCTTAGTCATACATCCTACTATCTACCTTTTAGTTTTATTCCTGTATGTTCCAACTCATACATATTAATAGATATCTAGTAGAATATTTGCCTTTCTTTTCTAAAGAAAAAAAATTAAACTCATCTAACCTCCATAATATATACTTCCCTTGAGATGAGGTAAAAAACTTAAAGGGGTGTTCTATGTGATCATAAAAGATCTCTAAAATTTAAAGAGAAGTTATATAAAATAGTTGTTAAACATGTTATATTATATGGAGTTGAATGTTGGGTTATGACTCGAACGTACTGCATAAGATAAGAGTTGCATAAATGAATAGGTTAAAGTGGATGTGTGGACATACGAGGATGAACAGAATAAGAAATAAAAATATTAGAGAGAAAGTTTTGATTGCATATCGGTTGAGGAAAAACTCCAAGAGACACATTTAATATGATACGAATATGTAATTAGATGACTTTAGTTAGACGATGTGAAACTCGGGCAAATATGCACATCAAATAAGAAAGAGGAAGACCAAAAAAGAATTAGTAACAATAAAAAAAAATAAAAATTATTTAAATATAAATAATATTATAGTAGGAGATAAAACTCAATAACATAAAAGGATCTATGTAACGGATAATCCTAGATTGTTGTTGTTGTTGTAGTATCTAATACCCATAATACTTCCCTTGAGTTGAGGAAAAAACCCCTGGTGTTTCATAGCCCTATCAAGGGTCTAAATGCCCGAAAACTTCAACTCCTGTCAGGCATTTACATAAACAGTTGGGTTGTGTAAAATATAAAAAAAATTCATATCAAACTTCAAATTAAGGATCTGATTGTATGACCACAACTAACCACTAATTAATTTCTTCCATGTTTCTGTTTTAGTTCAAGTAGAAGCCATCAATCGATTAACGAGAGAGAAATGAAGCTAAGCACCTCGGAGACTTGGTGAAGCACGGTGTCCCTGGTAGCGTCGCCGAAGGCGTTGATGATTTGGCCGAAAATGAGGGTCATCATCGGCATGGCCATCCCGTTGGCGACCGCTGAAATGGTGCCGACAACCATCAGCACCATGTCGCGGGTGTCGGCGAAGGCGAACAGTCTGTGAAACGCCACATACTGCTCATCCTTCTCCTTCTTCTTCTTCTTCTTCTTATTATTATTATCCTCTTCCTCCTCCACCAACGCTCTCTTCTGGCTTTCTTCTCCCATCTCCCTTCCGCCTCCTCCTCGGTGTCCATGGATGACAGAACCTACGCATTTATAGGAACGGCAACGTCGTCTTCTTGCTTCGATCACGCATAATTAATACGAGAGGGAAACGGGATAAGTTCGATGCTACCTGTCCAGGCACGGCCTGCACAGGACTCATATGACTCCTCTTATTGCCATGCAGGCATCGAATTAAACCGGGAAAAGGAAAGGTGTAGGTGGAGGGTGCAGTTTTTAATGCGGCTGCTGACTTGGTAAACTGATTTTAAAAGATCTTCTTCATGTCATGATAATTAAGGTGAGTATTCGATTAATTCAATTAATTTGATATAATTTTTTATTATTATTTTAAATAAATTTAATTAATTTGGTGTTAACTGAATTAACTAATTCGATTAATTCAGTTTTAGTAAAACTTTGATTAGTTTCGATTCGATTAGTAAATACTATATCGATTTTCGATTAATTCGATTAATTTATGGATCGAATTAATCGAATGTTCATTCCTAATGATAATAACGAGAGAGAATGAGGAGGAGGAGGAAAGCTCAATAACATCTCAACCAAACTCGAGCTAGTCATGCTAAAAACAAATGTATCCACGCCAACCGTTCGAGTTTTCATCGGTTGCCTACTACATTTTTCCTTCGAAAAGGATTAAAACTCATCTGATTATATTTTACTCTCCCCCTCTGTTATAGGTAGGTTGGTAGGGTCATGTCGATGGGTTTCAGTCTTGCTTCATCGGCTCCACTTGTGATAATTATGTTCAAATCCATATATTGATAATCAATGTTTTATTTCCCTCTATATTATTTCTATCCATATTACAATAATTTATATACAAACAAACAAACAAACAAACAAACAAGTGAGATGTCAATATACAATATAATAAAAAAAATTAATAAATAATTAATTATTTTAACTTATCCTAACTTGGATCGATTTGTTGTCCACAAACTCTCTTCGTTCAAAAACCTTAAATACATCCAATTCTCGTCCCAAATATTTTAATTTTTCTACCATCATATATATATACCATATGTCAATATAAAACATAACAAATTAGATACATCGAATTAAAATTTAAATATAAAAATTTTATAAAACATAACAAATTAGATACATTGAATTAAAATTTGAATATAAAAATTTTAAAAATGAGATGTGTAAAATATTGGGATAAACACATAGAAAAGGTGATTTATCAGCCTTCCACAATATACTCCAAAAGAAATTATACCCCCAACATGCTTGGTAATAGACTCATCCTCATTATCATTCTATTCTTACATGTAATTTCACATTTGAAACTATAAAGGTCTTTATTCCAATAATATTTAACCAAGTCATTTTATATATCAGTTTCCATCCATTTAAGTCCTTACCTATCATATTTAAGTATGATTCCTTTCTTAAATACTATGTTTTTAAGACAAATGAATTGTTGTTCAATATCTTTCACCTTCATTTTCATTACATTTTTTTTTTCATTTCTTTATTTGTAAAATTATCTCATTTATATCTCAGCTACATCAAATATAATAAGCAATTAATAGTTATAAATAATATCAAAGGTGAATAAATTAGTACAAAATTAGATTTTTTTTAGATTTTACAATTTATTACTTATCTTAAATTTGTACTCTTAATACCATTAGACATATTTTTCCAAGTTGACACATTCCTTTAATAGCTTCTCTGATATTATTTGTAATTTCACAATAAACCTCAATTTCAATAAATTGAAAGACAATAAAATTAAAAATACTATAGCAAGAAAATAATTTATTACAAAAGTATTAATACTTATTAAATGTAAAGGTCATATAACTTATTCATAATCATGTTTATTTTAGTCCATTCATCAATATTCACTAGAATTTAAGACCCTTGATTAGATCATCTTCGTTAAACTACTGATCATGAACTTGTTGTTCCCGGTATCTCCCGGAGTGCGCAAATTGATATTGATCGTCGAGGCTAGTGTTCAATATTATCTCCGTAAACGATATTGCTCCACTACGGTGCTAACAGATAGCAGCAATTCGTTCCCAAGATACAACAACGAACGTCTCGAAATCGTAGCACTCCGAATTCCGAGACCAGCAAACCTTCTCGTAGGCTTTTTGGACTATTAAATGCACAATATGAGATGAATACTCAAGAGAGAGTAGAATAGATGAATTCAATGATTCGATTGATATTTCCAGCATCTGGAGGGTTCTATTTATACCAAATGAAGAGGTTGAATGCCTTTTTGGGTGAGAGGATGTGTTCTTTGGGCTGGATCGATCTGGATCGTCCATTCTGAAGAGTTATAACCCTTCACATATCCCACTTTAATCTCATCCATCAGATCTGAAGAGTTGTGACCCTCAGATCTCACCTATTGTCATCAGCCATCGGATCTGGATCTACTGATCCATTCGATCTGACGCTTCAGATCAAGTATCATCCCAAGCGGTCAGATCGTGACTCTTCGCGATCCAACGCTCTAGATCGCATCACAAGCGATCATCACCCCTCTTTGATCAACGGTTGCCATCCGTTTGCCCAATCAACAGTCCAGTCATCTCTTCTTGCCCACGTGGATGCCACATAGGCATTGCCATGTCAGATACGAGCCTGATACTTCACCTGAGTGCCACGTAGGTACTGCAATGTCCTCTGGAGCATAAATTTAAGCTCCTCACGACGACGCGAAGTGCAAAGTGCACATACAAAGCGCTAATTGCGCACGTGACGGGTGGCGGGCTCACAGGTGCGAGCACCTGCTCGCCCCTGAGAAGAGAGCACCTGATCTTTTTCTGAATTAGCTCCATTAACACAGCATCATTAATAAGCAAAAAATGCACATCGAAAATTTCAGATGTGGGACTATTCTCCCATGCATTTCCTTATATATATCATTAATGAATAATTAATGTTTATTTGGGCCGACTTTAAACAATTAATTTCTCATTCACCTTTAATCGGTTTTGAGCAAATTAATAGTCTAAATTTATCTACTCGAAACGTAGATTTCAATTTTGAAGTCAATTACGACTTTTATCTATTGATGGCATTCCGATTTTTTCACAAAATCGTATTGGTCCATTAAGGCCCTAATATCCAACAATCCCCCACATGAATGGAAATTAATGCAATGCGTGTATACATGCTGACACTTTACAAGAGTCTAATCGATAAGTCACTGCATCGGGAGAGGTAGCTTGTGGCTTTGAACCTTCCGTAGTGGAATGCTATCGAGTATACTAGGCTGCGCAGTGAACGTGATATTTTGAACTGCTCAGCTGTAGGTGTATACTAAGACAATAACACCCACACAGAGACCTATCTCACCTACTTTAGGTTCTCATGGTTGGTTCCGTTTCGGCCATGGTCACCATCTTGGATTCACGAGTGTTTCATTGAAGCGGCCTGTCTTTACACTCATATAGGTGACACTTCTATCAGGAGTATCCTATCATACTCCACCTTATAAGGTATAGAAGTCACTAAAAGCATAAGCTTTACCTCACTACATGAGGTAGGACAGCACAAATTCATCCTAGGATTGGGATAGAGATAAAATATCTTATGTTCTGTAACACAACTTTTGTAACTTCGTTGTCCCATTGAACCAAGATCTTGGAATCTCCAGTCAACAAGGTTGGGTTACCGCTACAGTCGTTTTTTAGTTGTAGATTTTTAATTTCATTCCTCTTGATGAGCAGTATACTTGATCTCGACTCAACCCTTTCGTACGAGGATCTGCCAAATTATCTTTGGACTTAACATAGTCGATTGCAATCACTCCATTCGAGATCAACTGCCTAATGGTATTATGTCTACGACGTATATGTCGTAACTTCCCATTGTACATATTACTCTGTGCCCTTCCAATTGCCGATTGACTATCACAGTGGATCAGTACGGCAGGCACAGGTTTCGTCCAGCTCGAAATATCTTCCAAGAAATTCCGCAGCCATTCAGCTTCCTCAGCTGCTTTGTCTAGTGCTATAAACTCGGATTCCATAGTTGACCGAGCAATGCACGTCAGTTTAGTGGATTTCCAAGATACTACTCCCCCACCGATCGTGAAAACATATCCACTAATGGATTTGGAGTCTTTTGTATCTGATATCCAATTAGCATCACAATATCCCTCCAGCACAACGGGATATTTTCCATAATGTAATCCATAGTTCATAGTATATTTCAAATATCTAAAAACTCGCATCAATGCTTTCCAATGAGTGTCGTTTGGATCACTCGTAAAATGACTCAGCTTGTTGACCGCACAGGCAATATCCGGACGTGTGCAGTTTGTGAGATACATCAAACTGCCTATTATCCGAGAATATTCCAACTGCGATAAGGTCTCACCATGGTTTTTCACTAAGTGTTGACTTAGATCCATAGGTGTTTTTACTGTAGAGAGATCGTACACATTGAATCTTTTCAATATTGACTCTACATAATGGGATTGTGTCAGAACTATCTCTTCTGATGTCTTGAGAATTTTAATTCCCAATATAACATCTGCTTGACCCATATCTTTCATATCGAAATTTTTGGTCAACATTTTCTTTGTAATCATGATTATATCATGATTACTGCCCATTATTAGCATGTCGTCTACGTATAGACAGATGATTACATAACCTTTAGGTGTGCCTTTGACATAAATGCATTTGTCACATTCATTTATTCTGAATTTGTTTGATAACATTACTTTGTCAAATTTTTCGTGCCATTGTTTAGGCGCTTGCTTAAGTCCGTATAATGACTTAACAAGTCGACACACCTTTTTCTCATTTCCTGGAGTCACGAACCCCTCGGGTTGCTCCATATAAATTTCTTCTTCCAACTCACCATTTAAGAACGCAGTCTTAACATCCATTTGATGTATTTTAAGGTCATACAGTGCTGCAATGGCTATTAGCACTCGTATGGACGTAATCCTTGTCACCGGTGAGTAGGTATCGAAGTAATCAAGGCCTTCCTCTTGCTTGTACCCCTTGACTACAAGTCTGGCCTTATACTTGTCAATTGATCCATCAGCTTTATACTTGCGTTTTAGTATCCACTTACAACCTAATGGTTTATTACCAGAAGGAAGGTCTACTAATTCCCAAGTATGATTATCCATGATAGATTCGATTTCACTATTGACAGTTTCTTTCCACATTGGAGCATCGGGACTAGAGAGAGCTTCACTTAATGTTCTTGGGTCCATTTCCGACATGAAAATCATGAAATCTGGCCCGAACGATTTCTCAACTCTAACCCGTTTGCTACGACGTGGCCCTTCGCTTTGATCGTCAATAGTCCTTTTATAACAGCTAAGTTCGGTAACGTCATTTTTGTTTGAACTTCCGTTGTTATCATTTTCAACGTTTTCCTTCTTATTTGAGAATTCATTTTCAAAGAATATTGCATTCCGAGATTCTATGGTTGTTCCCACATGAATATCAGGAATGTCTGATTTGTGAACTAGGAAACGATATGCACTACTATTATGGGCATATCCGACAAATACCGCATTGAATGTTTTAGGTCCGATCTTTACTTGCTTTGGTTTAGGTACTTCGACCTTTGCCAAGCACCCTCACACTTTCAGGTATTTGTACGATGGCTTGCGGCCTTTCCATAGTTCGTATGGAGTTTTATCACTTTTCTTATGAGGGATTTTGTTGAGAATGTGATTTGCCGATAATATTACTTCCCCCCACAAGTTTTGAGGTAAGTCTGAATTTATCAACAAGGCATTCATCATCTCTTTTAGTGTCTGATTTTTACGTTCAGCAATACCATTCGATTGAGGTGAGTAAGGCGCCGTTGTTTGATGGATAATGCCAGAATCTGAACAAAATTCATCAAACGGTGCACCATATTCTCCACCTCTATCGCTACGAATTATCTTAATTCGTTTGTCAAGTTGATTTTCAACTTCTATTTTATAGGTTCTAAACGCCTCTAAGGCTTCGTCTTTAGTTCTTAAAAGAAAGACATAACAGAACCTCGTGTAGTCATCGATAAAAGTAATGAAATACTTTTTACCTCCTCTAGTTTGCACAAATTTCAAGTCACATAGATCACTATGTATTAACTCTAGAGGAGTCGTTGACCTTTCCACCGAATGAAAAGGTAGTTTCGTCATTTTAGCTTCTACACACACTTCACATTTGTGTGTTTCGTCAACATTGACGTTCGGTAATAAATTTAGTTTGACGAGACGTTTCAGAGTATTATTATGCACATGTCCGAGTCGATCATGCCACAAATTGAAACACTCAACCACATAGCTGGAAGCAATTATTTTATTACCATCAAATTTTCGGAGTACAGTCATTACAACCATTTTGAATAGACTTTGTTCTAAGTACCCCTTTTCTACGAAGATACCATTCTTCGTAAGGACAAAGTTGTTGGACTGGAACACTAGTTTAAATTTGGCCTTAACAAGTGTCGATCCAGAAACTAGGTTCTTTCTGATGTCGGGAACATGGAGCACATCAATCAGAGTTAGCTCCTTTCCAGACGTCATCTTCAGAACAACTTTTCCGAGTCTGACGATCGGAGATGTCGTGGAATTTCCCATATAGAGCTTCCTTCCATTTATCGAGGTATACTTGGAGAACTTCGCCTTATCTGAACAGATATGACGAGTTGCTCCAGTATCGATCCACCACTGCGTCGGGTTATCCTCCACTGTATTGGATTCAAACACGACCGCAGTGAGATCCAAGTCCTCAAGAGAGGTTGCGACGTGGTTTGCAGCATCTTTTGGCCCCTTGGTTGTCTTATTCGAGTGTCTGCAGTCTTTTGACATGTGTCCTGACTTTCCACAGTTGTAGCAAGAGCCCTTGAACTTCTTTACTTGAGCCTTCTTCTTGAACTGCTTCGGCTTTTTGGAGTTTGGCTCGACCAGGTTGGGCATTTCATCAATAGTCCGCTTGGTTCTTCTAGAGTCGGATAATTTTCGATTATCCTCCTCTATTCGTAGCCTCAGGATTAGGTCTTCCAGTCTCATCTCCTTTTGCTTGTGCTTGAGGTAATTCTTGAAGTCCTTCCATGACGAAGGGAGCTTCTCAATTAACGCAACTACTGCGAATGACTCGTTCAGCTTCATGCCTTCGGCGTCCAGATCATACAGTATTAATTGCATATCTTGGACTTGAGCTGAGACGCTCTTAGAGTCCACCATCTTGAAATCCAGAAACTGGCCGACGATGAATTTCTTCAATCTGGCATTTTCGGTCTTGTATTTCTTCTCAAGTGATTCCCACAAAGATTTCACCGTCTCCAATGAACAATACACGTTATACAGCGTGTTGTCCAAGGCGTTGAGAATATAGTTGCGGCACAGGAAATCTCTGTGTGACCACGCATCGCAAGCAGCCTTACTACCTTCTGTAGCGGCTGGCGGGTTTTTCTACAAAAATCGTACAAGGTTTAGCGTCGTTAGATAAAACAACATTTTCTGCTAGCATCTTTTGAAGTCGGCTCCGCTGAATTTCTCCGGCTTTTCTCCGTGCGGAATTGATGTTGACGGAATGGCGGTCGGAACGTCGTTGGAAGTAGCCATATCAGTTTGCAGAATATCGTTTACGACTGTTGTTCCCGGTATCTCCCGGAGTGCGCAAACTGATACTGATGGTCGAGGCTAGTGTTCAACACTATCTCCGTAAACGATATTGCTCTGCTATGATGCTAACGGATAACAGCAATTCGTTTCCAAGATACAACGACGAACGTCTCGGAATCGTAGCACTCCAAATTCCGAGACCAGCGAACCTTCTCGTAGGCTTTTTGGACTCTTAAATGCACAAGATGAGATGGATGCTCAAGAGAGAGTAGAATAGATGAATTCGATGATTCGATTGATATTTCCAGCATCTGGAGGGTTCTATTTATACCAAATGAAGAGGTTGAATGCCTTTTTGGGTGAGAGGATGTGTTCTTTGGGCTGGATCGATCTGGATCGTCCATTCTGAAGAGTTATAACCCTTCACATATCCCACTTTAATCTCATCCATCAGATCTGAAGAGTCTATTATCATCAGCCATCGGATGTGGATCTACTGATCCATTCGATCTGACACTTCAGATCAAGTCTCATCCCAAGCGGTCAAATCGTGACTCTTCGCGATCCAACGCTCTAGATCGCATCACAAGCGATCCATCACACCTCTTTGATCAACGGTTGCCATCCGTTTGCCCAATCAACAGTCCAGTCATCTCTTCAAGTGCGCCTACAAAGCACCCATTGCACCCATTGCGCACGTGGCGAGTGGCGGGCTCACAGGTGCGAGCACCTGCTCGCCCCTGAGAAGAGAGCACCTGGTCTTTTTCTGAGTTAACTCCATTAACACATCATCATTAATAAGCAAAGAATGCACATCGAAAATTTCCGATGTGAGACTATTCTCCCATGCATTTCCTTATATATATCATTAATGAATAATTAATGTTTATTTGGGCCGACTTTAAATAATTAATTTCTCATTCACCTTTAATCGGTTTTGAGCAAATTAATAGTCTAAATTTATCTACTCGAAATGTAGATTTCAATTTTGAAGTCAATTACGACTTTTATCTATTGATGACATTTCGATTTTCCCACAAAACCGTATTGGTCCATTAAAACCCCAATATCCAACAGAACTACCTTCTTCATATCAAGCATTTTCGTCGGGTGCGGGAAGCATCTGACGATCGAACATTTATTTTGATAATGGCAAAGAAATTCAAAGTTAAGCTAGCTTATTTGTTTTCTAACAAACTTGAATGAGGTTTCAAGAAAGTGTGGTTAGGCAGGTGGAAAATCCTAAGGGGTGATAACCTTAGGTCCTAAGGGATAGTAACCCTAGGTGAAGGAAAACCCAAGGGGAGGTAACCTTAGGTCCTAGGGGGTGGTAACCCTAGGTGGAGGAAAATCCTAAGGGGGGGCAACTTAGGAGGAGAAAGGGGGTGGTAACCCTAGGAGGAGAAAGGGGGTGGTAACCCTAGGAGGAGAAAGGGGGCGGTAACCCTAGTTCCTAGGGGGTGGTAACCCTAGGCGAAAAGTCCAGTCAGGTCTAGAGGACCGTGCTGGCATTAGGTAATCTCTCCTGAGGGGAGTAGGTGAGGACGCGTTCCTCGGAAGAGGGAACAGTAGGCGTCGATTCGACCTAGGATTTCCGGTTGGAAATCCGAAATCAGAACCGGACAGTCGGGAGACTGTCACACCTTAATTCTTACTATTTCTATGTGCTAACTCTGTGGTGCAGGGTAGTTTGGGACGAACATATTTGTAGGTACCAAAATCACGGAGTTTGTCTTGGATAAACAGTGTCCGAGGCGCCTCCATGGAGCTTGGAGGCGCCTCGGGTGCAAAGCAAGAGCTGGCTGCGAAGCAGTGCTGGAGGCGCCTCGGATGAAGCTAGAGGCGCCTTGGACCAGAGCTTGGAGGCGCCTTCGAGTGGATGAGGTGCGATCTGTTCTGTGCTGATCCACGCGGTTGACTCAGCGGGTTTGAGGCACCTCAGTGAAGCTTTGAGGCGCCTCCAGCAGGTTATATAAGGGGGTTCGAGCAGCACCTGTAAAACAGAAGTTCACAAGTAATCTAGCTATTGTTTGCTGCTCAAAAGACGCCCTGAAGTGCTGTTGCAAGTCCCCGATGACCCGGAGCTCCAGTTTCAATATTTTTGTCGTCGGTATAGCGTTTCAATTATTGTTCTGTAATACATATTTGTAACCTTGCGCTTTTATAGTGAATTGCCCAAAGTAAACACTCAACGAGCGTGACCCTTGGAGTAGGAGTCACCCAAAGCTCTGAACCAAGTAAAACCACTTGGGTCCGTCTGTGTGTTTTATTATTTCCGCTGCTAATTTTCGATTATTTTACGAATCCGAAATAAGTGAAAGCCACGAGCACTATTCACCCCCTCTAGCGCTTCTCGATCCAACATTATTCACATCATTATTTGAAATTTATCTTCCCTCCCCATCCTATGACAAATAAATAAGTATAATATATATAATTTAATAAATGTAATATGGGAATAAATATATTAATACTTATCCTACATAAATGATAATAACAATCATGTCATGAAACTGCTTAACAAATATATAGTTGTAGCATAATATAAAATTCATGTACATGCAACTCTATTTCATTTGATATGTTGTCAAGTTCATGTGTGTGTCATGTTACCCATCTGAACCATCATTAAAGTAAATATTACGTAACTTAATTATCATCCTCTTTCTCTTTATCTTCCTTTGTTAAAAGTAACATCTTGTATCAATGTTAAAAATATTTAATTAATATATTTAATAAAAAGATAATACTATAGAAATTTTATCAACAAAGAAATAAATATAAAAAATAAATTTCATAAGAAAAATATATTTAAAAATAAAAATAAATAACATGATCTTCTTAAGTAAGATAGAGATGTTCAGCTACTGAAAGAATATTATACCATATAGATGTTCTTGGAGCAATGATGCAATGATTAGATCTTTTAATGAATAATTAGAGGATCTAAGGTCGTTTGAGTTTCAATTGTGGTGCACACTAGGAAATTTTTTACTCTAGTGAAAAGTGAGTCATAAATGAGTTTTTATGAGAACTTCTCAATTTACTCTGATGACCTATGAGAAAAAAATTATATACCATATATACTCTTTAATCATGTATACTCATAAAAACTGATACTAATCAAATGCGATGAGTGAATCCATTTTTGACAAAGTGAAAATGCACAACCTTTTCCATTAAGCTTTTTTTTTATTACGACACATACTACATTGACAAAGTAAAAATGGGATGTGCACATGCAAACTTCAAGAAACCTTTGACCCCTTCAATAAACTCATCAAAAGATAACCATTATCAACATTTTGATGCCACATCCAATTACTATTTGTAAATATACATTTTTAGAAAATATACAAATATTTTTTATAAACCAAATAAGAGAACTTTTTAACACTCAATTGTAAAACTATAGTTTTATTATTTATCATTCCCTAGAACATATATTAAAATACTATTTATAAATTCAACACATAAAATATTTTGATAATTAATCATAATTGGTCAATTTTAATGTTTAGCATATATCTCTAAATACAAAATATATATATATAAAAAAAGTAGGATAAACATGTCGAACGTTAATCTTGATATGGTATTTGTTTCATGCACCGTGTAGAAAGCATTCTAAGTTTGAATAATTTTATTAATGGGTGAACCAAACGGTCGTGTCAAGCAGCCACGACAAAGATGGTGTGAGTTGGTTGCGTGCGCGGAGGCACCACGGCAATGGTCGTGACAGGGACTTCGAGAGTGGATCGCGCGCATAATAGTGCGAGTTGGATGCGCATGTAGCCAAGGCAGAGGTTGCACAAGTTGGTCGGGTGTGCGGCCAAGGCAGCGACCGCAAGAGTTGGATGCACGAGGCGACCAGGTTGATTGGCCGATGGCCGATGGCCGATGGCCGATGGCCGATGGCCGATGGCCGATGGCCGATGGCTGCAGTAGTGGTCATGCCGACGAAGGAAATGGGTGTTGCACAAGGCAATCTTAATAGTGGAACGACTACAAGTGCTAGAGAAGAAAAGAGATTAGGATTATTTAAGAATTTATTGTATTAGTCCTTAAAAATGAGATAAAAGATGATTCATTAGTCTTTAGTATTTTTGTCAATTTGTTTTTAAATTAACACAAAGTAAATAAATTATGGATGACCGTTAATCATTGATACAGTGGTTAAGGCATAGGGGAAGATATGTTTGAACATGTTGAATTTTGACTGATGATGGATCTAAAAATTCAAGTATAGAGGGATAATTTTTATGTGAAATAAAAGATGATATCCTTTATCTCTATCGATAAAATTCCATAATAATAAGAATTTTATTACCATCGTATCATCGTGAGAGGACACGTTTGTCCTTAGAAAGGTACACGAAGGAGAGAATCAGGTTAATAAATCATAAAATCAAGTTTCAAATAAATTTTAGATATGGATAAAAATTATTATTAAATTATTTTAGATGTTGTATGAAGTCTTATTTTCTTTATAGGGAAGAGAAAGTGATGTATCTCTAGGATTAGTTAGATAAAACTTAGATATTTTGATTATTAAAAATAAATCATGCTCCTCTAGTGAATAGGTTGGACAATATAAGAATCCTTAAACTATTTAAATTAATTATTTTTTTAATAAGTTAGTTACCATCTGATGTATGTTATGCCCAAAAGAAATTTATATATTTATATAACGACATGATATTATCCACTTCTCTCATGCCTTTATTTTTGGGTTATATCCACAAAATCTCATATAAATGGAGATATCTTACATCCTTTTAAATCCATGATTTTTTCCATATTTTTTCAATGTGGGACTTTGATTGTATCCCCAACAATCCACCCATCAAACGAATGACCACCATTACTCTCATGTTTCGGGCATCCTCACGAGCATTCGGTTACCCTAACCTGCTTCGGGCCTCCTCGCAAGCTATCCGACTATTCTAATGTACTCAGGGTTTCCCTACAAGTATTCGGTTATTCTTGACCTGCTCCGGACCTCTCCGTGAGTATCCGGTCACCCTGATCTGCTTTGAACCTTCCCCGCAAGCATATGATAACTCTTGACCTGCTCTAGGTCTCCCCGTGATCATCCGATCACCCTGACCTGCCCCGAGCTTCCCTGTAAGTATCCACATCCGGTCATTTTGACCTACTCTAGGTCTCCCACAACTTCGTTTAAAACCACCCCACATAGCATTTGGTTTAGATCATGACTCCGATGCCAATTGTTATATCTAAAAAGAATTCACAATCTTCACAATGATATGATATTGTCCACTTTGGGCTTAAGCTCTCATGATTTTATTTTTGAGCTTTACCCAAAAAGTCTCATACCAATGGATATATCTTACATCTTTTTAAATCCATGATCTTTTTCATATCTTTCTAATGTGAAATTTTGATTATATCCCTAATAATGTAATATAGTCTATTGTATATAAAAGAGTGCATTATAATTACTACCGCTTATATATATATATATATATATATATATATATATATATATATATATATAACAAAAGAGGTGTATTCGCCCTTTAGGGCAAGAGTATTGAGGTTAAACCCCTCCTAATATTGTTATATAAATTCAAACCCTAACTTCGACTAGAAACCTTATTGATCTAGCTTATTTTGTTAGATATAATAATCCTTATTAGATGGACTTATTTATAAGTTATATATGTGAATACGATCTGAACCCTTTAAAGTGATCTAACTTAGGCTTATTGGTTCGGTTGTTGGATGTAGACCTTGTATGTATAGAACCTTTAGTCCCGCATCTATTATCATCTATATGCTGATAATAGATGTTCAGTATATATATGGACTTATAGCCCCGCATCTATTATTATCTATGAGTTGATAATATATGTTCACCATATATAGGATTGATCCCCAAGGGCTTAGGGAATCATCTTTACATAGTTTCTTATTCCCCATTGACAATAAACTTTACGACGTCGTCATCCCTTAAGCCCCTTGGAAGACCTTCCTTTCCGCTGCATCTTCTTCCACAGAAATCAAGCCGATGACACTAAAGACAAGGATATGACTCTTCAATATTTATTTTTCTTATGCCATGTTTAATTGATGAAACGAAGATCCATGCTCATATGTTCTTGTATGTCCTATATGTGAATTCTTATATGGTTCTTAGAATCCATACGACTTAGGTTTTATGAGAACTATCAATTGAGATCAGAGCTAAGGTTCTATTTTATTATTTTTATTGGCAATAAAGTTTAAATTTTTTATCGATTTATTATTTGTATGCTAGATCAAGTTTTTCTAGTTAATACAAATGTTTAATGATCGAAAATCATAAAAGAGAAAACTAAGATAGACTTGTTTAACCTAATTTCAGGTAAAATTATGGTTCAATCAATTGCTTTGGTCGAGCAATCGATTATCAAGTCTCAAATTTTGAATGGAAATAATTAAAATTCAATCAGTGCAATCTGTAACTACCAGCATTAATAACATCCCAACACTAGCTAGTTCAAATTTTGCTGAATAGAAAGAATACATGACCGTAGTCTAGGCTGCATGGACTTAGACTATGCATTAAGGAATAATCGTCCCGCACCTTTGACCAGTGCTAGCACTATAGAGAAGAGGACGGAATTTTAGCTATGGGAGAAATCAAATCATATGTATCTGAGTATCATGAAGCTTTCCATACCGGTACCAATAAAGTGCTGAATAACAAAGAGAGGAGATGGTAGGAGTTTCCTGGACTAATTAGCAGACCGATTCATCTCACATGAAAAGGTCGAGACTACCACACTTCTTATGAAGTTGGTAATCATGCAGTATATGTTGGGTGCTACTTGGAATTCCGATCTGTTTCCCTTGTTCAAAAATTTGTACAAGAACAGAACTTTTCCTAGTAACCCATGTGCTCTACAGAAGTTAAACTTGGATTGCAAACGAAACTTAACATTATTAATCCAAGTTGTTCTTCAGAAGTTAAACTTGGATTGCAAACAGAACTTAACATTTTTATTCCAATTTTAACCCATGTGTTCTTTAGAAGTTAAACCATATTACAGAAGTTGATTAAATATTTATTTCAAAGATTAGCTTCCAGGTTAAATATGGTGAGACACTCGGCCTTCTTGGGTATGAGATCATCCACCACTTCCTAGACAAAGCCTTTCAAAGAAATTGAATATTTAATTTTCTTACTAGGTTTAACTATAGAGACCACAATAAAAACACGAAATTGAAACACAAAATCGATACCCTCTTGTGTTGGTATTTCAGGATTCATAGAAAGAACACAAACTAATTATGCAGCGGAAACAAATAATTATTTACGATCTACCAAGATGAAATTCACCCGAACCTTCTTCTTTGCCTACAAGTTTTGGCCACCCAAGGAATGTCAAAATAGGAAACTTCCTTCTCTTCTTCTTCCCCTCCAAGCAAACCGGCCACAAGAAGATGGAGCTTGATGTGCTGTCAGCCTTTAGAGAAGAAAACAAAGGGAGAAGGGAAAGAGAGAAGGGCCGACCACCAAGGAAAATATAAGAGGGAACTTTAGGCTGTGTTGTACCATAAGACACCATCTACCTCTCTTTTATAATCCTTGGTGAATGCTAAAAATGAAAGTTTTAAACATAATTAAAACTTCCTTTTTAATTCCAATCATGGCAAAAAAGGAAATTTTAATAATAATTAAAATCTCTCTCTTTTAAATTTTCTATTGTGATGACTACAAAAGGAAATTTTAAAAATTACACTTCTCTTTTAAATCATGGTTACAAAAAAGGAAAGTTTTATCAAAATTGAAATCTCTCTTTTTAAACCAATATAAATGGCAATAAAAAAGAAAAGATTTTAAAATTTAAATCTCTCTTTTAAAACCATGTGGATGGCTTCTTAAAAGAAAAGATTTTAAAATTAAAATATCTCTTTTAATCCTTTGTAAATAGCTATAAAAGGAAAGATTTTAACAAAAATTAAAATATCTCTTTTATTTCTTTAGTGGCCGACCCCTTGCTTGGGTAAGAAGCTGGGCTTTGGGTGGATAAAAAGACTTTTAATAAGAGGCTACAACAGGGACCTAGAGGAGGAATTGGTTTTGGCCTCCTGATGGACTTGAGCTTCCTGTGTTCGACCCGAACACCCAACTCAAGTTCATCAATAATAACTCATACCAATAAAGAGTCATTATTGAACTACCACACCAATCCCATATTAAATTATGGGCTTCTTCTTATCATGAGTGTGTTAGTCTCCCTGTGTTTAAAATATCAAATGTCCATTAATTAAATGAGTTACTGACAACTCACTTAATTAATATCTAGCTCCAAGAGTAGAACCACTCAACTTTATTGTCATGTTGGACTAAGCTCACCTGTAGGGTTTACATGACAATCCTTATGAGCTCCTCAAGGGGACATCATCAACCTAGATAACTAGGACACAGTTTCCTTCTATAATCAACACCACACCATATAAATAATATTATTTTCTAACTTATCGGGCCTATTGATTTAATGAATAAATCTCACCCATTGATAAATTAAAGAAATAAATACTAAGTATATGTGCTTGTTATTATATCGGGATTAAAAGTACGCACATCCATAATAACAGAGGTTATGTTATTTTATGTAGTCAGTATAAAAAGAACAACCTCAAGTGGTCCTGCTTAATACACACATAGTGTACTAGTGTAATTTTATAGTCAAGATAAACTAGTACCAAATTACACTACAACCATTCCAATGGTTTGTCCCAATCCATCTTGGTTGTGAGCTACTATTTATAATTTATAAGGAACTGATAACATGATCTTCTGTGTGACGCTGCACACCATGTTATCTACAATATAAATTAAATGGACAACTGCATTTAACTAAATACAGATATTTGACCAATGTGATTCTTATTACAAAATAAATGTTCATACAATAAATGTTCATACAAAAAGCTAGGCTTTTAGTATACATCGTAACAGTATAATGGTAAAGGAAACATAAGGGAGTACATTATGGAGATGTCCAATATAGCGATAAATTTAAAAGCACTAAAATTCGATATGTCTGAGGGTATGTTAGTGCATTTCATCTTGATATCTCTGCCTACACGGTTCACTCCTTTTAAAATATCGTATAATACTCAAAAGAAAAAGTGGACATTGAATGAGCTTATAGCTCAATGCATGCAAGAGGAAGGGAGACTAAAGATTGAGATATCTGAGAGTGCTCACTTAGCATTTGGTTCTCAAAGTACGAGCAAGAAATGAAAGAGGATCAATAACAAAGGAAAAGAAAAATAAACTGCAGATTCTGGGAGTTTTCTCAACTTTATTAGTTCGGAAGTCAATCTAGCTATTGTACCCGCTGACACTTGGTGCATAGATACCGGTGCTACTAGTCACATAAGTGTCACTATGCAGGGTTGTCTCAGGAGCCGACTTCCACTTGATGGTGAAAGATACATCTATACAGGAAATGGAAAGAAGGCTAAAATTAAGTCGATTGGTGTTTTTAGGCTTTATTTAGGAACCAATATTTTTCTGGATTTAGAAAATACATTTATTGTATCGTCTTTTTGACAGAATTTAATTTTAATTTTTTGTTTGGACAAATTAAGTTATTCTTGTTTATTGTATCGTCTTGTTTGGACAAATTTTAATTTAGTGTTGGTTGGCAATGGTTCCTTGGTTGATAAGCTTTATAAATTGAACATCTTTACTCCTACAATTGACAATGTGATAATGCATAGTATAGGTGCGAAACATAAATTGACTAATGAGAATTCTTCCATGTTGTGGCATAGCCGTTTAGGATATATATCCAAACAATGCCTAGAAAGGTTAATGTCACATGGAATTCTCGATTACCTTGACATGTCAGACTTTGATGTATGTATAGAGTGTATCAAGAGGAAGACCACTAACAAAAGGAATAAGGGTGCTAGCCGTTGTAGTGATGTTTTGGAACTAATACATACGGATATTTATGGATCATTCCCTAAGGCATCTTGGAATGGACACATATATTTTATTAGCTTCATAAACGACTATTCCAGATTTGGCTTTTTCTGTACCTTATTCATGAGAAATCACAATCTTTGGACATGTTAAAATTTTCAAAGCTGAAGTTGAATTTTAACTAGGTAAGAAAATTAAAGTTGTCCGATCCGATCGTGGAGGTGAATATTATGGTCAATATGATAGATCAAGTGAACAACGTCCAGGACCTTTTGTGAATTACATTGCTGAGTGTGGAATTGTGCCTTAGTATACCATGCCTGGTACACCTAGTCAGAATGGTGTAGCTGAGCATCACAATAGAACCCTAAAAGACATGGTAAGAAGTATGATGACTTTCACTTCTCTACTAGAGTCCTTGTGGGGTGAAACACTCAAGACTGCAGTTTACCTACTCAATAGAGTTCCTAGTAAGGCAGTAAATAAAACCCCATTCGAGATGTGGACGGGTAAGAAGCCTAGCATTAGGCACTTACACGTCTGGAGTTGTCCAGTTGAAGCTAGGCCTTACAAGCTTAATGAAAGAAAACTGGACTCAAGAACGATTAGTTGTAATTTTGTAGGATACTCTAAGAAGTCAAGAGGGTATACATTTTATGATCCCTCTAATAGATCCTTCTTTGAAATGGGAAATACCAAGTTTATTGAGGACAGTGAGAGTAATAAAATTAGGAAAGTATCTTTTGAGGAAAGCATTGGTGATCCTCCTGTGGTTATTACTAGTGCTATCAATAGCGGTATGATTATCATACCGCACATTATGGGTATCACACATCTAGTAAGCGTAGTGAATCAAGATATTCCCATGATATCTCCAATGCAATTGGAGGAACCTACCACTAAAATTGAAGTATTGCCTCATATTGATGAACAAGTACCTCAACCACCTCAAACACAAGTGTCTTTAAGGCGATCCACAAGGGAACGGAGAAACACGAATTCTCATGATTGTGTTTATCTCCAAGAGCATGATTTTGGCATAGGGTTGGAGAGTGATCCTATATCTTTCCAAGAAGTCAAACAATGCTCTAACCCTGAAAGGTGGATTAATGCCATGAAAGAAAAGTTGAAGTCTATGGCGGACAATAATATTTGGAAACTTATCGAATTTCCTGAAGGAAGGAAGCTCGTTGGCTGTAAATGGATATTTAAAATCAAGCGAGATTCAAGAGATAATGTCGAAAAGTATAAAGCTCGTCTTATTGTCAAGAGATTCACTTAGAAAGAAGACATTGATTATAAGGAGACTTTCTCACCTATGTCATCAAAACACTCTCTTAGGGTAATCATAGCATTTGTATCTCATTATGATTTGGAGCTACATCAAATGGACGTAAAGACTGCATTCCTCAATAGAGACATAGAGGAGTTTATATATATGGTGAAACCAGATAACTTTGAGTCTAAAGACTCAAAGCACCTAGTATGTAGATTAAATAAGTTCATTTATAGTTTAAAACAGACATCCCATCAGTGGTACCGAAAATTTGATCAAGTGGTTATCTGATTTGGATTTAAAGAGGAATCTGTTGATCAGTGCATATATGTCAAGTTCAGTGGGAGCAAGTTTGTTATACTTGTCTTATATGTGGACGATATATTGCTTGCGAGCAATAATAAGGGTATGCTACATCAAACCAAGTCATTTCTATCTAGTAATTTTAAAATGAAAGATCTTGGTAAAGCATCCTTTGCTTTAGCCATACAAATCTATCGTGATTGTTCAAGAAGCATTCTTGGACTTTTACAATAGGTCTATATTGAAAAGGTGCTTATAAGGTATGGTATGTTGAACTGTACACCTGGTGACACACCTGTGTCAAGAGGTGACAAGCTCAGCTTGCAGCAGTGTCCACGGCTTAAACTTGAAATAAAGGAGATAGAATAATTCTCATATGCGTCAGTAGTGGGAAGTCTCATGTATGTACAAGTTTGTACTCGACCAGATATAGCATTTATAGTGGAAATGTTAGGCAGATATATTAGTAACCTCGTGTTGGAGCAATCCCAATGGTCTGTGAGACCATGTGTTTTGGTGTTTGGGCAAAGGGTTTAATTTAGGTTCACCCTTGTTATTTGATATGTGTATGTGAGTGTGTAGGTTTGTAGGGTACACATACGACTAAGCTTGATTGCTTCAGGTCCGGTGAAGGATGGAGCATCCGAGGGGCTGTGGACAAGGTAGCAAGGACAAGGGTCGAGGGAAGCGACTTCAAGGCATATGCGAAGGATGGCATTGGGGATGAGCCGCGAGCTTGGATGCATCCGAGGGACGAGAGCCAAAGGAAGAAGGCTTGAAGGCAAGAGGTCAAAGCTGCAAGGAAGGGTCAAGTGAGTCGCGAGGGTACGAGTGCATGAGAGATTATACTCAGGGTAAAATCTTAGGTTTAGGGTTTTACTATAGCAATACTATAGCAGTCGACTGGTGTTTTCCTCAGTTGACTGGTACAGTCGACCGGACAATCGACTGGGAGCGAACATAATGCTTCTGTTCGCTCTATTAGTGTGGAGCAGTCGACTGGTATCGAGCTGTTGGACTGTAATGGTCGAATCTCCATAAAGGCCAGTCGACTGGTAGGTAGGGTTTTCCAACTCGTGGCCTATATAACCAAGCATTGGAAGCTTGGTTAAGACTGATGAAATAGAGGTGGTTAACCCCTATTAGTAGTCTAACAGTGCCCTAACTCCTCAAGAGTTCTTGTGAGAGTTGTGGTGAGATTTCTCCACTCACAAGGGGCTACGTGAGCTAGCCGGAGGTCTTTCGGGGAGTAATCCATCGACGGATAGGGATCGTCCACCTTACGGACAACCGTGGAGTAGGAGATTTATCTCTGGACCACGTAAATCGACGTGTATCGGAAGCAATCGATTTAGAGGCGTCGTTTATCCAACCCCCTTCTAGCCGGCCACCGATCCTCGACAAGTGGTATTAGAGCGAGACCACTCTCCTTCGGACTAATCGCCGAGGAAGCTAAGAAGATGACCGGCTTGATTAATCCGCCGAAGTATGAAGGAAGAAGCTTATGGGACATCATCTTTTGGATGGTGAAGATGAAGAACTTCTTCGAATGGATGGGGTACAATGATGGTGGCGGGAGAGCCATTTGAAGTCCTGAAGGACAAGAAAGGGAAGAAACTCCGACCACGACATTGGACGAAGGAGCAAACCTCACGATCGGAGGCAAATTCAAAGGTAATATTAATTTTAATTGATATGTTACCTAATGATGTTGTGAGTCATGTAGGTAAATATGAGAACGCCCATGAATTGTAGAGCAAAGTAAAGAAAGTCCTACGAGAAGAACTTTTGCCTACACATGAAGAGGTAAAGCCCAAGGAGATGGGTTTAAGTGCTCAAGAAGAGGAGGTGGAGCAACCGGAAGTTGACTCATGCTCAACTTTCGAGAAGAAGGAGGATGAGGAAATGCCATCTACAAGTGTGGATGAGGATGTTGGTGCGGGAAGCATCCGACGATCGAACCGTTGTTTTGATAATGGCAAAGGAATTCAAAGTTAAGGTTATGTTGTTATCTAACAAGGTTCATGGAGCTTGCAGGAAAGTCCTAAGTGGTACTTAGGCAAAAGTCTTAGCTGCGGTTAGGCAGGTGAAAAACCCTAGGGGGTGGTAACCCTAGGTCATAGGGGGCGGTAACCCTATGCGAAAAGTCTTGGCGGGTCGAGGGCTTCAGGCAAAAGTCCTAGGGGGTGGTAACCCTAGGTGGAAAGTCCTGGTGTCGCGAACCAGGTGGAAGACTGGACGAGCCGGGAAGCGGAAGTCCAACATAAAGTCCGGAAGCATCGAGCGCCTAGCAAAAGTCCAATCGATCTGGAGGATCGTACTGGCAACAGGTAAATCTCTTGAGTGGAGTAGGTGAGGACGCGTTCCCCGCAAAGGGAACAGTAGGCATCGGGTCGACCTAGGATTTTCGGTTGTAAATATGAAGTCAGACCTAGACAGTCAGAAGACTGTCAGAATATTATATTGATTAATATCTGTGCTAACTTGGTTTTGCAGGATGTGTTTGTAGTTAGAGACTAACATGTTTTGTAGGGCCAAAAACTAGAGTTTAGCCTTAGATGAACAGTGTCCGAGGTGCCTCCATGGGGCTTGGAGGTGCATCGGGTGCAAGCCGAAGCTACCTGTCCAGAGGAGCTGGAGGCGCCTTAATTGGGACTGAAGGCGCCTCGGACCAAGGCTGGAAGGCGCCTTGAGGAGGCTTGAAGGTGCCTTGAACCAGATAAGGTTCGACCTGGTCTGTGCTGATCCACCCGTGCGACTCGGCAGGCTGGAGGTGCCTTGGACAGGCTTCGAGGTGCCTCCAGCACAGTATAAAAGAGGGATTTGAGGCAGCACTCAAGACAACTCAATCCAAGCAATCCTTCTGTGACAAACTGCTAACGGCACGATCCCGAAGTGCTGTGACAACCTCCCGACGACCCGGAGCTTCTTTTTTCTTCATCTCTTATTGTCGGTATATGTTTTAGTACATTTAATTGTAACACTTATTGTACTCTTATCGATTCTATAGTTGTTGCCCACCGAAAGAGGTCAACGACCACGGGCCTTGAAGTAGGAGTCACTCAAGGCTCCGAACCAAGTAAATCTTGGTGTGTTTTTGTGTGTTTGTCTTAATTTCATTTCCGCTGCTTAATTACTCGAACGATTTACGAAAGTTTTACGATATTGAAACGTGAAATAGCCACGAGCGCTATTCATCCCCCCTCCAGCGCTTCTCGATCCAACAGAGGAGACATCCACAAAGGTTGAAGAAGAAGCCAAGACAGATGAAGAAGAGGTCTTCAAAGTAGTCAACCTAGTGAGCATCTCCATTGAAGTGAAGTCAAAAGACCACATAATATGCTTCGGGTGCAATGAGAAGGGACACTACAAGAGTAGGTGTCCAATGGGTAAGAAGAGGTAAATTCTAAACTCAATCAAGTTAATTTAAACACTAACAAGGGTTGTAGGAATGAAGAAGCCCAAAGGAGGAGAATGCACATTAGATGCTTCACGTGTGGGGAGAAGGGCCACTACCACACCAAATGCCCCAAGAAGGGAGAGCTCAAGAAGCTAGCACATTTGAAGATGTGAGAAAAGAAGTGGAGGAATAATGGAGACTCATGTCAAGGGGGAGCTTCAAAGGTAAAGGGTAAGGTAAACCCTAATTTAAATTTGAAGTTAAATTTAAATTCCTCCATGCATGCTAGGAAAAGTAATGATTATCATTATGTAGAAATGAAAAATTTTGTATTTAAATATCATGATAGAAATAGGGTAAATGTAGATCATGACCCTAGGAGATCTATGCATGATAAACCTAGAAATGGTAGACTTAAGGAAAACCAAGGCATTAATCCCAAGAAGGAGAGACACATGACTAGAATGGGTAGGTCTGCGAATGTCCAATGTGGACAAGTCAATTCTAGGGTTAGGAACCTAGAAAGGGGAAATCAAGCTTTGAAGGCAAAGCTTGATAGTTTGGAGAAAACCTTATATAGATTCAATATTGGATCTAAGGGTTTAGATATAGTGTTGGGTAGCCAAAGACCCAACAATGATAGATCGAGTTTGGGATACCGATCTAATACCTCCAATGCTAAGGAAAAGTTTTATATTAGGGTTGCATATGACTGTAACAAGGAGAAGTCAATAAATGGCAAAGGGAAAGACATTTAAAGGTAAGGAGAAATTAACCAAGGACAAGATGTCCAAGGTTAAGAAGGTTAGGTTTGTAGGCCAAGTGTCACCGGAGGTGCACCGATGTGGCCTAACGATTGTGGATGAGTCACCTAGGGGGGTGGCTAAGGCTAAGAGCTCTAGGGAGAGCTCAGAGAGTCAATTTGGGACCCATGTCCAATGGATCTCAAGTGGATTTTACTTGGGAGTCTAGATTGGGTCATGAAATGTGCCAAGTTGTTTGGAGATAGATTTGAGTCTCAACCTTAGGAAATCGACACAATTGGTTTATGTTTCATGCTTAGAAATATGACATTGGGGTCATATAGCATAATAATTGATTTTGGATGTATAGATGCCATATAAACCAAAGCTAGGGATGCATTGTGGGTTAGTATGGGCAAATACATCAAGAGGAAGCCAAAACTAGGACTTTAGGTCAAGGTTCAATTGAACCATTTAGCTAGTTTTAGGTTTTGTGTCAATCTTGGAATTTGTGATAAATATATTTTTATATATATTTTTCTCAAGTAGACATTGATAAAATAGAACTATTCACAAAATTTAATAATTTTTGGAGGTCTGTGAAATTTCTGGTATATTTTTGAAGTTGGGTCAGAAAGATTAATTTTTACAGAAATAGTGTACCAGTCGACTGGTACAGTTATCAGTCGACTGGTAATAGTATTTTTAAGCACAAAATGTCTCTATAAGCTCATTTTGATGAGGGCAGTCGACTGATACCAGTCTAAAATAGTTTTTCAGCACTGATTTTAACCAGGACAACTCATGAAAGTGTATGAGATCCATGGGGGATAAATACATGAGTTTAGGGTCAGTTTGATGATCAAGTTTTCAACAATTGGGATATTGTTGGAAGCTTTTTAATGTTAGGCAAAGGGGGAGAAGTAAGGTTTAGTTAGGAAAACATTAAGTGTCTTTGTGTAGGGGGAGCCTTGTGATAGGTTCTTAAATATTCCTGTGGTAAAATTCTTGGAACAATGGAGAGCTTAGGTGTAGGGGGGACCTTGTGATAGGTTCTAATGCATGTCTGCATGTTTGCATGTCTTTACGGCAGTGTAAATCCAAGTGTATAGCCTTGGCAACATAAGTCCATTTGTTTTAGCATGTTTATTTACTATTATATTTTCCCTAAATTAAACGTATCGCAAAATATCAAAAAGGGGGAGATTGTTAAAGCAATCCCAATGGTCCATGCGACCATGTGTTTTGGTGTTTGGGCAAAGAGTTTAAGTTATGTTCACCCTTGTTATTTGATATGTGTATGTGAGTGTGCAGGTTTGCAGGATACACATATGACTCAGCTTGATGGCTTCGGGTCTGATGAAGGATGGAGCATCCGATGGACCGTGGACAAGGCAGCAAGGACAAGGGCCGAGGGAAGCGACTTCGAGGCATATGCGAAAGATGACATTGGGGATGAGCCGCGAGCTTGGATGCATCCGAGGGATGAGAGCCAAAGGAAGAAGGCTTGAAGGCAAGAGGTCAAAGCTGCAAGGAAGGGTTCAATGAGTCGTGAGGGTACGAGTGCATGAGAGATTATACTTAAGGTAAAATCCTAGGTTTAGGGTTTTACTATAACAGTCACTGTAGCAATTACTGTAGCAGTCGACTGGTGTTTTCATCAATCGACTAGTACAGTTGACTAGGCAGTCAACTGGGAGCGAACATAATACTTCTGTTCGCTCGATTAGTGTGGAGCAATCGACGGATGGAAGTATCAGTCGATTGGTATCGAGCCGTTGGGTTGTAATGGTCGAATCTCTATAGAGGGCAGTCGATTGATGGTTTTGGCAGTCGATTGGTAGGCGGGGTTTTCCTACTCGTAGCCTATATAACCAAGCATTAGAAGCTTGGTTAAGATTGACGAAATAGAGGTGGTTAACCCCTATTAGTAGTATACCAGTGCCCTAGCTCCTCAAGAGTTCTTGTGAGAGTTGTGGTGAGGTTTCTCCACCCACAAGGAGCTACATGAGCTAGCCAGAGGTGATATGGGGAGTAATCCACTACGAATAGGGATCACCCACCTTACGGACAGCCATGGAGTAGGAGCTTTATCTCTGAACCACGTAAATCGACGTGTATTGGAAGTAATCGATTTGGGGGCGCCGTCTATCCCAAAGAACTAAAGGGCATATGTTCACATATCGAAGATCAGATCAATTGGAGGTGATTGGATATTTAGACTCTGATTTTTCTAGATGCTTGTATAGCAAGAGGTCCACTTCGAGCTATTTCTTCATGTTTGCTAGAGGGGCTATATCTTGTAAGAGTATCAAGCAGATGCTAATAGGCACTTATATGGAGGCAGAGTTGATAGCATGCTATGAAATATCAAATCATGGGATTTGGTTGCGGAACTTTATCACAGCATTGTAGATCGTTAATGGCATTGACATACCATTGAGGATTTATTGTGATAATAAAGCCATGGAACTTTATGCCAAAAACAATCGTAGTTCATCGAATGTGACATGGTTATGACCCCATCTACTACGATATTCTCAAGCCAATGAGAAGATTGAAAGGTCAACCTAGGTAAAAACATCTTCTCCAAGTGCCTCTTTGGTCATCGTGTGTTATTGTCCTTCTCCCTTTTTCACCACTGTCTAGTAGACCAGCTCTTTTAAAATTTGTCCATTACATAATCTAAAGAAAACTCAAGTTACATTTGAGGGTAGTTTAAATTTATAACAGGAATGAAAAGATGAAGGCACAACACATAGGTCATATTATAAATTACAACACACACACACACATCCAATCACATTAGGGTAAAGGGTCATAACCATGCACCATGTCATATAACATTCACAATAGATCTATAATATATACTTTACTATGATTTTAACAACAAATTATAAGCCGCAGTGCCCCTAAAGTAAAATTATTTTATAAACTCATTTGAATGAGTTGTTTCCATACCTAAGACCACCACATACTTGAGACCAACAAAACTGTTCACAATAGCTTGTGTGTTTCACACAATCTATTCTCAACAGATGTCAACCCAAGACCACCCATAGTCATGTATGTTTCTATCGAATGAAATCCGACTATAGAATGCATTCATAACACATATGAAGATGTTATATCCTTTAGTTCATTCAACACAAAATAAATATTTATAACATGATGCAAATCATAAAAAAAACCTCATGCAGTTTCTATGTCACATATTGAAATATTACTACAACTTAGTATTTGTCTTCGCAAGTGGCTCTGATACCACTGTTCAGATCTTGAGCGCAAAACAACACAAGTGTAACGGAATAAACAACAAGATCCTTTCTAGAAGATCTATGCGAAGGAAACTATATACTAGTTGTGATGAGAGTTATACCTTTGTTGTGTAAACACAAACTCCCGATAGCAAGTTTTTCCTCAGTGGATCTCAACACGATCAAGTGGTCGTACCTCTATGGTATCCACATGAACATGTTTCGTCTGTCTCATAAACTCATGATTTAGAGAAAAAACAACTTTGTGGTGCTAGCCACTTAAAAAGTGTTGGTACCCCAAGGTAGTTTTGATGTGATCAAACAAGTTAAGTTAGGTCTTGTTGTGTTTAACCCTGTGTTTAAGTGTGCAGGAACTTAGGAGCACAGGAAGTCGAGCAAAAGACGCAGTTAGCAAGAAGGACGACACGGGAGAGAGCCTACGGGCTCGGTGTATCTGAGGGATGAGGTGCTGCGAAAGAGTATGCGGGCGGATGAGAAGGTGGCGCGTGGCGTTTCTAAGGGATGAGAAACCGGAGTGGAAGCTTGCTTGAGGAGAAGGCCGAAAGTTAGGTTCGGATGTGCCCTATTCCGGATGGCTGAAATCACCCAAGCAAGTAGAGTTAGAGCGAAAGACCCGGACCGATGCAATCAAAACTGGAGCAGGATATTGGGATCGAAAGTCAACAAAATATTGACTTTTGGTGCTCGGGACGCCCGGACCAAGTAGGGGCGCCCGGACACCGGGTGCTTGGAACCCTTCCGGACGCTTGAAACCCAAGTTTTATCAAGATTGACGTGGACTTTGACCAACGTATTGGGGATAAGGTTTTATCCCATTCCAGGTGCTTGGAACGCTTCTAGGCACCCCGAGCAGGGCTATATAAGCAGCCCTGCTCCCAGAAGCTAAGTACAACGAGAATTACAAAGAAACATCACTTGTGCGCTTTTACTTTTTTGTTTAGCTTCTTTTCTGTGCGTTCATTGTTGTAAGAGGCTTCTCTGCCCAGAGGAGATTTTTAGTGAGTTTTTTCGCCTTGAATTAATAACCTCTCCAGTTGTAACCAAGTAATTCACTGGGCATTTTTCTTTTCAGTTTCTTTATTATACTTATGCAAGTGTTCTTTTATTTTAAGTTATAAGTTCGAGAAAGGTTCGTTTATTTAATTTATGTAGGGGCTATTCGCCCCCCTCTAGCCGGCTTCCAAGGGGCCTAATAAGTGGTATCAGATCAAGGACGCTTCAGGAGGACTAACCGCCGAACGAAGCATACAAGACAGTCGGACCGAGCATCTATCCACCGAAGTTCGAAGGGGAGTTCTCAAGCTGAAAAAATAAAATGGAGGTATTCTTTAAAACTAACTTTGAATTACTTTTAATAATGAAATTCGATTTGTTAGCACTCGAAGGAAAGGAAGAATACCAGTGGACGAAGAAGGAGTAGACCGACTTCGTGGAAAATGGCAAAGTAGAGCTCTATATGCTGAGCATCCTACTGCCATAAGAAGTCAACCAGATTGGTGCCTACGACTCAGCAAAGGAGCTTTGGGAGAAGTTCCTTGAGCTACACGAAGGGACGCCCGAAGCTAAGCTCGCGAGATTGGATCTGCTAAGGAATCAGTTAAGCAATATAAACTGGGAGCAAAAGAAACTGTTACACATCTTCACTCGAGAATGAAGGAACTAATCACCAAACTCACGAATCTCGGAGAAAAGGTAAGCAATCGGGATTCGCTAAGGTACGCACTTAATGCATTTCCTAGAACTACCGAGTGTGCATCATTAGTAGATGCTTACTATATATCTAAGGATTTAGAATCTGTTACCTTAGAAGAAATGTTTTCAACATTTGAAGTTCATGAAACGAGATGTGCAGATACGAAGAAGGAGCCGAAGCACAACATTGCCCTTAAGGGAAAGATGGATGAACAGAATTCAAAATCTTCTCTCGACGATGATGAAACGGTAATGATGGTAAGACAATTTAAAAAATTATTTAAATCTAGAAAAAAACTAACCATCTACAGGGTAGAAAGAAAAGAACAATCAGATGTTATCACTGCAATGAAGAAGGACACATTAACGACAACTACCCTAAATTGAAGAACAAGGACAAGGGTAAGAACAAGAAGCCCGTCTAAACGAACAAGCACAAAAACCTAAAGGCGATGTGTGATGAAACATCGTCCGAATTAGAGATTGAGGCTTTCTCTGGACTTGCGTTAATGGCAAGTCATCAAGACGACGAAAACGAAGCAAGCTCGTCCAAAATAAGCATCGAGAGCATCGATGAAGGGGGAATGACATCGGAAGAAAGTAGCAGTTTAGGGGAAGCTACGGATAACGAGATCGACAAGGTAATCAGGTACGATCTCTTCCTCCCGATGAGTTATTTAAATTTGTTAAGTTATTATCTAAAGACTATGGCAAATTAGAAAAAGAAAATAAAGAATTAAAATTAATTCTAGCCAAATCCTGCTTATTAGAAGATTTTGGAAAATGATAAATTGAAGACACAAGTAAAAAACTTGAAAAACCATACATGTTTAACTGTTCAAACTCAAAATTTTAAAAGACTAAGCTGGTATCTTGGATTTCATAGGGGTCAAATTAGAAAACTTCCCAAAAGTTATGTGCCTCCAAAATTTCTAATTAATTATGTAGGAAGAAACCTATATTGGGTTCCAAAAACTTGTATAAATTAAAAAGTTTAATAGGACTTAGGGCTTTCAGCGAGAAAATTAAATGTTTGAATTTCCTTAAGAGATTTTGTCTAGAAAGTGGTTATTGCTCCAATAACCAAGAAGGTCTAGTGTCTCGCCATAGCCTAGAAGTCAATTAATAAAATAAAATATTTAATTGACTAACTGATAAAATATTTAATTATAATTAAATAATGCTTTAAATAGTTACTTAAATATTTTTTTTATGTTTTTAACTTAGAATTTTTTTAAAAAAAAAATTAAGTTTTTTTTGGATGTATCAGCTTTACCTTACCAAAATTATTTCTACAAAATTATTTTTTGTAAATTTGTTTAACTTAGGAAATTATTGATGTTACAATTTTTTTGGTGATATCAAAAATATTTTTAACTAAGATTTTTTTTTCTAAAATTATTACAATTTTTTAAGTACTATCAAAATTATTTTTAAAATTTTCAAAAACTTGATAAGTTTTTCAAAATGTTGAAAATCAGAGTTTTTTTTAACTAAAAACTTTCTTATTTTTTAAAGTTACCCTTAGATTTTTTCCTTTTTGTACCCTATTTTTTATGCGATCAAAGGGGGAGAAGGGAAGATTAAGTCTAGGGGGAGGTAGTTTCAACTTTTTTGCATTTTAATTTCAAACTTATTGACTGCACTTTATGTTGGTTTACCCTAACTTAACTTGGGTTGCTCACATAAAAAAAGGGGAGATTGTTGGTACCTTAAGGTAGTTTTGATATGATCAAAAAGTTAAGTTAGATCCTGTTGTGTTTAACCCTATGTCTAAATGTGCAAGAACTTAGGAGCATAGGAAGTCGAGCAAAAGACACAACTAGCGAGAAGGATGGCATGGGAGAGAGCCGACAGGCTCGTTGGCTCGGTGCGTCTGAGGGACGAGATGCTGCGGAAGAGTACACGGGCGGACGAGAAGGTGACACGCGACGTTTCCGAGGGACGAGGAGCCGGAGCGGAAGCTTGCTCGAGGAGAAGGCTGAAAGTTGGGTTCAGGTGAGCCCTATTCCGGATGGCCAAAATCACCCAAGCGAGCGGAGCCGAAGCGGAAAACCCAGACCTATGCAAGCGGAACCGGATCAGGAGACCGGGACCAAAAGTCAACAAAATGTTGACTTTTGGTGCTCGGGGCGCCCGAACCAGTTCGGGGCTCTCGGAACCTAAGTTTTATCAAGATCGACGTGGACTTTGGTCGACCCATCGGGGATAAGGTTTTATCTCATTTCAGGCGCCCTGAGTAGGGCTATATAAGCAGCCCTGCTCCCAGAAGCTAAGTACAACAAGAATTACAAAGAAGCATCACTTGTGCGCTTTTAGTTTTATGTTTAGCTTCTTTTCTGTGCATTCATTGCTGTAAGAGGCTTCTCCACCCACAGGAGATTTTTAGTGCACTTTTTCACCTTGGATTAACAACCTCCCCAGTTGTAATCAAGTAATTCGCTATGCCTTTTCTTTTCATTTTCTTTATTATTTTTATGCAAGTGTTCTTTTATTGTAAGTTATAAGTTCGAGAAAAGTTTGTTTGTTTAATTTGTGTAGGGGCTATTCACCACCCCCCTCCCCCTCCTCTAGCCAGCTGCCAAGGGGCTTAACAGAAGGTTCGGCTAAAGATGAAGAAAAAGCAAGAAGACAAGAAGATCAAGAGTGTCTCATGAAAAATGACCTCAAAATGCTTTTTATATTCTTCAAGGAATACCAAGAGTCTCAAGGAATACAAAGAGTCTTTTCCTTTTGGTCTTCTTCCAATAATGATACCAATTATTCTCCATTAATCTATATTATCCTCCTAATGGGTTAGATTTAGTATATTAGATTAACCATTAACCTAATAAGCTATTAACCCAATATGGCTAATCATCTCATAATTTTCTCTTAGGACTAATACTAACAATATACACGAGTGTACAACTATGAAATATTGATAGCCAAAGAATAACCACCTATAGTACACACCATACATATTTGTACAACTATAAAATATGGATAGCCAAAGATGAGACTATATGGATATCAAGTAGATCATCTCTAAGGCTAAGCACATAAGTATCAAACTCATCTAAATAAGAATAGAATTAAGGTAATAAACTGCCTATCTAACCATACTCATACATTAAGGTCAATATACTAATGAAGTCAAGGAAAGAAAAATACCCACCTTTATCTGTAGGTCATTTTAACCATCTTCAAGACAAATGATCTACTTCAAGCTCAAAATCCTACAACATAGAACATAAATTATAACCAATTCTACCATAAGTCAAATAACCAATCCTAATCCTAAGCAGATTAGGAAACCCTAATTGAATTATTTTAATTATTCCACAATTCCTTCACATTCTGAGCTAAATTTCCCATAAGGTATTTAATGAACAAATCTTAGGAAGTGTGGGGATTTTGTTACCCTATAGCTTCTCCTACTTCGGCAGTACAGTGGGACATGATAGGCAACAAAGGATCGATGGTAGTGGCTCAATGGATGGAGCAATAACTAGAGAGGTAGGGAGCTGCACCGATGGTCATGTGCACAACAACGACTATGGAAAAATGGGATAGTAACAAGAGATATAGAGTCACATCTATTGTCCTAAGACTGTCAGTGTGAGATGGTGGTAGATCAGCACTTTGACATCATCTCAACCCTTCGATGACAACCCACAACAATCGGTCATGACTCCTTTCCCGAGTGGTAAAGGGTGGCACAACGACTATTAGTATTAGACCTATTACCAATTATGGGATGACTGACAGGGGCACCTTTTGTATCATATTTCACTTATTAATAAAAGGCAAAGTTGGTTATTATATTTACTTAAATTTAGTACTGAACAAATAATTATCCTAGAGAAGGAGGTTCTAATCTACAATATATAAATTAGTTGAATTGATAGTGAGACATTGCAGATATATATAGAACGCTACTCTTATATTTCTAGTCAAGCATTAATATACAAGGATAATATTAATTCATTAAGACTAGCATGTAGGTCAATGGATAACTTAATCTCACAAGTCATGGATATGAGATATCAGGTTGACACATGGGTATATATTAGAGAATATGTACTAAATGACCCGCCATGAGAATATTTCATGAATCATTATATGAGTATCATAAATATTCTCATGTGACTATTGGTATGAATATTCCTTAGACCTAAAGTTACTACGGTTCCCTACATAAGGAGTTGTGTACTTTAGTATCAACAAACGTCAGCTATAATATGGTGAACTATAAAGTTGATCACTGGGTATGCAATAAGTTATGCATAGTGATATGAGTAATGTTGATAGGATCTATCCATTCCATATGATGGAAGCAATATCTGCGGACCCCTTGATTAGTAGGACATAAGAATGCATGGCCATGCTCAAATGAGTTAATATGTGATATTGAGCATATTTGATTGAATGTGTCTACTTAGAGATCAAGAAATACAAAGATTAATAAGAGGATGATACAGTCTACGTCTCATTGATCAATCTAGATATCAAGGATAGAAGAATTGAGTCATACAAGATAATAAACATAGAAAGGTTAGGTTGGATCTCGACATTCTCGTCACTTGGGTAGCAATGATGCCTTACTAGATGTCACTCATTGTTTATGTATCTAAAATAGTTTTAGAGATATTGACAACGATATGAGAACCTATTGGGCCACACACAAAGAACAAATTAATTTGAAGATGGGTTCATATGATGGATCTTTGGATTAAGTCTAATTCAAATTGGATTCATTGAGTTAGACTTAATTGGATCCAACTATTGGATTGAGTCCAATTTGAATTAGACTCATTGAGTTAATTTAGATTAATGATTAATGAGTTAGACTCATTGAATAATTTGATGAATTTGAATTCATGAAGGAAGAGGAGTGTTCAATTTAGAATTGATCATGCATTGGAGGAAGAGTGGTCAATTTTGAGTTGCTCATGTATTGGATGCATTGGATGAAGACAAATATTAATGTCAATTAAGGCAATTTCATGAATGAGTACAAAAGGGGTTTTGATTCATTTTCATGAAAAGTTTTTTGTGTTCTTGCTCCTTTTCTTCCCTCTTCCACTCTTGGCTAAATCTTCCAAAAGGGGTTGCTAGCACAACCTTTGGTTGATTTTCTTCTCCACTTCTTGAGTTTGTGAGACGGACGGAAGATTTGTTCGTGTGGATACTGAAAGAGGCGTGAACATTTGATTGTGCTAAGATCCTAGCTGTTGGGAGTTCATATTCATACACCAAAGGTTTAACTCCCTTAACAAAACTTAGTATATGGTTTTCCTCTGCATGAATCTTCTAGAAAGGAACTTGTTTTCCTCTGTGCTTTCTGCGTGTTTAGCGCTATAGTTCCTAATAATGACTGAGGTGGCAATGATGTTGGTATCTAGGGATGAGGTTGTTCATCATGGCTTCAATTCTCAACGAGAAAAGCTATAGTGACATAGGCGGCTAGAAGGCGAGGTCGGTGAGGCACTAAGGCTGTGATCTTACGACGGGGCGAATCGAGAAAGCAGCAATGGATCAGCGAAGGGAACAATGGTAGCATCTCTCACACGACCGGAGATGTCACCGTCCTAGCCTCATGGGAAGGAACAACATCGACTTGGGGAGGAAGGGAGAGGGGCAATCAGGACGATAGCTTGGGTTAGGGAGAAGAAGAGAAGGGATCGGAAGAATAGGCTTCGGAAACTTAGGTTTTGATATTTATATCTTAGGTTAATTAATTATAACCTTATGTTAATTAAATCAATTAACTCTCATCTAAGTAATATTCCAAACAGGCTTTTCTTAGGCTAATAGATTCAACCCCTTAAACATGTCATACAAATTTGGTTTAAATCCTGTTTTTTTTTAAAAAAAATCTATAAAATTCTATAAGGTAATTTCTTAATTAATACTTATTATTTAATTGTCATATCTCATAATAACATGGTATGACATGGAAAAAAATCCTAACACAAAAGACTTACTTCCTTTGACATGGATTTACAACTACCACTAGCTTCCTTGGCCATGGATCCCTTTTGAAACAAATCAACGGTACTAATCAAAAATATATAAAAAAAAATCAATTAAATAACATTAATTATGAGATAGATAACATTCATATATACAAAAAAAAAACTCATGAAGAACCATCACCATCACCACCACCATCATCGGCATCATCATCACTGGAATTGGGAGGAATCTTACTTGGAGTGGAGCCTAACTAAAGATGTCCCATAATAAAGCCATATTGTAAGCACATTTTGTTGTGACAATCTGGGAGCTAGGGGGGGGGGGGATAAGTGAAGCTTCACCAATGCTAACATTAGGATTTTCTTAATATCCACCTCAAGATGACGTGACTAATCCAAAGATTCACACTCGGGCACACTCTCTACTATAAAAATAACTCCTTCTCGGAACAATCCAGAGGTGGGAAAACCTCATACAACTCAACAACAAAGATACAACTCAGAGTAAGAAGTAAATACAAGAATATAAATGAAAACCTCTTCTTACTTGATCTCTTGTTGAAGAAGATGCCTCTGGACCAATTGGAAAGTGTAGCAACACTTATCTTCCAAGCTCAAAGTCCAACGAATAGTAGTAGAGAAGAATCGTGTGAACATTGCTGTATTTGAACCTTGCCAACGACTTTATCCTTTGTAATCTAGGGTTCCCAATAGATTGGGCTTACTCCCAATCGATTGTCATATTAGATCCAGGCAATCCTAGCCATCCAAAGCTCAAAACCTACGTAACATTCATATCCCAATCGATTGGTTGATCGATTGGGGTAGCTGGATCGATTAACTGATCGATCCAAATGTCTTCTATGCTCTCATAGAAGACCCCATAATCGATTGAGCAATAAATTCCGTCTGCCTTGCATTATTGTGAGAAAATCAACTCCAATTGATCAACCGATCGATTAGAGTATCCCAATCAATCGGTTGATCAATTGGAGCATCTCAATCGATCAGTTGATCGATTAGGGAGCACACTGTGCTCTCACAATTTCACCCCAATCGATCAACTGATCGATTAAGCTCCTCGCGTAAAAAACACACTACCCAATTGATCCATTAATCGATTGGGCTCTGGCTCAATCGATCACCTCATAATTGACCAACTCAAACTTTCTTAACTCAAGTCTAGGGTTCCCACATCCAACATTCAGTCAAACATGACCTATTAGGACTCCTCATTGTCTAGCATTCGGTCAACATTGACCTGTTAGGACTTCGTCACTAAGTGTCCAATCAATTCTTTGATCCACTTGGACTTTCCTCTTTGTGCCAAGTGTTTGGTCAACCTTGAACCACTTGAACTTACCGTCTTGTGCCAAGTGTCTGGTCCTCTATGATTCACTTGGACTTCTAAACACTAGATGTTCGATCAGCCTTGACCCACCTCGATTTCCACATATTTGGCTTCACTCACAAGGGCTTTTCACCACCAGCTCCGCTGACCAAGATTTTCCTTTGCCTAGTTTCACGCAGTAGGGATTTTCATCTGACTTCACTCACTAGGATTTTCCTCTATCTAGCTGTTAGAGTGTATACTAAAAGCCTAGTTTTTTGTAAATATTTATTTTAAAATAAAGAATCACATTGGTCAAATGTCTACATTTATATGCTAAGTGTAGTTGTTCAATTAATTTATATTGTAGATAACATAGTGTGTGGTGTCACACACAGAAGATCATGTTATCAATTCCTTATAAATTATAAATAGTAGCTCACGACTAAGATGGAAAGGAACAAACCATTGCAATAGTCATAGTGTAATTTGGTATTAATTTATCTTAACTATAAAATTACACTAGTACACTCTGAGTGTATTGAGCAGAATCATTTAAGGTAAGTTCTTTTTATACTGACTGAATAAAAGAACAAAACTTTTATTATTATGGAAGTGTGTGCTCTTAATCCTGATATAATAACAAGCACATATATCTAGTATTTATTTCTTTGACTTATCAATGGATGAGGTTTAGTTTGATAAATCAAGATGCCCGATAAGTCGAGAAATGATATTATTTATAGTGTGTTTTGTTGATTATAGAAGGAAACTGTGTCCTAGTAATATAGGTTGATAATGTCCCCAAGAGGAGCTCATAAAGATTGTCATGTAAACCCTACAGGTGGACTTAGTCCGACATGACAATAAGGTTGAGTGGTACTACTCTTGGAGCTAGATATTAATTAAGTGAGTTGTCGGTAACTCATTTAATTAGTGGACATTCGATATCTTAAACACAGGGAGATTAACACACTCATGATAAGAAGGAGCCCATATAGTAATATGGGATTGATGCAGTAGTTCAATAATAACTCTTTAGTGGAATGAGATATTATTAATGAACTCGAGTTCGGTGTTCGGGGAGAACACGGGAAGCTCAAGTTCATCGGGAGACCAAAACCAATTCCTCCTCTCGGTCCCTGTCATAGCCTCTTATTTATGAAGTGTTATACTCACCCATATCCACCTTCTTACTCACCTTAAGGTGGTCGGCCAAGCCTAGCTTGGAGCCCAAGCTAGGGCCAACCAAACCAAGGTGAGATGGTTTAAAGAGGTGGCCAGCCCTAGCTTGAACCCAAGCTTGGTGTGGCCGGCCACAATAAATTAAAAGGATTTTATTTTTGAAATATTTCTTATGTGGAAGCCATGGTTTTAAAAGAGAGTTTAAAATTTAAATCTTTTCTTTTATAGTTTTCTACAAAAGATTAAGAGAAATGTTTGATATCTTTCCTTATTTGTAGTTAAAAGGAAGATTTTAATTTTTGATAAAACTTTCCTTTTTAACCATCATGATTTTAAAGGAGAGTTAAAAAATTTTAAATCTTTCCTTTTATAGTTTTTACAAAAGATTAAGAAAAGATTTGATATCTTTCCTTATTTGTACATTGAAAGGAAGATTTTAATTTTAGAGAAAACTTTCCTTTTTGTAAATCATCCACATGTTTTAATAGAGAGATTTTAATTTATAAAAGTTTCTTTTTATGACCAACCATGAAGGGAATTTTTAAAAGAGAAATTTTTATTAAAAATTTTCGGAAACAAATTAGAAAGTTTTAATTTTGTGTTTAAAACTTTCCTTCCTTGGAGGATTAGATATGACCGACCACATTAATAGAGAAAATGATTTTTAATTAGTTAAATTTTCCTTTTCAATGGCAAGGAAAATAAGGAAGTTTTTATTAAAACTTTCCTTATTTGTCAAGACCAAGGAATATAAAAGAGAGGGTAGAGGTGCCTCACCTCACACAACAAGAATATACATCTAGTATTCCTCTCTTCTTTTCCTTGTGATGACCAACCCTCATCTTCTTCCTCTCCTCCTTTTCTTCTTCATTGGTGGCCGGCGGCATCAACCCTCAAGGAGCTTGTTGGTGGCCGGATTTTGCTTGGAGAAGAAGTAGAGAAAGGAGACTTTGTTTCTAGCATCCCTTGGAGCTTGGTGGTGGTGGCTGAACCTCATCTTCTCTTGGAGTTCTTGTGGTGGCCGAAACTTGCTTGGAGAAGAAGGAAGCTTAGGTGGATTCTCATCTCGGTAGATCGTCGTCCACACGATGTCCGAGATAAGAAGAGGAATACGGCAGAAGATTGTGAGGTCTATAAGCTATAAAAGTATAACTAGTTATTAATTTCCGCATCATAACTAGTTCATCCTTTTATTTAGATCTTGAAATACCAAACACAAGAGGCTAATGAATCTAGGCAATTGAATTTATCTTTTTCGATTTTGTGTTTCTTTTGGTTTTCGAACTTGTGATTCGATTGTTCTTTTTGGCTAAACCTAGGGTTACTATAAGGAAATTAAATATTAAATTTCATTGAAAGACTTTGTCTAGGAAGTGGTGGATGCTCCCATACCCAAGAAAGCCTAGTATCTCGCCATGTTTAACCTGAAAGTCAATCTCTAAAATTAATATTTAATTGAATTTGTAACATGGGTGGATTTGGATCAATAATGTTAAGCATCATTTGCGATCCAAATCTAAACCACTAAGAACAGATAAGTTGAATTTGGAATCAATAATGTTAAGTTCCGTTTTTTATTCCAAATTTAATTTCTAAAGAACACAATAGGTTGTTAGGAATGGTTTAGGACTTATACAAAATTTTTGTACAGGGGAACCGGTACGATATTCCCAGTAGCAACCAACACTAGCTTCACTCACTAAGGCTTTTCACCTGGCTTCACTCACCAGGACTTTTCCCACTGCCTAGCTTCAATCACTAGGGCTTTTCACCTGGCTTCACTCACTAGGACTTTTCTCACTGCCTAGCTGATATGCGTAGATTATATACACTTTTATACATATTTTGATACATATGTACTTATATTTTATGACCATAATCTATGTTTATTGATCCTATTTCATTATAATATCATATTTCTACTCCTTTTATTCAGAGATATACTTTTTGCTTATTTCCATTGACAAGATGTGATTTGGAGTGAAAACAGTGCTTGTAGATGACTCGAAGAGCAAACGAAGAAAAAGGGTTTGGCCGTGTGGAATCCACACGGTCGTGTCACATGCCATAGGAGGAGAAGCCCCCTGCCGTGTGAACCCACATGGCCGTGCGATTAGGAAGAGATGAATAAAGACCCGATCGTGTGGATTCCACACGGTCATGTTAACAAAATAGAGAAGGAGCAAACCTCGGTCGTGTGGATCCACACGACCGTGTGGATTTTCTAGAGCTGGAGCCAACTGTGACCATGTGAATCCACACGACCATGCTACTGGACCAGAGCCCAAGCAAACCTTGGTCGTGTGGATCTCACACGACCATGGCATGTGCCATGTCAAGTGAAAACAAGGTTGTGTTGAATCCTGGGCAGACTGCAGACTTATTTTGAAATGACCATAACTTTATGCTTGGTTGAAATTATAGGCTATTATTTATACCAAAACGTAGCTAACTTCAAGATCTATAACTTTTATTCAGGGTTAATAGAGAGAAAGTAGGATATAGCCATGTTAAAAGGTACGACCATGCCTCCCAGCCGCGACTTCATGGGGACCTCCACCCAGACTGCAGACCAAACTTTGAACCACTATAACTTTCAACTCGGTTAGAACCAGGGCTCAATCCAAATATAAGATTGTAGATAATTTCAAGGGTTACAACTTTTTTCAGGGTAAATTAGAATAAAACTAGGTTTAAGGGGAGAAAAATCTAGTTTACTGGACCCTTTTAATCCTAATTTTCCCGAGTAGTTTGGAGGAGTTATAAAAGGGTCAAGAACCTCATTCTTTGACTCATCTTGGGTTTGGGGCTTGATCCCTCTCTTTGAGGAAGGGTTCTTCCCTTAGGGGAAAACCATAAAGCTTCTATCTACCTCTATTCCTTGTTGATCTGTCCATCCCCAAAGCAAGAAGTAACCTAGAAGACTAGAGACACACCGATAAGCATTATCTTCTCTCTCAATCTATGTTTTGAGTTGTAGATGCTATACTTATTATCTCTTGGTTGTTTCTTCTTTGATATAGAGTAGATTCTATAGATCTAGGATGTAGGAAGTAACTACGATGTAATGTGATGTATAAACTATATATTTAGATATATTTTTTTATTCAATGAAGTGTTTCTGTCATGTTCTATATATGTTGTGCCTTCTATGTGTTTGATAAAATGTGTGAATGGTGTAAACATGTAGATATGTATTGATTATTTACCCCATAGGGGGAATGCCTAAGATCTTATGACTGAGGGGCTCTAGTGATAAGGGTATCCCATTTTTGGGCATCTACGACATTGCCTTGAAAGGGAGGATAATTCTCCTCAAGGAAACATCTAATTAGGTTTAATGGGTTATCTTTAATCCTATGTTAATAAGTGTCCTGTGTAATCTAGTGATTGTATGATCGGGGACCCCTAGTGACAATGGTATCCCTTTAACCAGACTCGCTAGGTTATCTCTTCTACTTAGTGGCATCAGACACCAATAGGGGTAGCACTCCGACATGACCACCGTGAGGTAGTGTCTGAACCTAAAAAATCTTAACCTAAATTATCACTATGAGTTGATTTGATCTCTAGGGTTCGACCGACTAATCCCGACATTTTATCAGTTGAACAAGGTAAAAATCTTAACCTAAAAAATGTTAATTTCCTACAAAATAAAGTTAGAATAATAGGTAGATAAGGTATTTTGATAGTCTCTGGACTGTCCTATTTTGACATTTGGATTTCCTAGAAATCCTAGCTTGAATCAATGCCTACAGTTCTCTCAAAGGAGAATGCGTCCTCAACTACTCCTCTCAGAAGAGATTACCTTTTGTGAAGCCGGTCCTCAAGACCATCTGAACTTTTGCTCAGCATCTGAGATATCGGGACTTCATGTTGGACGTCCGATGTCTGACGCATCCAGTCTTCCACCTGGTCTCCGTAACCCCTAGGACTTTTACTTAGCATCCTTGACCCTAGGATTTCATCCAACATCCTTAACCCACCAAGACTTTGCCCAGTCCCCTTGACCAGGACTTCATTACTTAACCACAGCTAGGACTTTCCACTTACTTAACCACAGTTAGGACTTTCCACCAGCCTAACTATAGCTAGGACTTTTCTTTGCCTAAGATCACTTAGGACTTTCCTACATACTAGGTGAAAATCCTGGGGGTCGCGGACACCAGGTGGAAGACTGCACAGGTCATGGAGCGGACGTCCAACATGAAGTCCTAAAGTCTCAGACTCTGAGCAAAAGTCTAGACAGTCTAGAGAATTAGTCTGGTAAAGGGTAATTTCTCCTGAGGGGAGTAGGTGAGGATACGTTCTCCAAAGAGGGAACAGTAGGCATCAGTCTGACCTAATATTTTTATGAAACTCAAAATCAGGACCAGACAGTCCGAAGGTTGTCAAATCTTATCATTCTTTACATATTATTTGTCTAGACTAACCTTATTTCGTAGAAAATCAACTTGGCAAAAATGGTGGTTTGGGCACCCAAATTGACTTGAATGGTGAATGCCCTAGCTATCTGGGCGCCCAGAGCTGTTCTAGGTGTCCGGATGGCCAAATATGATCTGCTCGCTAAGCTGGACCGCGAGGGTTGGTCAGACCTTCTTCACGGTCCAGGCGCTCGGAGGGGGTCTAGGTGCCCAGAGGTGGATAACCTTTGCCGATCAACTTTTGACGAGAGCACGCCACATTAGCACGGTCTGGGAGCCCAAGAGGGGATCCATACGCCCAAAATGGGATATAAAAGAATGATTCGACTCGTGGATCAAAAACAACATTCTAAACAACTTTTGCTTCTTCGTGTTGCTCAGAAAATACCTCCTCAATGCCTGAAAGCTGCTTCAATGACGACTGCGCTGAAGATCTAATCCTCCAAGTCATCAGTATTATTTTTATTCATGTTACATATGTTCAAATTGTAATCTTCTATTGTAACTTTTCGATTGATTAGTATTTTCCCAACGAAAGTAGTCTCACGTGTGGGCCTTGGAGTAGGAGTCACCACAAACTCCGAACCAAGTAAATCTTGGTCGAGTTAGCATTGTTCTTTTGTCTCTTTCTTTATTCCGCTGCCTTTTCTCTCTCTCTAATTGTTTTAAAATGAACATGAAAATCATGAGCTCTATTCAACCCTCCCCTAGCATATCTCGACCCTACAATTGGTATCAAAGCGAGGTCGCTCTAAATTGGTGAAACCATCAATTGAGCAAGGGGTTCCTTTTTGAAAGAAAAACTATATATCATTTTTTATTAGAAATACGCCTTTCATTTTTTTCCCCTCAATTTTTTTTTTGAAAAAATCACTTTCATTTTTTCTCCATTGGGCAGAGTTGGTGAAATATTGCATTTAATAAAATTTGTCATAATATTTTTTATTATTACTTTTTTATTATTTTATTTTTTTCTCAAAATTAGTGAAACACCCTTATTTTATTTTTCTCCAGCACTACTAATCCAAGACTAAGTCTTGGGATAAGTTTTCTTATTTTATTATGTGTAAGATTTGTTTCTTAAATGGCTTACCAAGAAGGCTATAGGAGCACATGCCCACCACTCTTCTCCGAGGAAGATTTTGTCACTAGAAGAGTTGAATGGAGTATCACCTCAAAACATAAGTCGAGATGTGGATCATCATCTAAACCGGCTTCGTACTTCCAATCGACGACACTGGACAATCAGTATCCTGTAAAAATTGGGACCAAAGAGTAATGAAGAAGATCAAAGATGATGCAAAGGCAACCCAAACTCTTCAATGTGGCTTAACCAAAGAAGAGTTGAACCGGGTCAACTCCTTCAATAGTGCCAAGGAATTATGGGAAAAGCTAATTGAGATGCATGAGGGTACCTCCGACACTAAGGTAAGCAAATGATACTTAATTTTGAATAATCTATACAATATTAAAATGTAGGATAGTGAGTTGATGAGCCAACTCCACGCTCAGATCCAAGATCTTGATGTGTTACCACAAGCACACGGTCATCGTCAAGTAATAAAATTTATATAAGTTGATCCCACGAGGACTGAAGATCAAATGCTAATCAGTTTTGCACTTTGAATTTAGGTAGACAAAATTAATAATTATTTGTATTGGGGTTTCAACTATGACGTGAAAAAAAATAAAAGAAAGATAATTGAGGAAGTCCTTAGTTCAGAAGATGTTCTAGGCTATTAGTTTCATTGTAATGGTGAATGTTGTGCAATGAATTCACCCATTCCTAGTTGTCCACTTGTAAGTTTGCAAGACAGTCTAAATTACTACCGAATACCACCCCACAATGGTATATTGGAGTACTTCCCCTGCTAATAACCAAGTATGTCATGAAGTGAAGAAGTAACTTAGAAAGTCAGCGTTTTCAGTAGAGAACCTCCTGTCACAAGGCCTCCGCCGGGTGTATGTCTTTAGATTACGTAGGTCACTTGCGTAGCATATGATTAGGGAAAGCCCATTAGGTCAAGTGATAGACTTATCCATATATAGAATTGTTCTCCCTTAAGAGGTTACATTCCATATAGAAGGATAGTTGCCTTAGATACTCAACGTTAAACAAGTATCCTAAGGTCATACCGAGCTATATCAGAGTGTACACTCAAAAGAGACAACAATTTATAAATCAATTTAATGAAAATTCAGGTTCACGCCCAGACATAGACACACAATAATGTATCTAACTCAGAAATTAGATCTATACATACAGAAATGTAATCTAGATAGATAAATTTATGTTCATAATGAAAGCCTACTTGCTAAAATTTCATCAAATAGAACAAGTGTCATACAAGCTTCATCAAACAAGGAAATTAGAAATTCAATAGAGTTTAAAATATCCACACGTTAAAATTACTTCCTACGTCTTAGAGTAATAGAAATCTACTCCATAATTAGAAGAACTACAATCCAAGAACTCCAATACATAAGAATTTCAAGAACCCTAAGGAAGGGAAGGAAAAACTTATCCTTGATGTCAAGTGAAGCCCTTGGATATAGATCTTGGAGTGCCGATGAGGATGGAGCAGTAGGATGACCTTGGATCATCCAGATGACACCTCCAGATGCAAGGATTTGACCTAGATGGTCCCTTCTCGTCTTCGATTTTCCTCCTCTAGGAAGAGGATGAAGTGTCCATTATATAGAGGTGAGGGCACGGGATGGTCGTTCCTTGGGACATGGCCTGTGTCATTTGGCATGGGCAAGGCCACCCCTAGCTCTCTGGTCGTGTCGTTTGGCATGGACACAACAAGAGCCAAGCTAGTTTTGGCTATGGTTACCTGGTCTTGCCATTTGGCATGGCCAAAGCTTTCTCTGGTTTTTGGTCGTGCTAAATAGCATGGCCAGAATAGAGTCTGCTCTGTTCATCCCTTCTTGGTCGTGCCTTTTGGCACGACCTGATCTTCAAATCTAGGTTTTGGAGGCATGGTCGTGCCTCCAAGCACGACCCCAGTCAATACTACTATGGAAAAAGGCATGGGCAAACTCCTGGTCATGCCATTTGGTATAGCCATGCTCATTTCTGCACTGGTTCTTCTTCTTGGTTGTCCTATTTGTCACAGCCCTTATCTTCATGCTTCCTTGGCCATGCCTCAAGGTATGGTCAGGCCCAATTTGCATCTGAAATGACTTGGGCACTCCAATCCTTGCTTTTCTATCCTCGGGGTAGACAAGGTTGGGTCATGATCTTCTTCAATTGATCTTCTTTTGTGTCTTTAGATTCCTTTTCCACTCCAAACTGCTCCTAAAAGTTAAAACAAATACCGAGTAGATCTCTAGAGGTAAAATAGAAATTATGCTGAAATTATCATGATAAAGGGTGCAAAAGCATAGATCATAGGCAATGAATACATAAAGACGTGCATTAAATAATGTAAAATAACATATATAATCTATGCACATTAGACCTACTCAACGGTCTCCATGCAATCGATCAGAAGGTAGAAAATCATGATATTATAAGGTATGCCCTCAATGCTTTTCCAAGGAACACTTTGTGGGTATCCATGGTGGATGCTTACAAAGTTTCTAAGGATCTCTCTCAAATTAGGTTAGATGAATTATTTTCAAAATTTGAATTGGATGAATAGACTAACACACTTCTAGCCAAGAAAGGTATTGTGTTGGTTGTAGGTACAAGAAAGATGAAGGAGACTAAGAAAAAGTACCAAATCAAACCCTAGTTTGAAGACAAATCTGACTTAGAAGACGACGATAAAATCACTGCAGAGCTTATGAAACTGGTACAAAAATTGTACAAGAAGAAGAGAGCTTCACCAAACAAGAAATCAAGAAGGCGACTCACTCGAACACGAAGGCCAAGTCTGAAGTTACCTACTACGACTGCAACAAGAAGGGACATTACAAGCTAGAATGTCCAAACCAAAAGCAACAAAGAAGGAAGGCTTTGAAAGCAACATGGTCCAAATTCTTGGAAGACTCCGATGAAACCTGAGCAATCTAGCTTCCTTGCTCTACAAGTACAAGCTCATGTTGTTGAGACTAAATCTGAGTCTGAGACAAAATCAGAAGTTGAGTCCAAGCGAAGCCACAGATCTGTATTCTATTATGAAGGTTCCCAATCCACTATAAGTACTTACTTAATACGATCACATAATTTAATATTTTACTTATCAAGAAAATTAGCTAAGTCTAATATCCAGGTCAAGACTCCAAAAGAAAATTGAATCCCTTATGGAGAAGACAAACCCAAGTCCTTTGACTAAGCCAGTTCAAAGTGGAAATTCAACTCAAGTCCAACAACTTGAGGAAAAAAAATTAATTTGAAAACTCAAGTCAAAGGACTTAAAGACATGTTGGAATGATTCACCTTAGATTCTAAGAATCTTGATTTGATTCTTAGAAAACAAAGGGGCGTATACAACCGAACTGAACTTGGGTACAAGGCTAGACATTGATTCAAATCTTACTTGTCTTTAGTGAATTGATCAACTAAGAACCTAGTCCAAGCATGGGTCCCCAAGTCTAACTTGATTAATTAAGTTGGACTTGATTAATATTGGATTCTCAAGGATCAAATCCACTATCTTGATAGACCTCATCAAGGCTATGATCTAGGGGGAGCCAATAGAAAGATCATCTTTATTAATAAACCTGATTGATACTTGATTTACTACTTTTTCCTTATGCATGCTTAGATCAGGATAGATAAGGACTTAGGTTTAATCAACACTTGTTTAGTTAGACCAAGGATTTTTAGAAAGAAAATTAAATATTTAATTTCTTTAAAAGGTTTTTTCTAGAATTGGTTGTTGTTCTAATATCTAAGAACACTTAGTGTCTTGCCACAGTCTGGAAGCCAATTATTGAAATGAATATTTAATTGCCTAACTGTTAAACCTTAGTCTAACTCAAATATAAATCAATCCTTAGATTTTTAATCAAAATTAAAGATAAAATTAAATTCATAAAACCCATAAGGTTCCTTGATTGATAATCTAGAAAATGGTGAGATGGATTTAGGTTAAAATAAAAATTAGTAAAATCAAATCTAACTTAAATTAAATCTTTAAATCAAAGATAATATAATTCAAATTAATCAAATTTAACTTAAACTTAATCAAACTTAACCAAACTTAAACTGAATCCAATTAAACTTAATTTAATCTTCAAATGCTAATTTTCAAATTTCAAACTCAATTATTCTTTAAATTTAATTATTTAAACTTAAATATTTTTTGAATTTTCAAACCATACTAAACTTCAAAAAACTTAATTTTCAAATTTTAATTAATTTTTAAATCTTAATTAAAAGTCTCAAAATTTAAAATTAAATGTTTTGAAATATTCTAAAATTCAAACTTATTTTTTAATATATCAAAATTCAATCTTAAATATTTTCAATTTTCAAACTCAAATTCAGACTTAATAAAATTCAAACTTAAAATCAACTTTCAAAATTAACTTAACTTCATCTCACACAAACTCATAAGATGAATATGTTTGATAACTTAAAAATGGTGAGATAGAAAATCAAGAAAATAACTAATATTTTTATGTTTCTCATGCTTGGACCCTAGGACCCTCAAACTTAAATAATTTACTTAAATTTTTTTAAGGCATTAATCAAGGGAGTGTGAAAGAAGTTAAACATTTTTTTTAAAAATGGTATATTTCAAATTTTCAAAGTTAAATATATTTTTAAGTTAAAGTTTTTTTAAAAAAAATAAATTTTCTCAAAGTTAAAATATTTTTCAAAATTTTCAAGTTAAATATCTTTTTATGTTAAAGTTTTGTTTTAAATCTCAAAGTTAAATTTTCTCGAAGTTAAAGTATTTTTCAAAAAGAAAGTAAGTACTTTTCAGTAAATAAGTTACTTCTTCAAAGTTAAGTTTTCTTTAAGAAAATTCTTTGAATTTTTTGGGGGTTAAGTTAAATGAAAAAAGGAAAAGTGAAATTTTTTACTTAACTAAGTTTTTTAAACCAAGTACTTAACTATGTTCTTTTGAAAAGCTAAGTACTTAACTAAGTTTATTTTTAAAAGATAAAAACTTAACTAAGTTTGTATCAAATCTTTTTAAAGGTAAGTGTTTAGCTAAATTTTTTAAAGAAACTCTTTTAAAGCTAAACATTTTTTCAAAATGAAAGTTAAGTGACCCGTTCAAGGGGAGCTTAAGGGAAAAGATTAAAAGTTATATTCTAAAATTTAAAGCTTTTAAACAACTTTTTCTCTCTCTACTTAAAGTACTCTTTTTTATATAAGTCAAAGGGAGAGAGAAAGGTTAAAGTTAAGTTAACTTAAGTGAAAACATATATTTTTTAAGTGGGAGCTTTTTAAAAAAAAAAAATTCAAATTATTTTACTTATGCTCATGCTCATGCTCAAATTCCTTATATTGAATTAATTTTTGTTATGTTTTACTTAACTTTAAACTAAATTGTCATAATAAAAAAGGAGGAGATTGTTGGTGCAGGGAGCACCAGACGATTGAGCTTATGTTTTGATAATGGCAAAGAGGTTCAAAGTTAAGTTATCTTGTGATCTAACAAGGTTGAACTAAGTGTGTAGGAAAGTTTTAAGTGATCTTAGGTAAAGGAAGGTTCTAGCTATGGTTAGACAGGTGGAAAGTCCTAGCTGCGATTAGGCAACGAAGTCCTAGTCCGGGGGATTGGGTGAAGTCTTGGCAGGTCGAGGACTTTGGATGAAATCCTAGAGTCGAGGACTCTAGGTGAAAATCCTAGGGGTCGCGGACACCTAGAGGAAGATTGGACAGGTCATGGAGCGAATGTCCAACATAAAGTCCTAGAGTCTCAAACACTAAGAAAAATTCTAGACGGTCTGGAGGACAGATCTGCCAAAAGGTAATCTCTCCTAAAAGGAGTAGGTGAGGACGCATTTTTTGAAAAGCGAACAGTAGACGTCGATCCAACCTAGAGTTTATGTAAAACTTAAAGTCAAGATCGGACAGTCTGAAGGCTGTCAAATCTTGTCATTCTTTACATATTATTTGTCTGGACTAACCTTATTTTGTAGAAAATCAACTTAGCAAAAATGGTGGTCCATGCGCTCAGACTAGCTTGAATGGTGAACAACCCAAGCGGGGCACCTGGCCAGGAGCCCTGGCGGTCTGGGTGCCCAAGCTGTTCCGGGCACCCGGATGACCAAATGTGATCTGTTCGCTGAACTGGAGTGTGAGGATTGGTCGGGCTTACGTCACAGTTCGGGCACCCGGAGGGGGTCCGGGTGCCTAGAGGCAGTTAACCTTTGCCGATCATCTTTCAATGAGAGCACACCACATCATCATGATCCAAGCGCCCGGGAGGGGATCCAGGTGCCCAGAATCGGATATAAAAGAAGGCTTTGACTAATGTCTCAAAAATAACATTCTGAACAACTTTCGCTTCTTCGTGCTATTCAGAAAATGCCTCATCGACACCCGAAAGCTGCACCAACGATGACTGCACTGAAGATCTAATCCTCCATGTGGTTGGTATTGTTTTTATTCAAGTTACTTGTATTCAAATTGTAATCATCTATTGTAACTTTTTGATTGATTAGTATTTGCCCAATAAAAGCACTCTCACGTGCGGGTCTTGGAGTAGGAGTCATCATAGGTTCTGAACCAAGTAAATCTTGGTCAAGTTAGCATTGTTCTTTTGTCTCTTTCTTTATTCCACTGTCTTTCCTCTCTCTCCTATTGTTTTAAAATGAATGTGAAAGTCATGAGCGTTATTCCCCCCCCCCCCCCCCCAACTCCCCCCTCTAGCACATCTTGATCATATAGAGCTCTCTCCTATAGTGATTTACCTTACCATGTAGAATCGCTTGACTCTACCTTGATTCACCAGGTTTTCCAGACAATTGTCAAGTCCACAGACCCAACTAGATTTCGGTCAGCTATCAGATCCCATGGACCCAACCATACTTCCAGCTAGATATCAGGTCATTTCTTGACCTATCTGGACTTCTACACCAGCTATCATGTCTCCAGACCTAGTTAGATTTTAGTCTAGTGTCAAATCAGTCAAGTCCTACACACTTGGTTGAAATGTAAAATCATAACATATCTAACTTTAATCCACTTGTCATTCATCAAAACTTAGGTTTGACCATTGGCATCAACTGCATCAACAATCTCTCCCTTTTTGATACAATGATAACTTGGGTTAAAGTTAGAAAAAAATATGAAAACATATATAATAAGAATAAAAACGATGTAAGGGAAATCAAAATGAATTTCTTAATCATTTTTAGGGCTAAGTCTTTTTTAGAATTTCTTAGTTTTCTTACTTTTTCATACTTAAACCATAACCCTCCCCCGTTGACATTCATCAAAAATATACAATTAAACAAGAGTAAGCAAAGAGATGGGAGGGTGTAAAAAATTTAGAAGGTAAATAGATCAAGTAGAGAAATTAAAAGACACTTGTTGCAGAGAAATTAAAAGATAATGCTTTTCCAGAGTGATTTGCAAAGTATTTAAAGTTAATTTTCAAAGAAAATTTTTAAAAGAGTTTTTCAAACCATTTTTTAAAATATTTTCAAGGCAATTAGCTAAGGAAACATTTTCAAAATGTTTTTCAAAACAAGTTTAACAAAGTGGAAAAAAACATTTTACAAGGCTTTTTCAATGTAATTTTAAAGAAAGTTTTTGTATAAACTCTTCAAATATGTTTAAGGACTTTTTGTAGGTTAATTTCAAAGTATTTTCAAAACAATTTATAAAGTCATTTTCAAAACATTTTTCAATGTAAAATAATTTTGGAAACATTTGCAAAATAAGTTTCAATAAGGTTTCAAAAGAATTTTTAAACCAACACTTTGCAAATATTTGCAAGGGAAAAAGAAAATTTTTGAAATAAAACTCTTTGAAAGTAATTTTTAAATATCCTCTCCCTTAACCTGATATTACTTTAAAAATAATATTCATCTATAAATTATCCTTAAACGTCTAACCTTTAGTTACTAACTAACTACTAGAAGATAGCAACGTTCACTTAGTCAAGTTAAGCAATATTGTCTACTTAGATATTTATTGAAAAAGGACTACTTAACTTGATCATTGTATTTTTACATTTTTCATCCAGACTTATATTGATGCACTGATATAAGCATTTAAAGTCTAGGAAAAAAGCCTACGCATCTCATGCCATCCTATATTGAAAATGGAGGTGATTACATAGCAAAATTTTGCACAAAAAAATGATAAAAATAAACATATGGTCAATAAGTTTAGCCAAAGATTTGAACATGTAACAAAAGTTTAGTAGGTTTTAAGAATCAACTTGAACATGTAAGAAAAAGCAAGGCAAATTAAGAAAAATGGGGAAGTAAGTCGAACGAGGCAGCATGAAATATCTTCTTATGATTTAGAAAGTTGGATGGAGGATCGAAGGTATCCACCCTCTTTTAACTGTGTCATTGCTCCTTCGACTTTGAGAAAAAGAGCCTTAGAAATAGAATCAACAATGGGCACATTAAATTCGTAGGTGTGGAAAAGGGTGGTCTTCCTCGCTTCAAAACACCCATCCTCTCTAGCCCAATAAGTTGTTAATGTCGCTCGAGTGATCGTTATTTCCATTTGAGCGGTCAGCAAGTTAGAGAGTAAGGAATCTTGTTCCGCCTTTTGGGTCTTCAACTCAACTTCCCGGGTATCTCGTTCAGTTGCTTGAGCATACTTTAATTCATGAAGTTGAGCGCATAATTGCTTATTCTCGATAATCTGCTCATCCGGCTTCATTTTTATTTCTTCCCAAAAGTTCATTTTTGATTGAAGTTGAGCCTTAAGATTTTTTGAGGTGGTCTTCCATTGAGTTACCTTCTCATGCTCAGCTTCGACCAGCTCTTGAGCTTCTTTCAGTTGAGCAAATAATTCTTTTATTCTCTCAAAATTTTATATAGAAATCACTACAGAGGTTTGCTATTTTAGCAACTCGTTCTCCTTCACCAAATCATGCAATTGTTGAGTGATGCTCATATTGATTACCCAACACTGAAAAATAAACACAGTTACGAGTCTCAAAAAGGGGATAAAAATAGATAGCTAAGTGATGATACCTTGGTCTGCTCATATGAAAATTCATCTACTAGCTCTGCGGGTGTATGTTTGCTAAGTTGGTATTTGGCCTCTGTCCAAGCATCTATTAAGCATGTTAGAGTGTATACTAAAAGCCTAGCTTTTATAAACATTTATTTGCTAAAATAAAAGAATCATATTGGTCAATATCTGCATTTATTTATTAAATGTAATTGTTCAATTAATTTATATAGTAGACAACATGAAGTGTGGTGTCACACTTAGAAGATCATGTTGTCAGTTCTTTATAAATTATAAACAGTTGCTCGCGACTAAGATAGAAAGGAATAAACTATCAGTATAGTCGTAGTGTAATTAAGTATTAGTTTATCTTAACTAATAAATTACACTGATACACTTTAAGTGTATTGAGTAGAATCATTTAGGTAAGTTCTTTTTGTACTGACTTAGTAAAAGAACTAAACCTTAGTTATTATGGAAGTGTGTGCTCTTAATCCTAATATAATAACAAACACATATATTTAATATTTATTTCTTTGATTTATCAAAGGGTGAGGTTTAGCTCGATAATCAATATGCCCGATAAGTTGGGAAATGATATTACTTATAGTGTGTGTTGTTGATTATAGAAGGAATCTGTGTCCTAGTTATCTAGGTTGAGAATGTCCCCAAGAGGAGCTCATAAGGATTGCCATGTTAAACCCTGCAGGTGGACTTAGTCCGACATGACAATAAAGTTGAGTGGTACTACTCTTGGAGCTAGATATTAATTAAGTGAGTTGTCAGTAATTTACTTAATTAGTGGACATTCATAATCTTAAACACAGGGAGACTAACACACTCATGATATGAAGGAGCCCATAATGTAATTTGGGATTGGTGCGGTAGTGAGGTAATAACTCTTTAGTGGAATGAGTTGTTATCGATGAACTTGAGTTGTGTGTTCGGGGCGAACACGGGATACTCAAGCTCATCGGAAGGCCAAAACCAATTTCTCCTCTAGATCCCTGTCGTAGCCTCATTATAGCCTCAAGTCCATCCAAATGAAAGTTTCTTCTTGGTGTCCAAGAAGGGAGCCGAACCATTGCTTGGTGACCAAGCAATGGCCGGCCATATCCTCTTGAAGGGGCCGGCCCTATAGCTTGGTGACCAAGCTTGTAGGGGCCGGCCACAATAATTCAAAAAGGGAGAGTTGTTTTGAATTTTTAAAATCTTCTCTTTGTAGAAAACTATAAGTTTTAAAAGAGAGATTTTAATTTTTAAAATTTTCCTAATTTGAATTTGGCCACATGTTTTAATAGAGAGTTTTAAAAGTTTTAAAACTTTCCTTTTTAACCGTCCTCATGGTTTAAGAAAAAAGGGAGATAAGTTTTAAAATTAAAATTTTCTATCATCATGTTAAAAAAGGAAATTTTATAAGAGAGTTTTTAAATTTTAAAACATGGTTTTAATTTTTAGAAACTTTCCTTTTTTAACTCCTACTTAAGGAAAGAGAGATTGTAAAATTTTATAAGAGTTTATCTTGTAAAATTTTATATTAAAAATTTTGCTTTTCCTTTTAATGTGGCCGGCCACCTTGCTTGGTGCCCAAGCAAGGGCCGGCCAATAGGATTAAATCAATCCCAATCCTAAACCAAATAGGATTGATCTAAACCATTGATTGATGATTAATTCAATCAATAGGAAGGAAAAGGAAAATAAAAAGGGAAAAGGAAAATTATTAAAATCTTTCCTTATTTGCCTTGGGCAAGTAATATAAAAGAAGGGGTAAGGGGGCTTCATGTAACACAACTCTTATTCTTTTGCTTGGGTGATCTCTTGGTGGCCGGCCCTCTCCCTTCTCTTCTCCCTTTGCTCTCTTTTCTATTAGAGGTGGTGGTGGCCGAATATTGCAAGGAGGAGAAGGACTCTCTAGGGTGGTGTTCATCTTGGAAGATCGTCGCCCACACGACGTCCAAGGCGAGGCGAGGAATACGGTAGAAGATCTTGAGGTCATTAGCATACAAAAAGAAGGTATAATTAGCAATTATTTTCCGCATCATGCTAGTTTTTCTTTTTGTAAGAATTCTAAATACAAGAGGCAATTAGATCTAGTTTTTTCGAAATAGTTTTTCGAGTTTGTGTTTTCTTCTTTTTCGAACTTGTGTTTCGATTGTTCCTTTTGGTTGACCTAGAGTTATTTAAGGAAATAAATATTAGCTTTCCTTAAAAGGCTTTGCCTAGGCGGTGGTGGTTGCTCCCATATCCAAGAAGGCCATGTGCCTCGCCATGCAGTCCTGGAAGCCAATTTTGGAAATTAATATTTATGGAATTAATAATCTAGGTAGGTTTGAATCAATAGTGTTAAGTTCCGCTTGCGATTCAAATCTAAACCATTAAGAACAGATAAGTTAAATTTGGAATCAATGATGTTAAGTTCCGTCTGCGATTCCTAATTTAACTTCTAAAGAACACAATAGGTTATTTAAGGAAAGGTTCGACACTTGTACAAAAATTTTGTACAGTGGAACCGGTACGTTTTCCTAGGATTAACCAACAAAGCAACCTCCTAATAATATGGGGAGAGTAGAAGGAAGAAGATGTTAGAGTGTATACTAAAAGTTTATCTTTTGTATAAACATTTATTTAGAAATAAAGAATCACAGTGGTCAATATCAACATTTATTTGTTAAATGTAATTTGTTCAATTAATTTATATAGTAGATAATATGGTGTGTAGTGTCACACACAGAAGATCATGTTGTCGGTTCTTTATAAATTATAAACAGTTGCTCGCGACTAAGATGGAAAGGAACAAACCATTGAAATAGTTGTAGTGTAATTAAGTATCAGTTTGTCTTGATTAATAAATTACACTAGTGCACTCTAAGTGTATTGAGTAGGACCATTTAGGTAAGTTCTTTTTGTACTGACTTAGTAAAAGAACTAGACCTTAGTTATTATGGAAGTGTGTGCTCTTAATCCTAATATAATAACAAGCACATATATTTAATATTTATTTCTTTGACTTATCAAAGGGTGAGGTTTAGCTCGATAAATCAATATGCCCGATAAGTTGGGAAATGATATTAATTATAGTGTATGTTGTTGATTATAGAAGGAATCTGTGTCCTAGTTATCTAGGTTGAGAATGTCCCCAAGAGGAGCTCATAAGGATTGTCATGTTAAACCCTGCAGGTGGACTTAGTCCGACATGACAATGAAGTTGAGTGGTACTACTCTTAGAGCTAGATATTAATTAAGTGAGTTGTCAGTAACTTACTTAATTAGTGGGCATTTGTTATCTTAAACACAGGGAGACTAACACACTCATGATAAGAAGGAGCCCATAATGTAATTTGGGATTGGTGCGGTAGTGCGATAATTACTCTCTAGTGGAATGCGTTATTATCGATGAACTTGAGTTGTGTGTTCGGGGCGAACACGGGATACTCAAGCTCATCGGAAGGTCAAAACTAATTTTTCCTCTAGGTCCCTATCGTAGCCTTATTATAGCCTCAAGTCCATCCAAATATAAGCTCATCTTGGTGTCCAAGAAGGGGGTCGGTCCAATGCTTGGTGACCAAGCAAGGGTCGGCCACATCCCCTTCCATGGGGGTCGACCCTATTGTTTGATGAACAAACTAGTAGGGGCCGACCACAATAATTCAAAAAAGGAGGGGTGTTTTGAATTTATAAAATCTTCTCTTTGTAGAAAACTACAAGTTTTAAAAGAGAGATTTTAAATTTAAAAACTTTCCTTATTTGAATTAGGTCACATGTTTTAAAAGAAAGTTTAAAAGTTTTAAAACTTTCCTTTTTTAACCATCCTCATGGTTTAGAAAAAAAGGAAGAGAAGTTTTAAAATTTAAATTTTCTATCACCATGTTAGAAAAGGAAATTTTATAAGGGAAGTTTTAAATTTTAAAACATGGTTTTAATTTTTAGAACTTTCCTGTTTTAACTCCTACTTTAGGGAAGAGAGCTTGTAAAATTTTATAAAAGTTTTTCTTCTTGTAAAATTTTATAAAAAAAATATATTTCTTTCCTCTTATGGGGGCCGACCACCCTTGCTTGGTGCCCAAGCAAGGTGGCCGACCAAATTGAAATTAAAATTAAATCATCAATTAATATTTGGTGATTGATTCAATCAAGAGGAAAGAAAAGGAAAATAAAAAGGGAAAAGGAAAAACTAGAGGAAGATTTTAATTTTTGTAAAAATTATTCCCTTATTTGCCTTGGGCAAGTATTATAAAAGAAGGGGTGAGGAGGCTTCATGAGACACAACTCTTATTCTCTTGCTTGGAGGATCTCTTGGTGGTCGGCCCTCTCTCTTCTCCCTTTCCCTTTGCTCTCTTCTCCTTAGTGGTGGTGGTGGCCGGATTTTAGAGGAAGAGGAAGAAAGCTTTTGGGTGGTGTTCATCTTGGAGGATCGTCGCCCACACGACGTCCAAGGCGAGGCGAGGAATACGGCAGAAGATCTCGAGATCATTAGTTTACAAAGAGAAGGTATAATTAGCAATTGTTTTCCGCATCATGCTAGTTATTTCTTTTTGTAAGAATTTCAAACACAAGAGGCATTAGATCTAGTTATTCGAATTAGTTTTTCGAATTTGTGCTTTTTTATGTTTTCAAATTTGTGATTTGATTGTTCTTTTTGGTTAACCTAGAGTTATTTAAGGAAATTAAATATTAGCTTTCCTTAAAAGGCTTTGCCTAGGCGGTGGTGGTTGCTCCCATATCCAAGAAGGTCATGTGCCTCGTCATGCAGTCGTAGAAGCCAATTTTAGAAATTAATATTTAATGGAATTAATAACATAAGTAGATTTGAATCAATAGTGTTAAGTTCCGCTTGCGATTCAAATCTAAACCATTAAGAACATATAAGTTAAATTTGGAATCAATGATGTTAAGTTCCGTCTGCGATTCCTAATTTAACTTCTAAAGAACACAATAGGTTATTTAAGGAAAGGTTCGACACTTGTACAAAAATTTTTGTATAGTGGAACCGGTATGTTTTCCTAGGACTAACCAACAGAAGAGATGGAGGAGCAGAAAGCAAAGAAAAAATAATTGATGATTGGGGAGGACACTTTGGAGCAGCAAATGTAGTGCTTGGACCAGGAGATATAGAGATGATGGGACCTGAAGAGCAACCCAATAAAGAAGTGCCCTCTTGAGGTTGGTCGAGAGTAGGAGCCAATTGGGTAGGATAAAGGATAACCAGGGTTTGTCGGGAGATTGTTCTCGTATATCTTCTTGAGCAAGAGCTAATTGAATAGAGATGACTTGCCTCGTAGGAAAAGGGCAAGGGTTAACTTGCACTTCTTGTGTTTCCTCTTTGGCAAAGCTGCCTTCTCTGGAGAAGAGCTCACAGGGGTCGGAGAAGGTTTTGAAGGTAACTCCCCAGATACCCTAGTGGTGTTTGTCTCATCTATAGGACCTGCAAAGACCTCATCAGAAGGAGGGGGTACTATAAACGCTGCTCAGCCAATAACTCTTGTTCCTTGGCACGAAGCTCTTGTTGGTGCGGTTAGCACTAACAGTCTAACTCAAGATTTGATGAATGACAAAGTAGGTTAAGTTAGTTTCGTTGTGATTTAACACTTTGACTGAGTGTGCAGGAAAAATCCAGCTAGGTCGACAGGCCGACCGGATAGCTAGTGCGAAGCCCAACTAAGTTGATGGGCCAATCGGATAGCTGGCAAGAAGTCCAGATAGGTCGAAGGGCTGACCGAATATCTGGCACGAAGCTCAGCTAGGTCGACGGGCCGACCGAATAGTTGGCACAAAGCCCAGCTAAGTCGACGGGCTAACCAGATAGCTGGCGCAAAGTCCAGACTAGTCGATGGGCTGACTGGATGTCTAGCAAAAGGTAAGTCACTAGAGGAGAGTAACTGTGAGGGCGCGTCCCAATTGAGGGACAGTAGGCGACAGTCCAGTTTAGGTCCATTTAGGATCCCTAAATTGAGACATTGACTAGTTCCTGGTCCTGGGAGGACAAGAAATAATTACTCTATTTTTTTATTATGCTAACACTTATCTTGCAGGGTATTTTGGACTAACACATTTGTTGCAGGGCAAGAAAGTAAGCAAAGAAGCAAAGCTGCTTTCGGGAGTAGGAGTCACTGAAGGCTCCGAACCAAGTAAAAATCACTCATGTTTTTCTAGTGCTTTCTTCCTTACTTTTCGATGTACACTCTGCTTTTAATTTTTAAAAGAAAATAAGTTTTAAAAACCATAGGATTCCCCCCCCCCCCCCTCCTCTCACGTGCGTCACGATCCAACAGCTCTATCTTTTTCAGATCGATTGATTTATCGATCAGGGATAAAAGAATGGCATTCACTGTACAAACTAAAAAAATGCCTTAGTTAGAGATAGTGTAATATCGAAATTACCAAAACATACTAAAGGGACATGGTAATCTCTTTTGAATGGGGCTTAAACCAAAAAGATATCAGAATATCTCTTGTATGGCTTAGTTTGGGAGATAGGTGAGAAAGAGGGGATCCTGTTTCAATTTTGTAGGATCAAGAAGAGGAGGAAAGGAATATTGTCGTACAATATGTCAAGTGATAGAATCAGGTATTTCTATGAAGAAGTGGGACTTCCAGCCCTTATTTGAGGACGGTATGTCCTCGAAGAAGATTGCTTTCAGTCGGTACTAGAAAAGAAAAATCCTGAATTCTAATTTTTTGGGGTAAGCAAATAGATAAAGATTGCAGGGAGTCGGAGGAATTCTGAATAGACGAAATAACATGAACATCCCACACATATAACGGAATGTGTTTGGCATAAATCATTGAAATGGGATGCGGAAGTATTAGCTTACTGCCAATAAAAAAGGATGAATAGGGAAACGCAGACCGACCATTAATTGGTTAGAAAAGAAAGTAATATAGTTATCAAGAGGAGGGTGAGGATGATCAGTGGGGGAAGACGAATGTGGTAATTACAAGGGATTTCATATCTAGAATAGAGATAGGCTCAATCAAAGGCATCGAAGCTTGAAGAAGAAGAAGTATACCATGGGGCAAAAGACTCCTAGGCCATGGTAGAAAAATCTTAGACAGAAAGTGAACAACTTACTGGGTTGTTTGAGATTCAAGAAAGAAGGAATGAAGAGCAAGGAAGATCATTGGAGAAAATAGATGGAGGAAGGAAGGTTGTCGAAGAAAACAAACTCGAAAGGACTAAGGACGAAGGGTGAAGAACTCATAGCGCCTAGGGTTTTATAAAAAGGGGAGTTTAATTCCCGCCGTTAGATTGCAACGGCAAGACTAAGGAGGGCCATTGATTTGTAAAGGGGGATGTGCTTGACATGCTGTTGTGTCATACAAAGTAGCGAATGTCAAAAGACGTTGTAGAAAATGTGTAACGTCCCGACTCCTGGGAACTAAGCTGTGAGCCGGATCGCTACCCTAGCTACTGATGCTACTGTGCGGAAACTGGGTAAAATAAAATTTTACTAGTTGACTCTATTAAACTGACAAGTGGTACACCCATGCTGTTATAAGGAAGGATTCAGGGCCCTTTCCGGTTGGTGTACATGTGCTAAGGAGGATACTTGACCTCCCATCTGAGCTAGGAACTCAAATCTAACTTCCCAGCTAGCTATTGATCGATCCACGGATCGATCAAACTTGCTACGATTCTGTGCCCTGCTGGATCGGTCTGCGGACCGATCCAGCAGAGGCTGGATCGGTCGGACGACCGATCAGGTCGAGTCTGCAGACCGATCCAGGCACCTGGAGACGCTGGGATGCCCTCTGTTCGATGCTGGATCGGTCGGACGACCGATCAGATAGCATACAGTAGCATACTGTATGCCTCTGGATCGGTCGGCTGACCGATCCAGGATCCTGATACTGCAACGGATCGGTCGGCAGACCGATCCAACTCTGATATGAAATCAGAGTTCCTGATTTCAGAACTTTCAGGCACTGGAACGTGCCACAACTCACAGACATAGGTTCTAGATACATGAAAAACATTCTAACATTAACCTACATGCGTCCCAAACTGGACAAACTGAATAGTGCATAGTTCTACTGGATTAAAACATTTAACCAGCTAAGGACTAAACCATAAGTAAAGTAACAACATAAATGCTGGAATTAAGCTGTTTAGACCCCTAGGATCTTTATTCCAAACCCCTTGCACACACACCTCCATAGCATTGTCCTCCAGCCTCCGCTAGTCCACTTTTCTTTTACCTGTATCTGCAGTATAAGAAAAGTAGTACCTGTAAGCTAAAGAGCTTAGTAAGAAACCATCTACCTCACAAAAACATGCAACGATGCGATTATGTTTTTAAAACATGCTGTTTGAAAACTGAACTGAGCATGGCAACATGACATGGCATACAAACATGTACTGAACTGTTCATGGCATACAAACAAGCTGAGTATAGCATACTATATCTGAAACTAAGCATGAATACTGAACTGATCATGCATATACCTCTAACTGGTCATGAACTCAAATCATGAAACTTAACTGAGATAATTAACTGAAACGGAACTAAGTTAGTGTTTCCATCACCGATTACATATTTGGAAAACTATATATAATAATAATAGATAAAATACTAGATCTCTCCTCACAATGTACTTACTGTGCGCGCATCCCTACGAGACCCGGGATTGCAAGTTCGAAATCCAGGGTTACTAGGTTATCTGAACCTAGGGACGATGTGGGAGTCCAACCCATGGATATCTGATCCAAGTACAGTTCCAAATAAAAGTAAAATATCTGAACTACGTTTACTTTGCTGTTCTAGGTTATCTGAACCTAGAGCTAGGTTATCTGAACCTAGAGGCTACTGTGGGAGCCCGCCCAATGGATATCTGATCCATATAGCTGTAATAACTGATAATAAGCTAAATAAAATGTTTCTAATACATTTTACATGATGTTAGGATGCCTACTGGTGCATCCTTCTGACTGGGCATTCTACCGAATGCTTGGTGTGCACTAAAAGCACACCCTAAAACTGAAAACTGTAGAACTACTGAACCAACACCAAAACTAACAAGCGAGAGCAATTATACTGCAGGTGAGGGGTTTCTTACCTCAATCGCAAGGTTTTCTTACGATTCTATCCGCTAGATTTTCCGGAAAACTGCTCCGTTCGACGAACCGCTTACGTCCTCGCGTTCCTCTCGCGGAGAAGAACCTTTTTCGTGTTGGAGTCGTCGCTGGAAGATGTTCCCTTGCCCCTTGGCTTGGTGTGCCGTGCGTGAGGAAGAGGAGAAGAAGAGAGGTGCGGCGGTTTTAGGTTTCGGGTGAGGAAAAACTACGGTGAGAAATAATCTAAAACTTCTCACTTAAATCCTTATTTATATTTACTAATTAATTCATCCAAAAATCAATTATAAATATAATTGATTCCCTCTTCTTTCAGCACGGCCCTGCTGGGTTCAACTGGTTACTAGCATTATCCCTTACACCATAGGTCTCGGGTTCGATTCCCGCCTAAGCTATTTTGCGGTTCTAATTATTTTTGCTACTTCCGCTACTCGAAAAATTCCGGAAAAATATCTAAAAATTTCAGAAAACTCATAGAATAATTCTAATGCAAGTTTGAGAATTTTCGGGCGTTACAATCCCCATACCTTATAAAAAGTTCGTCCCCGAACTTAAAACAATTCTGGGTACTTCTGTCTCATGCTGGCCTCTGTCTCCCAAGTCGCCTCTGCTGCTGTGTGATTTTGCCAGCTGACTTTGACTAATGGTACTTCCTTGTTCCGTAATTTCTTTACTGCTCGGTCTATTATCTGAATAGGCCGACTGTCATAGCTGAGATCATCACGGACCTGTACCAACTGGGGCTCAATCACCTGGGTGGCGTCTGGAATATGCTTCTTTAGCATGGAGACATGAAATACGTTGTGGACAGCTGACATCTCCTGAGGTAGCTCTAGCTCATATGCTACCTTGCCCACTCTCTTCGTGATAAGGTATGGTCCCACATATCTGGGAGCTAACTTGCCCTTCTTCCCAAAACGCATGACTCCCTTCATGGGAGCTACTCTGAGGAAAACTGTATCCCCAACTGAAAACTCTAGGGGTCTGCGTCGTGTATCAGCATAGCTCTTCTGACGGCTCTGTGCTGTCTCTATCCTCTGGCGAATATGGCTGCTGTGGTATCTGCTACTAGATCTGTCTGAAGCTCTAGTTCCTTCTGTTCACCGCTCTCATACCAGCAGATTGGTGATCTGCACCTTCGCCCATAGAGTGCCTCATAAGGTGCCATGCCGCTAGTGGCCTGATAACTGTTGTTGTATGCAAATTCTGCTAGACTCAGATATTTGCACCAACTTCCTTGAAATCTAGGGCACAAGCCCGGAGCATATCTTCGAGTACCGTCTGACCATCTGTCTGAGGATGGAAGGCTGTGCTGAATTTTAACTGGGTGCCCATAGCTGACTGTACACACTTCCAGAAGTGTGATGTAAATCTGCTGTCTCTGTCTGATATAATGGTTCGTGGGACTCCATGCAGCCTAACAATCTCCTTGAGATACAACTGAGCTAGCTGCTCCATGGAATAGGATATTCTGATAGCTAAGAAGTGGGCTGATTTAGTCAACCTGTCGACTATTACCCAGATGGCATCAAAACCATTCGTGGTTCTGGGTAATCCCACTATGAAGTCCATAGAGATATCCTCCCACTTCCATTCTGGAATCTGGATCGGCTGCAGAACTCCTCCTGGTCGCTGATGTTCTGCCTTAACCCTCTGACAGGTTAGACAGATGCTGACGAATCTGGCGATATCTCGCTTCATCCCAGGCCACCAAAATCGTTTCTTTAGATCCTGATACATTTTGGTGGAACCAGGATGCATCGCATAGGGAGTCCTGTGAGCCTCGTCTAGAATCTGTTTTCGTAGTTCCTCCTGATCTGGAACACAAAGTCTGTCACCACAGTACACTACCCCACTCGCGGACACTCTGAACTCTCCACTTTCTGATTCTGCTAACCCTTGCTTGATTTTCTGGATTTCAGGATCCTGCTCCTGAGCTGTCTGGATATCATCAAGCAAGGTAGATGCTAAGGACATAGTGGAAAGCTGCCCGACTATAAGCTCGAGACTAAAAGCTGTAATCTCCTTCCTTAGGGGTGGTGACATAGCTGCTAAAGATAATAAGGTAGCACTGGACTTCCTGAAGTGCGTCTGCTACCTTATTAGCTTTCCTGGATGGTAGAGGATATCTATGTCATAATCCTTGACCAGCTCTAACCATCTACTGTCGCATATTCGATCCTACGAGTAAAGAAATACTTGACTTTGATGATCAGTATACACTGACCGAGCTCCGTACAAATAATATTTCCAAATCTTGAGAGCGAACACCACCGCAAGCTCAAGGTCGTGAGTAGGATAGTTCCTCTCATAATCCTTGAGTTGTCGGAGGCATAGGCGATCACCTTGCCTTGCTGCCAGTATCGCTCCTAATCCCAATTTAGAGGCGCCACCTGTAGATGTCGAAGTTGTCATGTTTTCCGTATAGCTAAAATAGAGCACCGGTCAATCTCCGTTTAGTTCAATTCTCATGATCCTCTGTCCACTGAAATTTCTTGTTCTTCCTGGTGAGAGCTGTCAGTGGGGAGGCTATCCTGGAGAAGTCCTCTACAAATTTCCTGTAGTAGCCCGCTAATCCCAGAAAGCTTCTGATTTCACTGGCGTTCCTGGGTCTCTTCCAGTTACTTACTGCTTCTATCTTGCTGGGATCTACCATAACACCATCCTTGGAGATGATGTGACCGAGAAAGGCTACCTGGTCTAGCCAAAATTCACATTTCGTGAATTTGGCGTACAGCTGGTTCTGCTGAAGGATCTGCAAAACTGTCTTCAGATGCTCTGCATGGTCCTCCTGAGTGCCTGAATAGATAAGAATGTCATCGATGAACACGATGACAAACTTGTCTAAGTATTCTCTGAATACTCTGTTCATGAGGTCCATGAAAGTAGCTGGAGCATTTGTCACGCCGAAAGGCATGACTACGAACTCATAATGTCCGTATCTGGTCCTGAAAGCTGTTTTAGGTATATCACCTTTCTTGACTCTAACCTGGTGATATCCTGATCTAAGGTCAATTTTAGAGAACACTGTGGCTCCCTTTAGCTGATCAAACAGGTCATCTATCCTGGGGAGAGGGTACCTGTTTTTAATTGTGACCTGGTTCAAGGCACGGTAGTCTATGCATAGGCGCATGCTTCCATCCTTCTTCTTCACGAACAACACAGGTGCTCCCCATGGTGAGTGACTAGGGCGTATGAAACCCTTGTCAAGAAGCTCCTGCAATTGCTCCTGAAGTTCCTTCAGTTCAGCTGGAGCCATGCGGTACGGTGCCTTGGAAATTGGATTTGTGCCGGGAATGAGCTCTATCTCAAATTCAATCTCCCTCTCTGGTGCTAAGCCTGGTAGCTCTTCAGGGAAAACTGCTGGATAGTCACAAACGACTCGAACCTCTGATAGCTGTTGGTTCTTGTCCTGGCTGGTGTTGACTACATTTGCTAAAAATCCCATGCATCCTGAATCCAATAGCTGCTGTGCTTTCAATGCTGAGAGAAACTTCCTGGCTTTTCTCTTTGGTTTTCCTATGTACTCAAACTGTACTCCTTCTTCAGGTTGGAATATGACCTTTTGTTTACGGCACTCTATAGAAGCGTCGTATCTAATTAGAAAATCCATTCCAAAGATGACATCGTAGTCAGTCATTTCTAGCACTATTAGATCACCAAAAAGTTCTCTGTCTGCTATAATGACTGGCACTGCTCTGAGCCAGTGCGTAGATGCCATAATGTCTCCTGAGGGTAGTGTTGTCAGAAACTGACTATTGAGTAACTCTGGAGGTGTTGCTAATTTCTCAAATGCCTTGGATACATAAGAGTGGGTTACCCGATGTCGAATAAGACAGCAGTTGCATTATCTTGTAAAATCGATCGACTCGTGACAACCGTCGAGGCATTTGCTCGTCCTCTCCGGTCGGTGAGAAAATCGGCATTTGTGATAGCGTGGGGCTTCTAATCGCCTCGATCGATGGACCATCTAAGGCAAGACATACATCGTGTAGTGCTGGCCGAGCTCCATACCGAGGCCGAGGAAGATTCTTGTTCGCATCGCTAGCCATGTGCCCTTCCTGTCCACATTCAAAACAACCTCGCGTACCCTTGCGGCAAACTCCTGGATGGTGTTTCCCACAAATAGCACACTTGGGATGTCTGGAATGTTTTCCAGCTGGCCCTCCTTTTGGGTCACTGCTTGCCTTGCGTTTCCCCTTCCAGTTGGAACTATGTCCCTATTGTTTCTGCTGAGTACCTGAGCCAGCTTGTCCCTTAGGCTCTGTGGAAACCTGCTTCTGCTGGGTGATGCTGTGCTAATAGTGCTCGGTGATCAGAGCACTACTCACTAGCTCCTCTGTGGTTTGTGGCCTATGAACGCCACCAGCCACATTCATTGCGATCTCTGGTCTGAGCATCTTCAGCATCAACCGTACTCGTTCCTTCTCTGTGCTAACTAGTTCTGGACACAGACGGGCCAACCTGTTGAATTTCTTCACGGCTTCCTGAACTGATAGGTTGCCCTGACGAAATTCTGTAAACTCGTCATAGTGTCGGTTCGTGACTTGCATGTGAAAGAATTCCTCGAAGAATTCTTTCTCGAAGTTGGCCCATGTCATCTGGTATACTGGCCACTTCGATTTAATCCGTTCCCACCACATGCGTGCGTCTCCTGTTAAACAGAAGGAGGCACACTTCACCTTTTCGTGCTCTGGCCAGTCTAGAAGCTCCATCGTGCTTTCCAGTGTTTTAAACCATGCCTGAGCATCCCATGGTTCGCTGGTGCCTGAGAAGTTCTCGGGCTTAATTCTCTGCCACTGGATAAGGTAAGCTTCTCTCTTAGCCCCTGCTACCGGGGCTACTGGGACTGGTACTGCAGGCTGAGTTGGTACAACCTCTGTGATTACTGGAGTCGTGAGGTTCGGTACTGGAGTGTCTGGGGGAGTAGTCTGCTGGTTAGCCTTTAAGGAGGCTATCTCCTGCTGCTGTTCAGCTAACTGCTGCTGTAAGGTCTGGGGGAGGCACTGAACTGCCTGCCTCTTGCTGGGGCTCAGCCGCTGATGCTTTCTTAGCTGGACGTCCTCGTACCATTTTATAAATAGCAGAGAATACATATATATATAACTAGGCTATCATGATATAGTTAACTACTGGTAACATGTTAAATACTATTACTGTAAACATGAATTAATTAACTACCAACATGAGAGCAAACATGAAAGCACATATAACTGATATGAAAGCTGAAAACAAAACTGAGTGAGAGATGTTCTTACTTGGAAGCTGTAGGCACAATGCTGATGTGTGTGTAGGAAGTGAGGAACTTGCTCTGATACCACTCTGTAACGTCCCGACTCCTGGGAACTAAGCTGTGAGCCGGATCGCTACCCTAGCTACTGATGCTACTATGCGGAAACTGGGTAAAATAAAATTTTACTAGTTGACTCTATTAAACTGACAACTGGTACACCCATGCTGTTATAAGGAAGGATTCAGGGCCCTTTCCGGTTGGTGTACATGTGCTAAGGAGGATACTTGACCTCCCATCTGAGCTAGGAACTCAAATCTAACTTCCCAGCTAGCTATTGATCGATCCACGGATCGATCAAACTTGCTACGATTCTGTGCCCTGCTGGATCGGTCTGCGGACCGATCCAGCAGAGGCTGGATCGGTCGGCATGACCGATCCAGGTGTGTCTGGATCGGTCTGCAGACCGATCCAGGCACCTGGAGACGCTGGGATGCCCTCTGTTCGATGCTGGATCGGTCGGACGACCGATCAGATAGCATACAGTAGCATACTGTATGCCTCTGGATCGGTCGGCTGACCGATCCAGGACCCTGATACTGCAACGGATCGGTCCAACTCTGATATGAAATCAGAGTTCCTGATTTCAGAACTTTCAGGCACTGGAACGTGCCACAACTCACAGACATAGGTTCTAGATACATGAAAAACATTCTAACATTAACCTACATGCGTCCCAAACTGGACAAACTGAATAGTGCATAGTTCTACTGGATTAAAACATTTAACCAGCTAAGGACTAAACCATAAGTAAAGTAACAACGTAAATGCTGGAATTAAGCTGTTTAGACCCCTAGGATCTTTATTCCAAACCCCTTGCACGCACACCTCCATAGCATTGTCCTCCAGCCTCCGCTAGTCCACTTTTCTTTTACCTGTATCTGCAGTATAAGAAAAGTAGTACCTGTAAGCTAAAGAGCTTAGTAAGAAACCATCTACTTCACAAAAACATGCAACGATGCGATTATGTTTTTAAAACATGCTGTTTGAAAACTGAACTGAGCATGGCAACATGGCATGGCATACAAACATGTACTGAACTGTTCATGGCATACAAACAAGCTAAGCATAGCATACTATATCTGAAACTAAGCATGAATACTGAACTGATCATGCATATACCTCTAACTGGTCATGAACTCAAATCATGAAACTTAACTGAGATAATTAACTGAAACTGAACTAAGTTAGTATTTCCATCACTGATTACATATTTGGAAAACTATATATAATAATAATAGATGAAAATACTAGACATGCTGCTGGGGCCCTGGCAACTGTACTTACTGTGCGCGGATCCCTACGAGACCCGGGATTGCAAGTTCCGAATCCATCAGGGTTACTAGGTTATCTGAACCTAGGGACGACTGTGGGAGTCCAGCCCATGGATATCTGATCCAAGTACAGTGCCAACTGAATAAAAGTAAAATACTGAATACTGTTTTATTTTACTTTGTTGTTCTAGGTTATCTGAACCTAGAGCTAGGTTATCTAAACCTAGAGGCTACTGTGGGAGCCCGCCCAATGGATATCTGATCCATATAGCTGTAATAACTGATAATAAGCTGAATAAAATGTTTCTAATACATTTTACATGCTGTTAGGATGCCTACTGGTGCATCCTTCTGACTGGGCATTCTACCGAATGCTTGGTGTGCACTAAAAGCACACCCTAAAACTGAAAACTGTAGAACTACTGAACCAACGCCAAAACTAACAAGCGAGAGCAATTATACTGCAGGTGAGGGGTTTCTTACCTCAATCACAAGGTTTTCTTACGATTCTATCCGCTAGGTTTTCCGGAAAACTGCTCCGTTCGACGAACCGCTTACGTCCTCGCGTTCCTCTCGCGGAGAAGAACCTTTTTCGTGTTGGAGTCGTCGCTGGAAGATGTTCCCTTGCCCCTTGGCTTGGTGTGTCGTGCGTGAGGAAGAGGAGAAGAAGAGAGGTGCGGCGGTTTTAGGTTTCGGGTGAGGAAAAACTACGGTGAGAAATAATCTAAAACTTCTCACTTAAATCCTTATTTATATTTACTAATTAATTCATCCAAAAATCAATTATAAATATAATTGATTCCCTCTTCTTTCAGCACGGCCTTGCTGGGTTCAACTGGTTACTAGCATTATCCCTTACACCATAGGTCTCGGGTTCGATTCCCGCCTAAGCTATTTTGCGGTTCTAATTATTTTTGCTACTTCCGCTACTCGGAAAAATTCCGGAAAAATATCTAAAAATTCCAGAAAAATCATAGAATAATTCTAATGCAAGTTTGAGAATTTTCGGGCATTACAAAATGAGTAGTGATGCCGCGTGGAACTCACCTATAAATGGACATTTATGATGGATATGATGAGCAATGCATTTTTTGAAAATAAAATGTCTTTTCGCAGGGCCTTGGTACTCCCTCCTTTCTAAATAGTCAGTTATCAGTGAGTGATTCTTGAAAAAAAACACCAAGTGTATCCAGTATGGTTAAGAATATGAATTGTTGAACAACTCTAGTGAGAAAGCAAATGCATGAAAAATAGAACATGAGTCCAGTCAGTCATTTACATCTCCTTCGACTAGACTTGAAAGGGAGGCTAGTGATATGAGTTATAGTGAGTGGATCTCAAAGATGACATGGTGGTCAAAGTCAAGGTAAGGTGGGGGTCGAAGTCAGAATGGGGGAGCGCCTCTCATATGACTCTGTTGATCGCCCCACATTAAAACTCTAGGGTCTTACCCGAGGGGTTACAAAGTAGGACGCTCGAATAAAGTCGATCGGTCGTAAAGCCGGTCAGATATAAGAACTCCAGTATTTTACTCTAGAAGTTAGGAAATAATGTACCTGATTAGTCAAGTAGCTAACTGAGTGCAAGGGAGCTTGGCCAGGTGAAAACCCAATTGAGTTCTAAGCACTTAGGCCTTCTGAGAACCCCTTAGTATGAGATCGGTTGGATAAAGGCTGATTGAACATAAGACTCTTTGTGTACACCTGGTCGGGTAAAAATCGGGCGAACTTAAAGATACTTGTCCTTATAAAACTCTTAATATAAGACTGGTCGAACAAAGGTCGATCGAACATAAGGCGCTCTATGTATGCCCGGTTGGGTAAAGATCGGGCGAGCTTAAAGACACTTGGCCTTATAAAACTCTTAATATAAAATCGACCGAACAAAGGTCAATCAAACATAAGGCTCTCTATATATGCCTGGCCATGTAAAGACCAGATTGGCTTAAAGACACTTGGTCTTATAAAACTCTTAATATACGACCGGTCGAACAAATGCCGATTGAACATAAGGCTCTCTGTGTTTACCCAACTGGGTAAAGACCAGGCAAGCTTAAAGACACTTGGCCTTATAAAACTCTTAATATTAGACCGGCCAAACAAAGGTCGATTGAACATAAGACTCTCTATGTATGCTTGATCGGGTAAAAATCGGGTGGATTTAAAAACACTTAGCCTTATACAGCTCTTAGTATAAGATCGGCCGAATAAAGGTCGATTGAACATAAAGGTATTGGTGTACACCCATTTAGGTAAAAACCAGATGAACTTAAAGGTACTTATCCTTAGGAAACTCTACATATCTGCTCAGTCGGGCATAGGTTGACCGAGTTTAAGTTACCTAATGTCACATTGCCCCTAAAATAAAGCTCTAACATACATGATCTATCAAATTACTTCTTGAATGAAGTTTTGGCATACTGTGAGCACTATATTAGTCTCTGAACATATCTCTATAGTATTTAACATACGATAGAGCAAATAGATATAATAGCAAGCAATACGATCGGCCTTGCAGACTAGCTAAGATACATTTAATGGACAAGCAACAGATAACATTTTTATAATCTGTCATAGTTGTCGGAGAATATTCCTTTGGAACGTCCTTCGGAGGCAAATTTATTTCCCATCGGTGATTCATCTATAACAACATCCTACTCCACTGACTTCAGAAAATGTTTAAGTTATAAACAACAAAAGATGTACAACTGTGGGTACAAAAAAGATTCCTCAGAAGCTTTTCGCGGAACAACCTAACAAACTCTTATGCATGAAGTCACCTCATGATCACGGAGATTGTGAGAGGATATAAAAAGAGGGGTGCTTTCCGTTGACAAGGTACGTAATTTTCGCATTTGAGACATTCATTCGTACATCCGCTACTGTTCTTCATCCACTTACAAGGAAACTTTCTGACTTGAGCGTCGAAGGATTTTGCCAGGGACCATTTTCCCGGTCTTTGGTCACTAACGCTTCATTAAATCATCTGGTGGTGCACGGGATCATTGAGGAGCTTCATCCCAGATCGAAGAGTCAACTATTAGTCAATGAACCATTCACCTAAATCAGAACATCATCTTCTCAGCCTTTAGATAGGATCAGTATCAATGCTGTCCATAGACTTTTTGATTGTGTCCATAGCAACTTCATGTTGTCGACTTGACTTCAAAATTTATTTAATGAAATTTTTCATCAAAATTTCTAAGTTGCATGTTCTGCTGTAATTATTGGTTGTCTGACGTTTTGCATCATAAACCTCATAATAATAGTTTAAAAAAAATTCACAATATTAGATTCATACAATTTTTGAGTTAGAGTATTCATCATGCATATAAGGAAAATGTGTCCACCTAAAAAAGGACTGGATCAAATCTAGCAGTAAAAAGTAAAAATGGAAAAAGAAAAGAAAAGGAAAAAAATGATTGTAAGAAGAAAAAGAAAATAAGAGATAATAAAAGGAAAAGAAAAAGCTGCCAAAACAAAAAAAAAATAAAGAAAAGGAAAAAAAATTGAAAGAAAGAGAAAATAAAACAAAATAAAAGGAAAGAAGAGAGAAAAAATAAAAATAGTAAATAAGGGGAAAAGTCTAGATTAAGTAAATCTCAATTGAACTAATATTGATTTTGACACAGTCTCCAGCAACGGTATCAAAAAATTTGATGGACGAAAATCATAAGTACATAGTTACCTTCAAGTAATAAAAAGATTGATCCCACAAAGACTGTAAAATCGACTATCAGTCAGAATCGTGAAGCAGATCATCTAGAAAATCACAAATCGCAAGAGTCGGAAAAGAAGAAAATGAGTCAAGAACACACGAGAAGTGAAAGGAGAAATTCATATTTGTCTAAGATTTCAATTTAGCCACGATAATTCTAAACACTCTAAATATTATTTACTTTCTTACCTCAATGTTTATATGTATGCAGGTGGTCTATCCCGAGATATCGGTATAAACTTTTGGAATTATACTGGCGCGTCTACCCAAACGTCACACCTAGTTTTAAGGTAGCCTTACTAAAGCAAACACTTTCTCAGGGAGACTCCTATCGTGATGCCCCATGATCCTCTAAGTTCTATTTCTTACTTTGTTACACTAAATCGGGATAAACCCATTAGGCTATGTGATAGAAAATGGTGCACTCGTGAGGTTTTAGACTACTTTTATAACCAACCCCTCACATCTCATTCTTTATGGGTTAGAGATTTAGTTTCACTTTTTGTTCCTTCCTCATATCCCATGGGATATGAAGATGCACGATTAGTTTCATAATCATGTATGCGCAATAAATCCGGATCATGGATAAACATATCATGCGATAAAGAAAGACAAATAGAAATAGAAAACAAATGTCAATAATACATCAGGCTACTCCCTCGTTCTAGAATCTAGAGTATTGTTCCATAAAAATGGAATTACAACAGAAGGATAGAGAAGAAGACATCCTATAACTCAAATCAAAGAGGAAAGAGAAGAGAAAGCTTAGTCATATTATTGTTGGTGTCTTCAAAAGAAACTCCAAGCTCTAAGTTGGATAAAAACTTCGACGGTTCTTTAGTGTTGCTCTCCTAGAGTTCCTTGTCATGGGGAAAATCCTCCTCCTAGAGAGGGAAGAACCTTCAAATCCTAGATTATGCAAGCAAAATGGGTTCTTTTATAATTTCCAAAGTCTTCCAAATTCATTGAAGCTTTCCTAAATTGTCGAGGAGCCACCACCATGCCACAAACATCATTTTGGGGCCTTTAAATTGGATTTTTTTACAAGTTCCATCCTGAACTAAACTTGTAAATCTTTGAATTATCTTCAATTTGATATATTATATGCCCCGTGTTTCAACTCGAGTCAAAAGTTATAGCCTTTACAAGTTTTCTCTACTATTTTAGCCCTCCATAGGGCAGCAAACAACATGGTCGTACCCATGGGCACAATTTGGGCATGTCAGAAGTTGTGGACTCCATTGTTCCTCCATTTTTCTTCTATATTCAGGTGGAGGAATACACTTGTGTCATGGGATAAGGTAAGAGCTTGTTCCTTGCTTTGAATTCATGTTTCAAGGCTTATAAACTCCAATTTGGCTCTAATTTTGTGTCCTATCAATTAAAAAGTACAAAGCATATCTTAGAACAAAAAATGTGAAAACAATAAAAAGAAAATGCAAACATACAAAATATGCTCATGTGATGAAACAAAATACATCCAAAATAATACTAAAATCATGCAAGAAATACACACATCAGAGAGATCAACCACTTGGGACCCAAGGTGCTCATCCACTCAGCCCTAGATGGGAGCTCAACCCATTCGGACTCAAGTTGTTCTCACTCAAGCTTAGGCTCAGGCATATGTTGGATCGAAAGCACTAGAGGGGGGGGGGGGGGGAATAGCGCTCGTGGCTTTCACTTTTTTGGAATCGTAAAATCGTTCGAGTAAATGCAGCGGAAATAGAAACAATCACACAAAGAGGCAAGCTATTTACTTCGTTCGGAGCCTAGATCGACTCCTACTCGAAGGCCTGCGATCCTTGATCGCTTTCGGTGGGCAACAACTATAAGCATGATAATTTGTTCAATTATAGGAATTTACAGCTCAGATTTATAACATAATATTTATACCGACAACTAAAGATGGAGAAGCGTAGTTCCGGGTTGTCGGTGTCGCGTCGCAGCACTTCTGGGTCGTCAGGTTCGCAGCACGTAGCAAGAGATCACTTGGAGAGTGTTATTCTGGACGAGGTGCTCGAACACTGCTTATAAAGGGTGCTGGAGGCACCTCTAAGGTTGTCCGAGGCGCCTCCAAGCCCCGGGTCACACGCGTCGATAAGCGCTGATCAAGTCGCGCATTATCCCTTTGAAGGCGCCTTTATGCGCCTTCAAGGCGCCTCCATGCTGCGGTCCAAGGCGCCTTCACTGCCCTTTAAGACACCTCCAACTCCAGCGCACAGCCAGCTCACCTTCGCACCCGAGGCGCCTCCAAGCTCTATGGAGGCGCCTCGGACACTGTTCACCCGAGGCTAATGTTGATCTTTTGTCCCTGCACAATGTGTTAGTCTACAAACTACACACATATCCTACAAGACAAAGTTAGCACACATAATATCATGAATATGAATGAAAGTTCGACAGTCTCCGGACTGTCCGGGTCTGACTTCGGGTTTCTGACCGGAAACCCTAGGTCGACCCGACGCCTACTGTTCCCTCTACGGGGAACGCGTCCTCACCTACTCCACTCAGGAGATTTACCTGTTGCTAGTGTGATCCTCCAGATCGACTGGACTTTTGCTCAGCACTCGACGCTTCCGGACTTTCTGCTGTACATCCACTTCCAGGCTAGTCCAGTCTTACACCTGGTTCGCGACACCAGGACTTTCCACCTAGGGTTACCACCCCCTAGGACTTTTGCCTGAAGCCATCGACCTGCCAACACTTTTCGCATAGGGTTACCACCCCCTATGACCTAGGGTTACCGCCCCCTAGGGTTTTCCCTTTGCCTAACCGCAGCTAGGATTTTCCTGAAACACTCAACAAAGCTGTCAGATCACAAAATACCTTAACTTTGAATCCTTTGTCATTATCAAAACCTCGGGTTCGATCGTCGGATGCTTCCCGCACCAACAACATACATTTGGTGCACACAACCTACTCGAGCTCATACAATCAACCTATTCAGCAATCTTGACCAGTCGATTGAGTGATGTAGGTGTGTCCTATGTACTTGGCATAGGCTAGATATCGAAATGTATGCTAGATACCAACGGTACCAAAATGGTTGACGAAAATATGATATGCGTCTATCATTATTGAATGGGCTAGAAATGTAGGGAGTTATAAAATTCTTAAATTTGGTAAAACACATAATTGCAAATGAATCATTTTTTTGGGAACTCCCATAATGAAGGTTATTTCAACCCTAATCTAGATATTATAGACATAAAAAAATGGTGTTGGGGAATCTTATTTCCTCTGTTATGATTCATCAAATAATATGATTATAATGTTTGACATTAAATTATAGTAAGTTGGTTAGGTCTAGAGATCTATATTAAAATTGTAGTTTTATTGAAGAAAAGGTAAAGTCATCATTTTAACGGTCCTTCTAGGACTGCTTCACACTCTCTACAATGGGGTAAATCATATGGGGTATTTGCTCTAGCATAGTAACCCTTTATACGGGAGAGATCAGATATCCAACAAGATATTTTATATATATACACACACTAATTGCATCAACAAATTTGTAGTTTTAATGTCTATCGTAAATTATTATGGAAGAGGATCATTGTGTTGGTGCAGTGGGACCGGCAAGAGGGGAGGAGTGAATTGCTTGAAAAATAAAGACTACCTTCCTCAAACTTTCAACTCAAAAATTAGCAACAATAAAATCAAAACTAAACAGAAATAAAAGAGAGAAAGAGAATTTAACTTGGTTACAACCCAGAGAGTTGTTAATCGAAGGCAGTCGAACAGCTCTATTAGAATGTCTCCTTTACTGTAGGCGAAGAAGTCTTTTTACACACTAAGAATGCTTAGATGTTGCTAGGAAGTTGTTACAGAATTGAATGATTAATTTATAGGTCCAGGGGTCCTTTTATAGCCCATGGAAACTCTATCTCTAAGGTTGAGGGTGCCTCCAAAGACCATCCGAGGTGCCTCCAATGTGAAGACCGGATAGAGTTCTATCCGGTTGCAAACGGTCACGTAAACTGTGTCAGAGGTGCCTTAAATGCTCTTGAAGGCGCCTCGGACAAGTTGAGGGTGCCTTCAACATAATGAAGGCGCCTCCAACACTACAGTCAGCGCAAGCGCCTGTTAAAGTATATACTAAAAGCCTAGCTTTTGTATAAATATTTATTTTAGAAATAAGAATCACATTGGTCAAATGTCAATATTTATATGCTAAGTGTAGTTGTTTAATTAATTTATATTGTAGATAACATGGTGTATGGTGTCACACACAAAAGATAATGTTATCAATTCTTTATAAATTATAAACAATAGCTCACGACTAAGATGGAAAGGAACAAACCATTGCAATAGTCGTAGTATAATTAGGTATTAGTTTATCTTGACTAATAAATTACACTAGTACACTCTGAGTGTATTGAGCAGGACCATTTAAGGTAAGTTCTTTTTATACTAACTTAATAAAAGAACAAAACCTTAGTTATTATGGAAGTGTGTGCTCTTAATCCTAATATAATAACAAGTACATATATTTAGTATTTATTTCTTTGACTTATAAAAGGGTGAGATTTAGCTCGATAAATCAAAAGGCCTGAAAAGTTGGGAAGTGATATTATTTATAGTGTGAATTGTTGATTATAGAAGAAAACTATGTCCTAGTAATCTAGGTTGATAATGTCCCCAAGAGGAGCTCATAAAGATTGTCATGTTAAACCTTGCAGGTGGACTTAGTCCGACATGACAATAAGGTTGAGTGGTACTACTCTTGGACTAAAATATTAATTAAAGAGAGTTGTCAGTAACTCATTTAATTAGTGGGCATTCGACTTCTTAAACACAGGGAGACTAACACACTCATAATAAGAAGGAGCCCAAAATGTAATTTGGGATTGGTGCGGTAGTTCAATAATAATTCTTTAGTGGTATAAATTATTATTGATGAAATTAAGTTGGGTGTTCGGGGCGAACACGGGAAGCTTAATTTCGTCGGGAGACCAAAACCAATTCCTCCTCTCGGTCTCTATCGTAACCTCTTGTATATAGAGAATTATACCCACCACATACCCACTTCCTACCCACCCTTAAGTGGTCAGCCAAGCAACCTTGGAGTCCAAGCTTGGGTCGGCCAAACCAAGGGATGAGCAAAGTGAAGGGGGGACGACCATAGCTTGGAGCCCAACCTTGTTGTGGGCTGTTGGTTGCTACTCGGAAAACCTAGAGGTTCCACTGTACAAAAATTTTGTACAAAGGTCTGAACCTTTTCCTAGCTACCATGTGTTCTTTTAAATTAAATTTTGGATCGCCTGCGGAACTTAACACGTTTGATCCAAAACTTAATCTATTTGTTCTTTTAGGTTTTGACTTGGATCTCCTGCGGAACTTAACATGTTCGACCCAAATCACCTTAAGTTATTAATTCCATTAAATATTAATTTCCATAATTGGTTCCCAGTACTGACGTGGCGAGGCACACGGCCTTCTTGGATATGGGAGCAACCACCATTGACTAGACAAAACCTTTTATGGAAAGATAATATTTAATTTCCTAAAATAACTTTAGGTTAACCGAAAAGAATAATCAAATCACAAGGGAAAGAAAAACAAAAGAACACTATATCGAAAACAAATTTGAAACTCTAGAATCGTATGCCTCTTGTATTTGGTATTATTTCCAAAAATAACTAGTATGATGCGGAAAGAAAAATTACTAGTTATACCTTTTAGAAAGACCTCTTGATCTTCTACCGTATTCCTCTTCTAACCTCCGACGTTGTGTGGGCAACGATCTTCCGAGATGAGAAACCACCAATCACCTTCTTCTTCCTTGCAAGTTTCGGCCATCAAAACATCTTCTAGGATGAAGAGGTTCGGCCACCACCACCATGCTCCAAGGGATGCTAGAAACGAGGCTTGCTTTCTCTCCTTCTTCTCCTTCCTTGATCCGGCCACTAACAAAAGCTCCACCAAGAGATAAGTTTCGGCCAACAAGAGGAGAGGAGAGAAATAGGGCCGGCCACACCACCAAGGAAAAGAGGGAGAAAAATAGAATAGAGTCGTTAGCCTTGAAGCCTTCTCTACCCCCTCTTTTATAATCCTTGGTCTTGGCAAATAAGGAAAATTTAATAAAAACTTCCTTAATTCTTTTGCCAATGAAAAGGAAAATTTATTTAATTAAAACAATTTTTTCTTTTCAAAATTCAATGGCCGGCCACAACAATAAACTTCCAAGCAAATAAAATTTTAAACACCAATTAAAACTTCCTTATTTGCTTCCGGAAATTTATACAATTTCTCCAATAATTTTTATCCCTTCATGATTGGTTTATAAAAAGGAAATTTAATAAATTAAAATATTTCTTTTAACATGTGGATAAAAAGAAAGTTATCTCTAAAAATTAAAATCTCTTTTAAACTACAAATAAGGAAAGATATCAAATCTTTTCTTAATCTTTTGTAGAAACTTATAAAAGAGAATATTTAATTTTAAACTCTCTTTTAAATCATGAACATGGTTAAAAAGGAAAGTTTTCTTAAAATTTAAAATCCTCCTTTAAACAACAAATAAGCAAAGATTTCAAATTTTAAACTCTCTTTTAAACATGTAGATGATTTACAAATAAGGAAAGTTTTTACCAAAAATTAAAACTATCCTTTTAAACTACAAATAAGGAAAGAGATTAATCTCTTCTCTTAATCTTTTGTAGAAAGTTATAAAAGAAAATTTTTAATTTTTAAACTCTCTTTTAAAATCATGATATCCACATAAGAAATAATTTTAATAAAAATCCTTTTTAATATTCTAGTGGCCGGCCACCTAAGCTTGGAACCCAAGCTTTGGCCGGCCACCTACATGGCTCATCCACTTGGTCTTGGCCGGCCCTAGCTTGGGTTCCAAGCTAGCTTGGCCGGCCCCATTGGATGGGTAAGAAGGTGGGTATGCGGTGGGTATAAATCTCTATATACTAGAGGCTACGATAGGGACCGAGAGGAGGAATTGGTTTTGGTCTCCCGATGAAATTAAGCATCCCGTGTTCGCCCCGAACACACAACTTAATTTCATCAATAATAATTCATTCCACTAAAGAACTATTATTGAACTACCGCACCAATCCCAAATTACATTTTGGGCTCCTTCTTATTATGAGTGTGTTAGTCTCCCTGTGTTTAAGATAACAAATGTCCACTAATTAAGTAAGTTACTGACAACTCGCTTAATTAATATCTAGCTCCAAGAGTAGTACCACTCAACTTCATCGTCATGTCGGACTAAGTCCACCTGCAGGGTTTAACATGACAATCCTTATGAGCTCCTCTTGGAGACATTCTCAACCTAGATCACTAGGACACAATTTCCTTCTATAATCAACAACACACACTATAAGTGATATCATTTCCCAACTTATCAGGCTTATTGATTTATCGAACTAAATCTCACCCATTGATAAATTAAAGAAATAAATATCAAATATATGTGCTTGTTATTATATTAGGATTAAGAGCACACACTTCCATAATAACTGAGGTCTTTGTTCCTTTATAAAGTCAGTATAAAAGGAACGACCTCAAATGGTCCTACTCAATACACTCTAAGTGTACTAGTGTAATTATATAGTTAAGATAAACTAATACCTAATTACACTACGACCTTCCAATAGTTTGTTCCTTTCCATCTTGGTCGTGAGCTACTGTTTATAATTTATAAGGAACCGATAACATGATCTTCTGTATGTGACACCACACACCATGTTATCTACAATATAAATTAATTAAGCAACTACATTTATCATAAATGTAGACATTTGACCAATGTGATTCTTATTTCTAGATAAATGTTTATACCAAAAGCTAGGCTTTTAGTATACACTCTAACAATCTCCCACTTATACTAAAAGACTAAGCTGCCATATCTGCTGCCATACATCTGATTCCCAACCCTTCAACATGTCCATCAAAAGCTCTTGCCTTAAGGACCTTAGTGAAAGTATCTATAGGTCATCACCTGATGCAATCTAGGCAGCAACAACTTCTCCTCGTTTATACGATTTCTCGTATTGGGTGGTACTTGCGCTCTATTGTGTTTACTTGCCTTATAGACTTATGGTTTCTTCGAGTTTGCTACTGCACCAACATTATTACAATAAATTGTAACAATCTTTGGACAAACCAGAAATCATATCTAAGTCTATCTTGAGGTTATTGAGTCATTCAACTTTTATTGCTACCTCAGAGGCTTGCCATATACTAAGCTTCTATGGTGGAGTCTAGAAAAACACCTATGCTTATCACTCTTCCATAGTTATGACTTTACCTCCTAAAGTAAACACAAAACCCCGAGGTTGACTTATTATTATCCCTATCCAATTGGAAGCCAAAATCCATGCAACCCACTAGGACCAAATTAACTGCCTTGTAAGCTAGCATATAATCTCTAGCGCCTCTAAGGTACTTTAATATATGCTTTACTGCAGTCCAATGTCCTTGTCTAGGGTTACTTTGATATCTACTAACTATGCCCTTGGCAAAACAGATTTCAGATCTCGTGCATAGCATACATTAGGTTGTCTAACTGCCGAAGCATAAAGAACTGCCTACATGTCCTCAATCTCCTTTAATGTCATCGGAGACATCTCTTTAGATAAAGACACTCCATGCTTAAAAGGTAAGAAACCTTTTGAGGAGTTTTGCATGCTTAAAACGAGCAAGGATTTTCCGATGTATCAAGCTTGGGATAAGTAAAATATATTTTTTCTTTCGATCCCTTATTACTTTGATCTCAAAAATATATACATTCTCCCAAGTCCTTTATATCGAATTATTTGGACAACCATACCCTTACTTCTGACAACATTTTGATATTGTTTCCAACTACCAAAAATGTTATCTACGTATAGTACAAGAAATACCATCACGTTTCCATCACACATTTTGTATACACAAGACTTATCCGTTTACTCAATAAATCCATAGGTCTGGATTACTTTGATAAACCGGATGTTCCAAGACTTTGAAGCTTTGCCTCAGTCCATAGACTGATTGAGCTGCACACAAGATGCTCTTAGCCCTTTGCAATGAACCCTTCTGGTTGCTTTATATGGATGCTTTCATCAAGACTTCCATTAAGGAATGCTGTCTTGACATCCACTTGCCAAATAGATAAAAGAATCCGGATAGACTTAAGCATGGCTACCAGTGAAAAAGTTTCCTTTTTCATCAAGCCTTGCTTTGAAAGTTACTACCTTCCTTTCTATCCCTCTTTTCCTATTATAGACCTTTTTACACCCAAAGGCTTTTATACCATTTGGTGGTTCTACAAGCTTCCAGATTTTATTTGAATACATATATTCTAATTCTGTTATTCATTACTCTTTGCCAAGATGTTGCATCTTTATCTTGGAGTGTTTCTTCATATGTCCGGAGATCAGGTTCATGTCCTCCAGAGATCGAGTCCAAAAACTCTCCCAAAACATGAATCTTTTTAGGTTGCCTAACAACCCTCCCACTACGACAAGGCACTTTCTGCAATTGTGTATCATTTGTGATACGTGTTGCAGTTTTCTTGTAGTATCTCATCTTGTACAGTTGGTATTAGATTAGACATGCCTTTTATTACTTCCTTAAGAACAAATTTTCTTATGGGCACATGGTTTATTACATAGTCATTTTCTAAAAATCGATCATTGATGCTAACAATGACCTTCTGATTTTTAAGACTATAAACCTACTTTCATTTCACTGGGATAACCCACAAACAAGTGAATTCCTGTCCAACTTATCATTGTCTCTCTTCTGCATATGTGTTGGACTACCCGAATCCGAATATGCTTCGAAATAGGCTTACGCCTATTCAGAAATTCTATATGAGTAGAGAGTTCTGACTTTAGAAGGTACTATATTCACTCTCATTTCCAGAGTATATCCTTAAAATGATTTTGATAATATTCTTAATAACTCATCAATCTACTTATTTCCATAAGAGTCTTATACCTTCCTTTTCCTACACCATTCTGTTGGGGTGTACCAGGTGCAGTTAGTTGGGATTGAATCCCTACTTCTGATAAATGACTCCTAAATTCTCCCAAGAGGTACTTGCCACTACGATCTTACCGTAGTGTCTTGATACTTTTACTTTGTCGTTTCTCCACATCAGTCTCGTACTCTTTGAACTAATCAAAGCACTTAGACTTGCGACACATCAAGTAAATATATCCGTATCTCAAATAGTTGTCTATAAAATAGATGAAATATTTGAAACAACCTCTTGCCTGGATGCTCATAGGATCACACAAATCAGAATGAACCAATTCCAATATATCTTTGACTCCATACCCCTTAGACTTAAAAGTTTCTTGGTTATTTTTCCTTCCAAGTAAGACTCGTAGGTTGGAAAGATTTCCACTACTAATGAACCCAAAAGTTCATCAGCTACCAATGAATCCTACTCAAGTTAATATAACCTAGCCTTAGAAGCCAAAGATATAATTGGTTCATTTTCGAAGATTACTTTCTCTTAAAGTTAGAAGATGTGTTACTAATTTCCATTTGTTGCATCGTGAGAGTTATTGGATTTATAAATTGCCAACCAACGTACCAGAACAGATAACTTCCCTCTTTTTCTTAATAACAACTTTGTTATTTAAAAGAGGCAGAATATTAAGTTCTTTGAATAGTTTAGAAACTGAAAACTAGTTATTTCTAAACTTGGTGCGTAAAGACAATTACTCAAAAATCCATGTTTTATTCTTATCAAAAGATAAACATCTCCCACTGCAACAGCTACCATTTTTACAGTAGTGCCCATGTAGACGGTGTTTTAATTTTCATTTAGTTGCCGGGTTTCCTGGAACCCTGCAATGAATTGCGGACATGATTAATGGCATCTGTATCTACACTCTAGGTTCTGGTAGATAACACCACTAAATATGTTTCAACTAATGAATTAAATACACCTATATTGTTCTTAGTTCTAAGAAGACAGTCTACCTTAATGTCCAAGTCCTATTTCCAATCATTACAATTGGGATTACTAAGTCTTTCTTATAGTATGACTACTAGGGGATTGACAAACATTTTAAATCCTAAGAATCACAAAATACTTGGTCAAGATCAACTCCTTAAAAATCTCCATGAATTTTGTATGCCACGATAGTGTGGACGTATACAAAATCGAAGAGGAGATTTTATTCATTAATTTTATTATCTAGTCAACTTTACTTTATGACGAATAAAATTAATAGTTGATCTGTCTTTGATCAAATATTTGGTCAAAAACTTTTGAATTTAAAAAAAAATATTGATTCCTCAAACAATATTATTTAAATTCACCAACACCTCAAACACCGTGAATTTTGCATGCCACGTTAGTGTGGACGTATACAAATTCAACATTTGTAAAAGGAGGGTTTTAACCCATTAATTTTATTATCTTGTCAACCTAACTTTTTGACAAATAAAATTAATAGTTGGTATCATTTGGTCACACAAATAATAGCAGTGACTCCGATGGGGAGGATACTATTAGATGTGTCTAAGTGTATACCATTACTTGACACTAAGTCCATTAATAAGATTATGCCCCTTCCGTTGGGGAAGATCACACGCTCTTAATTAACTTCCTATAGTCATCCAAAAATGGAAGTCTGTTCTAGTGATCCACAAATAAGCTTATCCGTTATGGAGGAAGGCACTCAGAGCCAACGCGCAAGCTTGTTTGCATCACTTATAAACCAGTAATGGAGACCATGGGATTTACTTAAAAATCCCTCTCCCACTTAGTTATTTATAAATGAGGAATTTTAACTATGCTAGCCTACTAAATATGTAAACTAACATGCACACACAGTACAATATAAAAGCAATAAATAGAAAATCTAATTTTCAACTATTATGGCTTTTATCTCTTGTTGTCCTCCGTGTGTTGTCATCCCAAGCTGCTGCCATATCGCCACCGGGTCTAGCTGTCGCATCCATCTTGCTCCTAGTTCCGCTGCGCCTCTGGTCCTTAGAAGGTTCCACGCTTTGTAAGATTCGATCCGCGACATAAATAGAATTTTACATTTTGATCCTATATTCCTCGAAGGAATGTACATGTAAACTAGATCGAACATAAAATAAAATTTCCATCCATCGATCCTATATTCCATAAAAGGAATGTACATGTAACTAGATCAAAAATAAAATCCTAATAAAACTAAATACAGCTCCTGCTGTATTTTATAATACAATCATGCACACACAATAAAATGCCCTTGACATGTCCAAGGGTCCAATCACACACATAATAACTATAAGCCATAATAGTTGGATCCTGCATCCACAAAGTTAGCACATCCTACTATTAACCTGCCTAAATTATGTATGACATGTGCATAATTAAACTAATACCAAATACACAGAGGTAAAACCCTAGCTCTGATACCAATTGTTGGTTGCTACTCGGAAAACCTAGAGGTTCCACTGTACAAAAATTTTGTACAAATGTCTGAACCTTTTCCTAGCTACCATGTGTTCTTTTAAATTAAATTTTGGATCGCCTGCGGAACTTAACACGTTTGATCCAAAACTTAATCTATTTGTTCTTTTAGGTTTTGACTTGGATCTCTGAACTTAACACGTTCGACCCAAATCACCTTAAGTTATTAATTCCATTAAATATTAATTTCCATAATTGGTTCCCAGTACTGACGTGGCGAGGCACACGGCCTTCTTAGATATGGGAGCAACCACCACCGACTAGACAAAACCTTTTATGGAAAGATAATATTTAATTTCCTAAAATAACTTTAGGTTAACCGAAAAGAATAATCAAATCACAAGGGAAAGAAAAACAAAAGAACACTATATCGAAAACAAATTCGAAACTCTAGAATCGTATGCCTCTTGTATTTGGTATTATTTCCAAAAATAACTAGTATGATGCGGAAAGAAAAATTACTAGTTATACCTTTTAGAAAGACCTCTTGATCTTCTACCATATTCCTTTTCTAACCTCGGACGTTGTGTGGGCAACGATCTTCCGAGATGAGAAACCACCAATCACATTCTTCTTCCTTGCAAGTTTCGGCCATCAAAACATCTTCTAGGATGAAGATGTTCGGCCACCACCACCATGCTCCAAGGGATGCTAGAAACGAGGCTTGCTTTCTCTCCTTCTTCTCCTTCCTTGATCCGGCCACTAACAAAAGCTCCACCAAGAGATAAGTTTCGGCCAACAAGAGGAGAGGAGAGAAATAGGGCCGGCCACACCACCAAGGAAAAGAGGGAGAAAAATAGAATAGAGTCGTTAGCCTTGAAGCCTTCTCTACCCCCTCTTTTATAATCCTTGGTCTTGGCAAATAAGGAAAATTTAATAAAAACTTTCTAATTCTTTTGCCAATGAAAAGGAAAATTTATTTAATTAAAACAATTTTTTCTTTTCAAAATTCAATGGCCGGCCACAACAATAAACTTCCAAGCAAATAAAATTTTAAACACCAATTAAAACTTCCTTATTTGCTTCCGAAAATTTATACAATTTCTCCAATAATTTTTATCCCTTCATGATTGGTTTATAAAAAGGAAATTTAATAAATTAAAATCTTTCTTTTAACATGTGGATAAAAAGAAAGTTATCTCTAAAAATTAAAATCTCTTTTAAACTACAAATAAGGAAAGATATCAAATCTTTTCTTAATCTTTTGTAGAAACTTATAAAAGAGAATATTTAATTTTAAACTCTCTTTTAAATCATGAACATGGTTAAAAAGGAAAGTTTTCTTAAAATTTAAAATCCTCCTTTAAACAACAAATAAGCAAAGATTTCAAATTTTAAACTCTCTTTTAAACATGTAGATGATTTACAAATAAGGAAAGTTTTTACCAAAAATTAAAACCATCCTTTTAAACTACAAATAAGGAAAGAGATTAATCTCTTCTCTTAATCTTTTGTAGAAAGTTATAAAAGGAAATTTTAATTTTAAACTCTCTTTAAAATCATGATATCCACATAAGAAATAATTTTAATAAAAATCCTTTTTAATATTCTAGTGGCCGACCACCTAAGCTTGGGACCCAAGCTTTGGCCGGCCACCTACATGGCTCATCCACTTGGTCTTGGCCGGCCCTAGCTTGGGTTCCAAGCTAGCTTGGCCGGCCCCATTGGATGGGTAAGAAGGTGGGTATGCGGTGGGTATAAATCTCTATATACTAGAGGCTACGATAGGGACCGAGAGGAGGAATTGGTTTTGGTCTCCCGATGAAATTAAGCATCCCGTGTTCGACCCGAACACACAACTTAATTTCATCAATAATAATTCATTCCACTAAAGAACTATTATTGAACTACCGCACCAATCCCAAATTACATTTTTGGGCTCCTTCTTATTATGAGTGTGTTAGTCTCCCTGTGTTTAAGATAACAAATGTCCACTAATTAAGTAAGTTACTGACAACTCGCTTAATTAATATCTAGCTCCAAGAGTAGTACCACTCAACTTCATCGTCATGTCGGACTAAGTCCACCTGCAGGGTTTAACATGACAATCCTTATGAGCTCCTCTTGGAGACATTCTCAACCTAGATCACTAGGACACAGTTTCCTTCTATATTCAACAACACACACTATAAGTGATATCATTTCCCAATTTATCAGGCTTATTGATTTATCGAACTAAATCTCACCCATTGATAAATTAAAGAAATAAATATCAAATATATGTGCTTGTTATTATATTAGGATTAAGAGCACACACTTCCATAATAACTGAGGTCTTTGTTCCTTTATAAAGTCAGTATAAAAGGAACGACCTCAAATGGTCCTACTCAATACACTCTAAGTGTACTAGTGTAATTATATAGTTAAGATAAACTAATACCTAATTACACTACGACTTTCCAATAGTTTGTTCCTTTCCATCTTGGTCGTGAGCTACTATTTATAATTTATAAGGAACCGATAACATGATCTTCTGTATGTGACACCACACACCATGTTATCTACAATATAAATTAATTGAGCAACTACATTTATCATAAATATAGACATTTGACCAATGTGATTCTTATTTCTAGATAAATGTTTATACCAAAAGCTAGGCTTTTAGTATACACTCTAACAGTGGGCGACCCTAATAAAATTAAAAGGATTTTATTTTAAAATCTTTTCTTATGTGGATATCATGGTTTTAAAAGAGAAAGTTTAAAATTTAAATCTTTCCTTTTATAGCTTTCTACAAAAGATTAAGTGAAAGATTTGATATCATTCCTTATTTGTAGTTAAATGGAATATTTTAATTTTTGATAAAACTTTCCCTTTTTGTAACCATGTTTATGATTTAAAAAGAGAGTTTTAAAATTAAATATTTCCTTTTATAAGTTTCTACAAAAGATTAAGAAAAGATTTGATATCTTTCCTTATTTGTAGATTGAAAGGAAGATTTTAATTTTAGAGAAAATTTTCCTTTTTTGAAATCATCCACATGTTTTAATAGAAAGATTTTAATTTATAAAATTTCCTTTTATAACCAACCATGAAGGGAAAAATTATTAGAGAAATTTTTATTTTAAAAACTTATGGAAACAAATACGAATATTTTAAAAACTTCCGAAAACAAATAAGAAAGTTTTAATTTTTGTGTTTAAAACTTGCCTTATTTGGAGCTTGTGATGTGGTCGGCCATGATAAGGGTTAAAAGAAAAGTTTAATTAAATTTTTCTTATTAACCAAAGGCAAGGAATATTAAATGGAATATTTTAATTTTTGATAAAACTTTCCCTTTTTGTAACCATGTTTATGATTTAAAAAGAGAGTTTTAAAATTAAATATTTCCTTTTATAAGTTTCTACAAAAGATTAAGAAAAGATTTGATATCTTTCCTTATTTGTAGATTGAAAGGAAGATTTTAATTTTAGAGAAAACTTTCCTTTTTTGAAATCATCCACATGTTTTAATAGAAAGATTTTAATTTATAAAATTTCCTTTTATAACCAACCATGAAGGGAAAAATTATTAGAGAAATTTTTATTTTAAAAACTTCTGGAAACAAATACGAATATTTTAAAAACTTCCGAAAACAAATAAGGAAGTTTTAATTTTTGTGTTTAAAACTTGCCTTATTTGGAGCTTGTGATGTGGTCGGCCATGATAAGGGTTAAAAGAAAAGTTTAATTAAATTTTCCTTATTAACCAAAGGCAAGGAATATAAGGGAATTTTAATTATAATTAAATTTCCTTATTTGCCAAGACCAAGGAATATAAAAGAGGGGGTAAAGGTGTCTCACCTCATAACAACTCTCTTCTATTTTTCCTCTCTCTTTTCTTCCTTGGTGGTGGCCGGCCATATCATCTCCTCCTCCTCCTTAGTGGATGAACCTCATCAATCTCTAGTTGCTTGTTTTGGTGTCCGGATCTAGCTTGGAGAAGAAGAAGAGAAAGGAGGTTTTGTTTCCTAGTTTTCCTTGGAGCTTGGTTGGTGGCCGAGACTTATAATCTCTTGGAGAAGGTTGCTTGGCCGAATCTTGGAAGAAGAAAGAAGAAGGGCTTGGGTGGTTCTCATCTCGGTAGATCGTCACCCACACGACGTCCGAGATAAGAAGAGGAATACGGTAGAAAATCAAGAGGTTGTTGCTTACAAAGAAATGTATAACTAGTAATTGTTTTTCGCATCATGCTAGTTTTTCTTTGTATGAATTCCAAACACAAGAGGCATATAATTCTAGGTTTCGAATTTGTGATTCGAGTTTGTGTTTTTTTTTATTTTTCGAATTTGTGATTTGATTGTTCCTTTTGGTTAAACCTAAGGTTATATAAGGAAATTAAATATTAGATTTCATTGAAATGCTTTGTCTAGGAAGTGGTGGATGCTCCCATACCCAAGAAGGCCTAGTGACTCGCCATGTTTAACCTGGAAGTTGATTTCTGAAATTAATATTTAATTGAATTTGTAACATGGGTGGATTTGGATCAATAATGTTAAGCATCGTTTGCGATCCAAGTCTAAACCACTAAGAACAGAGAAGTTAAATTTGGATCAATAATGTTAAGTTCCATTTGCGATTCTGAATTTAATTTCTAAATAACACAATAGGTTGTTAGGAAAGGTTCAACACTTATATAAAATTTTTGTACAGTGGAACCGGTACGATATTCTTAGGATCAACCAACAATTGGTATCAGAGCTAGGGTTTGCCTCTGTGTGTTTGGTTTTCAGTTTAATTATGCACATGTCATACATAATTTATGCAGAATAATAGTAGGATGTGCTAACTTTGTGGTTGCAGGCTCCAATTATTATGGTTTATAGATATTATGTGTGATTGGACCTTAGGACATGTCAAGGACATTTTATTGTGTGTGCATGATTGTAATATTAAATACAGCAGGAGCTGTATTACTTATTAGGATTTTACATTTTTGTTTCAATCTAGATTACATGTACATTCCTTTGTGGAATATAGGATCAATATATGTAAAATTCTATTTTTGTCGCGGATCGTATCCTTGCGAGGCGTGGTACTATTTGTGGACCAGAGGCACAGCGGAAAAAAAAAGCAAGATAGATGCGGTGACTAGACCCGATTGCGGTGGCTAAAGATGGCAGCAGCTAGGGTTGGCAGCACACGGAGGACAATGACAGAAAAGGCCATAATAGTTGGAAAATTAATTTCCATATTTATTGCTTTTATTTACTGTGATGTATGTGCATAGTTTAAAATTCCTCACCTTAAATAACCAAGTGGGAGAGGGATTAGTAAATAAATTCCACGGTTTCCATTACTGGTTTGTAAGTGATACGACAAACTTACGTGTTGGCTCTGAGTGTCTCCCTCCCCATTGGATGAGTTTGTTTGCAGATCACTAGATCAAACTTCCATTTTGGATGATTATAGGAAATTAATTAGGAGCGTGTGATCTTCCCCATCGGAAGGGACACAATCTTATTTAATGGACTAAGTATCAAGTAATGGTATACACTTAGGCACATTTAATAGTATCCTCCTTATCGGAGTCACTGCTATTAGTTGTGTAACAGAAGGAAAACCAACTATTAATTTTTCATAAAGATAGGTTGACAAGATAATAAAATTAAAACCCCCTCTTACAAATGTTGAGATTTTGTATACGTCCACACTATCATGACATACAAAATTCACGGTGTTTGAGGTAATTTTATTTATCAAGATAATAAAATTAATGGGTAAACTCCCTCTTACAAATGTTTGGATTTGTATACGTCCACACTATCGTGGCATACAAAATTCACAGTGTTTGAGGTAATTTTATTTTCCATAAAGATAAGTTGACAAGGTTATTAATGGGTAAAATCCGCCTCTTACAAATGATTATTTTTGTATACGTCCACACTATCGTCGCATGCAAAATTCACGGTGTTTGAGGTGTTGGTGAATTTAAATGATATTGTTTTGAGGAATCAATATTATTTTAAATTCAAAGTTTTAACCAAATATTTGATTAGAGATAGACCAACTATTAATTTTATTTGTCATAAAGTTAGGTTGATGAGATAATAAAATTAATGGATAAAATCTCCTCTTTGATTATGTATACACGTCCATACTATCATGGCATATAAAATTCACGGGGATTTTAAGGTGTTGGTCTTGACCAAATATTTTTTGTGATTCTTAGGATTTCAAATGTTTGTCAATCTCCTAGTTGTTATACTATAGAATAGACTTAGTAGTCCCAATGATTGGAAACAAAACTTGGACATTAAGGTAGACTGTCCTCTCAGAACTAAGAATAATAAAGGTGTATTTTATTCATTAGTTGTAGAAACATGTTTAGTGGTGTTACTACCGGTACCTGGTGTGTAGATACAGAAGCCACTGATCATGTCTGCAATTAATTGCAGGGTTCAGGAAACCCGACAACTATATGAAAGGAAAAACACTGTCAACATGGGCATTACTGCAAAAGTAGCAACTGTTGCAGTGGGAGATGTTTATCCTCTGATAGGAATAAAACATGGATTTTGAGAAATTATCTTTACGTACCAAGTTTAGAAAGAACTAGATTTCAGTTTCTAAACTATTCAAAGAACTTGATATTCTGTCTTTTTTTATAACAAAGTTGTTATCAAGAATAATAGGGAAGTTATCTGTTCTGGTACATTGGTTGACAATTTATAATCCAATAACTCCCACGATGCAACAAATGGAAATTAATAACACATCTTTTAACTCTAATAAGAGAAAGCAACCTTCGAAAATGAACCAATCATATCTTTGGCATCTAAGGCTAGGTCATATTGACTTGAGTAGGATTCAAAGGATAATAGCCAATGAACTTTTGAGTTCATTGGTGGTGAAAAACTTTTCAACCTGCGAGTCTTACTTGGAAGGAAAAATGACCAAGAGGTCTTTTAAGTCTAAGGGGTATAGAGCCAAAGAAGTGTTGGAATTGGTTCACTCTGATTTGTGTGGATCCATGATTATCCAGGCAAGAGGTGGTTTCGAATATTTCGTCTCTTTTATAAACGACTATTCGAAATACGGGGTATATTTACTTGATGCGCCGCAAGTCCAAGTGCTTTGATAAATTCAAAGAGTACAAGGATGATGTGGAGAAATGTCAAGGTAAAAGTATCAAGACACTACGGTGAGATCGTAATGGCGAGTACCTCTTAGGAGAGTTTAGGATTCACTTATCAGAAGTCGGGATTCAATCCCAACTAACTGCGCCTGGTATACCCCAACAGAATGGTGTAGTAGAACGAAGGAATAGGACTCTTATGGAAATAGTTAGATCAATGATGAGTTATTCAGAATTACCAAATTCGTTTTGAGGATATACTCTGGAAACGGAAGTGAACAAAGTACCTTCTAAGTCAGAACCCTCTACTCCTATAGAATTGCAGAATGTGTGTAAGCCTAGTCTGAAGCATATTCGGATTTGGGGTAGTCCAGCACATGTGCTGAAGGGAGACATTGATAAGTTGGATAGAAGTTCACTTATTTGTGGGTTATCATAGAGAAACGAAAGGAGGTTTATAGTCCTAAAAATCAGAAGGTCATTGTTGGCACCAATGCCCGATTTTTAGAAGAGGACTATGTAATGAACCACAAGACCATAAGTAAATTTGTTCTTAAGGAAATAATTAGAGAGGACACGTCTAATCTAGTACCAACTGTACAAGATGAAATATCACAAGAAACTACAACACGTATCACAAATGATACACAATTACAGACAATGCCTCGTTGTAGTGGAAGGGTTGTTAGGCAACCTGGAAAATTCATATTTTGGGAGAGTCTTTGGACTTGATCCCTGGTAAACATGAACCTGATTCTCGGGCATATGATGAAGCGCTCCAAGATGAAGATGCAGCATCTTGGCAAAGAGTAATAAATACAGAATTAGAATATATGTGTTCTAATAAAGTCTGGGAGCTTATAGAATCACCAAATGGTGTAAAAGTCATTTGGTCTACAATAGAAAAAGAAGGACAGACGGGAAGGTGAAAACTTTCAAACAAGGCTTGTTGGAAAAGGGTATCGATTATGAGGAAACCTTTTCACCGGTAGTCATGTTTAAGTCTATCCGGATACTCTTATCTATTGTTGCTCATATGGATTATGAGATTTGGCAAATGGATGTCAAGACAGCTTTTCATACTGGAAGTCTTGAAGAAAGCATCCATATAAAGCAACCAGAGGGGTTCATTGCAAAAGGCAAAGAGTATCTAGTATGTAAGCTCAATCGGTCTATTTATGAACTGAAGCAAAGCTTCAAGGTCTTGGAACATCTAGTTTAATGAAGTAATCCAGACCTATGGATTTATTCAGTGTCCGGATAAGTCTTGTGTATACAAGAAGTGTGATGGAAACGTGGTGGTATTTCTTGTACTATATGTAGATGACATTTTTTGTAGTTGGAAACAATATCAAAGTGTTGTCGGAAGTAAGGGTATGATTGTCCAAGCAATTCGATATGAAAGACTTGGGAGAATGCGCACATATTCTCGGGATCAAAGTATTAAGGGATAACAAGAAAAGAATGTTGTGCTTATCCCGAGCTTCATATATCGATACTATCCTAGCTCGTTTTAGTATGCAAGACTCCAAGAAAAGTTTTCAACCTTTTAAGGATAGAGTAGCTTTATCTAAAGATATGTCTTTGAAGACATCAAAGGAGATAGAGGGGATAAAGGCAGTTCCTTATGCTTTGGATGTCGGAAGCCTAATGTATGTTATGCTGTGTACGAGACCGGATATCTGTTTTGTCGTAGGCATGGATAGCAGATATCAAAGTAACCCTGGACAGGGACATTGGACTGCTGTAAAGCATATATTGAAGTACCTTAGAGGGACTAGAGATTATATGATAGTTTACAAGGCAGATAATTTACTCCCTATGGGTTACACGGATTCAGACTTCCAATCAGATAGGGACAATAGTAAGTTGACCTAGGGGTTTTGTGTTTACTTTAGGAAATGAAGTCATAACTATGGAGGAGTGTTAAGCATAGGTGCTTTTTCGGACTCAACCATAGAAGCTGAGTATGTGGCAGCCTCTGAGGCAGTCATAGAAGCAGAATGGCTCAGAAACTTCATGATGGACTTAAACATGATTTCTGGTTTGTCCAAAAATTATTACAATAATAATGGTGCAGTAGCAAACTTGAAGAAATCATAAGTCCATAAGGCAAGTAAACACAATAGAGCGCAAGTACCACCCAATACGAGACATCGTATAACGAGGAGATGTTGTTGTTGCCGAGTTGCATCAGATGATAACCTGAGAGAACCTTTCACTAAGGCCCTTAAGGCAAGAGCTTTTGATGGGCATGTTGAAGGGTTAGGAATCAGATGTATGGCAGGGTATATGGCAGCATAGTCTTTTAGTATAAGTAGGAGATTGTCAGAGTGTATACTAAAAGCCTAGCTTTTTGTATAAACATTTATTTTAGAAATAAGAATCACATTGGTCAAATGTCTACATTTATATGCTAAGTGTCACTACAAGAAAAAAGCTAAACAACAACGCTTTTTTGGCGTTGTCGTATGTACTTAAAAAGTGATGTTGTAGATGGTGTTGTAGAAAGTCATATCAAAGACAACGCTTTAAAAGCGTTGTGGTTGGTCACAAAGACAACGCTTTTTAAGCGTTGTCTTTTCGTTCTTAAAAAGCGTTGTTATAGATGCTGTTGTAAAAATGCACATATCAAAGACAACGCTTTAAAAGCGTTGTGGTTGGTCACAAAGACAACGCTTTTTAAGCGTTGTCTATTCGTTCTTAAAAAGCGTTGTTAAAGATGTTGTTGTAAAAATGCACATATCAAAGACAACGCTTTAAAAGCGTTGTGGTTGGTCTCAAAGACATTATTTTTTAAGCGTTGTCTTTTATTACTTAAAAACGTTGTCTTTTTAAATTTATAAAAATAGTGTTTTCTTTAAATAGCAAAAATTATAAAAATACTCAAAATTTACATATAATTGAATATCCACAACCACAATCATTTTTATAATAAGACTATTTAACAAATAAATAAAACTTTATATTATACAAACAAAATGTATACATATTGATCCACAAATTAAATTTGTATCATACAAGTAAAAGACAACGACATTTGCGGACATTTGCGGACTGGTGCTGCTTAGTCCAGTAAAAGAGCTCACTTGGGACATTTGCGGACTTTGCTGCCCACCAACAGCAAGTTGCTCCTGCTCCTGATCTTGCTCCCTCAAAGCAATAATGTAATCATAGGTGCTGATTCCCTGTAAGCGCATCCATGTAGAGTAGCATGAGCTAGTTAAAGTGTCAATTTTCTCCAGAATTGATGAATAAACAACACCATATCGTTCAAATTCTACTATTTGTTTTCCACTATGGAAAATCTATCAGTTAAATAACAAGCTGTAATAGTTCAGTTGGATAATAAGTTTCAGTAATGCTCAGTGTATGGATGAATGCAAAGAATTTGAAAATATAAAAGATATATTCCTTGAAATAGAGATATTTGACCGGATACATAGGTTTGTTTTATATAAATGTAGGAGCTGTGTAACTGGTAGTGTTTGCTGTGTCACAAGTAGAAATATGAAAGTAGTGTACCTTTTTTATTAAAAGAATATGGAAGAAGAAAAGTTGTGCAACTGGAAGAGTAGCAACCATGGCTAATAAAGTGCACACAGCCTGCATTATAGAGACATTATCAAATTAGTATCAGAACCTTGAAAAATCCTCATTATGATGTGTGATTTTCATTCATTTTCTCTTCTGAGTACTCACCACCACAATGATAAAGGGTGCCAAGGAAAAGCTACTACCCAGCTTTGAAACAATTTCAGCAGAAAATCTCCTTCTCTCAACAAAACACAGTATCAGCACAAGCATCCCAACAGCTCACTGCAGAATAAGCTGGCCCAAGGTGCACAAAGCATGGAGACCAATCAATAGTCAATCAGAATGAAAAGGACCTGACATAAAATGCATTCTATGTATCAGGTCCTTCACGTACTAAGAAAATAGTATCTTCTAAGTTGATGCACACAGATGATAAATCTACACTAAGAAAATAGTGTCAATCACTATGATTAATGAATACAACTATTGGAATGGTAGGAAATATTTGTGCTTACCAAGAGAAGAGCAAACACCATGAGGATGAAGAACCTTTTGTAATTTTTTCTTCCTATGCAGTTATTGATCCACTACAAGGAAAGATGAATACTGCATATTACTACAAGATAACAAAACATATAAGGTTGTGAATGGAGAAAACCCTCACCCTGCAATGATGATCAAAGCCATCAACGCATTTGTCACAGACTCTACAATGCTTACTATATTTTAGAACCTGCAATACAAACAGATAGAAATCATTAGAGAAAAACCAAGTTAATATAAAGCACATAAGAACTTTATTTTCTTGAAAAGATTGTGTGGCTCATCGTAAATGAGATCTCTATCACCTTTCTCCCTAATAACCAATATTCTGAATTATCCATCTTTTATGGTTATGCATTTGTCCAAAGGCCATCTGATCAAGCAATCAAAAAAAGTAAATTACTCATCTTACTGTCCTATTCTTTTTAAGACATCCTACCACACCACATGAGAAGCACCCACATTGTTTTGGTTAGCCTAGAAATTTGCAACTTATCACCTCGAATCCCAACGGTGGCATCACTCTGAATTATTGCACAACTTCTCCATCCATAGCAATCCAAACATCAGAACACGAAATGGCGAAGAAATATTACCTTAGTTAAGATGGAAGATTAAAAGTATTGATCAGGAAGAGACCAACAACTTTAGAAGCCTCGAAGTTTTAAATTTTGTCCATGCTGGTTGGCACAGGGAAAAAAAATTCATTCCATCTGCCAACTGGCACACGAAAAATAACAAAACTGAAGTGTTCCTCTTTGTCGGTTGAAACCTACTATGTCACCTCATTGCCAATTGAAACCCACTGCATCCCCTCACGAGCAGTCTTCTGAACAGCCACCCACTGCATCCCCTCACGAGCAGTGTCACTTAACATGGCCAATATATATGCTTGGAGAAGATGACTTGTTTCAGAAGCTTTTTAGATCAAAGATACGAAGATGACTAGAGGATCTGGCTTTTTGACTTGAAGCTGGTTCAAAGAAGACAAATCAAATATACAAATACTAAGATGAAAGCATAATGAAGTAGTTAACTTTTTCTACTTTACCTGATTATAAGATCTATAGCTTCTTGCTCAGTATTTTGCTGCACGAGTAATTATTAGAAAAACAAACCCAATAGTGGAACAAAAGCTAGATAAAGAAACTAGATAATTTACACTGACAGAACTTTACAGAATAACATATAATACAGTGCTTTGTACTTGCATATTAATCCAGAAAACATCCTTTCACCTAAGTGACAATTTTTCCAAAACATCATCATTCACAAAACATCATCATTCACTAAAAATTTTCACAAGTTTTTAAACTTCAGTGACAACTTTTCTTTGGGGTCAATTGCTCAAGGTCGATCTGGTAACTATGCACTGCATCAAAAATTGGCATTAACTATGATTCCACCAAAAACCACCATTCCATGAACTTAAATCTAAATAGAATTATGGCAACTATCATTCCATACCTATTCATAAATATGATCTTGTATGCACTCCGCCAACTCGGACCGAACCTCATCAATTTGTTCACGAGAGTACCCTATTTTTGTGAACTGTGAGCATACACAATTTATGTTAATGGAAAAATAATCAACACTGATCACTTTGCAATTTTAAATAGTTTATGTCAAATAATTTGAGATAAGCTAAATAATGTTACTATTGATTGCAGTGAATCTCTCTCAATAGTCTCAACTTCTTCAATAATTTCTCTCATAAAGCGCATCACAAAAAAACCACATTGTTTCGCATCCGGTTGTTGAGGAGCCTATATATAGTAATTAGAGTCAAATTGTTAATGAAAATTATACACATTACAATATATGTTAAACAAAAGTACACATACCTTAACTACTTCCCACTTAACATTTTTCCTACCTTTCCTTCCCTTGGTTGAATTAAACAATTTTAAGGCCCTTCATACGTTAAGAATATTTGTTAAATAAGATTTTTATTATAATAAATATTTACTAAAAGAAATCTGAACTCACATTTCCATTACGTATTTTGAATCATCATCGCGAATGCGGCAACTTAGGGAATCCAGCAGGTAAATAGCATCCTTGTAAGGTTCAATAACACTAAGATTCCAATGGAAACTAGGCAAATACATAGGATTAGATCATAAAATTGAATAAATTATCGAAAGGAAGCAATTGAAAGTGATGTTTTACTTCTTGCTTACCCGACATTACATGGCACTAACACTAGTTGATCTGTTGATGCACTTGTCAGCTTATCTGCTAAAAGAGTTGCCCTTTGATTCAGGGTTTCAAGCTTAACTGATTTGTCTTGTGCCGTTTTTGCCAGATATGGGAGTTTGTGAGGATTCATAAATCTGAATTTCTTTGTCTTGGTATCTTTCACCATCTTTTTATACAGACACCTATCATTGCAAAGAAAAAAAATATTTAGATACTAAATAATAAAATTTAGATACAAAACACTCATAATAAGTTGGAAAAAATAATGATCACTCATAACACTAAGTTATGGCTGATGATAGTAACATCCATACATGAGAACTTACTATGAACAGTCTTGCATATTAAACATACCAGAAATGTATACATGCAAATTCTTTTATTTCTTGAGGACAAGCACATTTAAGATACTTAAAAATATACAAGAAAAAAGATATGAGCAAAGTACTTCCTGTCTAGAAGAACAAATGGCAGAAGGCAAACATTAAGGGCCGGTTGAAAATGAATGAGCTATATTTATGTAAAGTGTACCACATCAATTGATATTATTAAACCTCTCAATAGAAATGATGAACTATTAACTTAATGAGAATAACATGGTATGAGAAAATTACTAGAAGTTGAATTTTTCAAGAGTAAACTTGTTCACACAACAATATTAGTAAACTTCTTGCAGTTCAAATCAGGGATTTTCTGTCTTGCCAGCTATTAGACTTTCCCAACCAACATAAAGCAATGCAGTAATTTCCCAGCATAAGTAAAGCAATGCAGTTGCAACTGAGAAAATAATATTTAGATACTAAATAATAAAATTTACTAACAAAACAATCATGTGGATTAAAAAATAATGATCACTCATAATAAGTTGGTGAAATTGTAACAATAAACCATAATAAGTTGCTAAAATTGGGAAGCAAACATGTGATGAAAAAGTTGTTGAAATTGCTTAAATAAACTTACTTACCATATGTAGGCAACGATCAAATTTCCTGAAATTGCCTCCAAATGATACAAAGAATTGATGTCCTCAAGGTCAAGAAAAAGTTCACAATCTTCATCAAACACTTCATTATCTAAGCACATTGATATACATTTTCCTCCATCTAGAGCATGCTTACTGTAACAATATAACATATGTAATGCTCTTGGGACACTTGTTGACAAAGTAGGTTTTGATTTTTTTCGTTCAAACTTCTTCCTTCTAGGCTTCTAATAATTTCAAATATAAACAAGTTAGATAGCTAGGTTGAATAATAATAAAGTGGCAATATAATTAGAAATATAATAATAAAGTGACAATATAATTAGAAATATAATATCTCATATACCTCATCTTGCTTCACAATCTGTTGTTCAGGCCAAGCCACAACAGTTCCTATGGCATCACCAATTACTTCACATTCACTTGGAATTGGATATGGCAAAGGAGCGGATTTGTCCACTGCTTGATCAATGGAGACTCGAATGCAATTCTTGGGAAATGGAATACCATGAAGCATTTTTTCCATGCCATTCAAACAAACAATTGTACCATATGCAGCAATATTTGAGCAAGATTCCAATGTCAATGCAACTGATTGACCCTAAAATATTAAAAAAAAACATGTTGATTATATTTAGTTTATAATGCTATAATAATAATGAATATCACTATAACTTGTATTTTACCTGTAAAACTTCGTCTTTACCCACAATCTGTACGTCATCTTCTTCAATATTCTTCTGATGAAACTTCACCGAGCAACTGCCTTTGTCATCAATTGAATTGTCCCATGCACCCCTTTTATGCATTAATGCTTCAAGTTTTTGGATGCGTACATCTTGTTCTAAAATTTGCATCTTCGCCTCCTTCAGCTCCCTTTTATGCTCAGCGATTATATCTAGGGTAACATCATATTTCTTCCTTGTTCTACCAACATTGAAATAGATTGTTGGGTTGATATGACCTCCGATACCCCGGACACGCCCAGAATATTCCTGAGTTTCAAGTGCCTTGGTAAGAATATCCTCTTTTGCTCCTTCGCATTGCAGCTTACCCTCCCTCTTTTGCTGTATATATTCATCCTGTAATGCAACATTAAAAAGAATTATCAGTACTTTACCAAGGATAATTACCAAGGATATGCAATATTGGTTTAAAAAATACTGATGTCCAGGCCGGTTCTTCCCCAAGTAAACCACTGCATGTAATAGACTTTTCGACTTGATCTCTTCTCCAAGTAAGAACATTTCAAACCTAGATACCTAGTAAATCCACATCTGTTCTATATAAACCCGTCACCTCTAAGCTCTCAATGCATTCATTCACCATTTACTTCCTCAATACATGCTCTAGTACTGAGAATTCAAGCTATGCAAGGAATGGCTGTTAAACTCCTCATTGCACTGCTTGCCTTGGCTTCCTCACGCAAAGGGTATGCATGCATGCAACTTTACTCTCGAAAACTAGAAGATATATTGAAGTCATTATCAGAAGAACATGAAAATTTACTTACAATCTTGTGTACTGTGTCCACCAAATCTTCACCTTCAAACTCTCCTCCTTTGTTGGCGCGTCCTTTCTTCCACATAATAGCTCTATTGATGTCATTATCATCACATAATTCAGTCCCCTACAACAAAGAAAAATCAAATAACAAATGTGAAATAATTTAATGTGAATCAATTAGAGGGTTCTTAGAGGAAATATATTTTAAAAATACTTACAATTTCTTCAGCAAAGCGTGCATACCCTTTGCGTGAGAGTCGATGAGGATATCTATTTTTTTTCCTTCGCTCTTTTTGTTGATCACTGAGTTTCTAGTTATTTCAAACAGGCGACATATCAAATTTGAATAATACATAATGAATTATGATCGAATAGTTTCAAAAGAAAAAATTTAGAATCTTACAATGAAATCTTCAGAAATGCGACTAATGACAAACGCACGCCAATCTTCTCTTGTAATTTCAAAGCCAATAGGTGGCTCATTCAACTCCTCAGGTTTGTCACGCCTGCTTAAAATAAATTTTTGGGTGAGATGGGTCTTGTATTGCCTCCACTTACTATTTGCAGACCTCAAACATCCCTTTTTCCACTTTGAGTCAACATTATAAATCAACTGTACATCAAATAAGTGGAAAACATTAATAAGATTAATTAAGACAAACATAAAATATATCTATCATTAGTAGTGAAATATTATAATTGTTAAAACATGCTAACTTGCTTACATTGACTGATTCCCATATTAATTCTTTGACAGCAATTGGGACTTGCTTCCATGTCTTGTATTTAATATTAACCTTTTGCCGAGCCAAGACACCAATGTAACTTTGCATGGCTACAGCAGCTGGTCCTATCGGTTGTCCAAAATTATTGAATGACACCTCATTTCTAATACCTTGCATTCTTTGCTTTGTAATCTTATCCAACTGTGTGCGACCTCTAGAAGTTCTTGAGGAGATAGTGTCTTTGGAATCCAACACTTTATCACCCTCGCAACTCTCTTCACGGGCAGCTGTAATGACTTCTTTACCCTTGTCCAACTTTGCAAGTTGCCCTATTCTCTTACTCTTTCTAGTAGAATCCATTGATCTGTAACAACTTAGACTGATCAACATAAGTTTAGTTAGAAACATGCATAAACTCACAGCAAGATGATATATTTACACCAACAAATTCACAACAGTATGAAAAAAAATAAAAGATAAAAGCAGAAACTTGCAGCAACATCACAACATATCTGATTCGAATTAAAGTGAGGAATATAACATATTAATATTGTCCACAAATTCATCCTCATAGGTAAATTGTTTACACACTTATATTCAAAAGCAAAAATTCAGCAATTAAATATTGTCAATCCAACTTCCATCACAGTCTTCACGAATACATGGTGGTTCATTATCATCTTCTCCGTCAATATCCATTGATGGTAACCCCCTACTAAAACATTGATAGTGGATAGCAGTGTCCTCTAACTCTTCGCCCTTTAGGTATTCAAAGTAGTCTCTGTTTGGTGTTGCAAGTACAACACTCCATAAAGGATCTTCAGGATCTTCAATGTAAAATACTTGCTTTGCTTGGCTTGCTAGGATAAAAGCGTCAGATTTGAATCCAAGTCTATTGAGATTTACCAATGTGAAACCAAGATCATCTACTTTAATGCCGTTATTATGCTCCACCCAATTACATTTAAACATTGGAAGTTGAAATTTATGGTAATCAACTACCCATATTTCTTCTATAACTCCATAAAAAACCATATCTGACACAATAGGATTTTTATCCTTTGCACTTGCAACTTGCATTGTCTTTGCAACTAAGCTGACTTCGGAGTTTTGAACAACTCGTATAGCATCACGCTCTTTTGTAGCATAAGTAACCCCATCAATCAAATAGCTAGAGTATTTTAGTACTTGCTTGTTAGGCCCGCAAGCTATCCACATCAATCTTTCTGAAACTTGATGAGTGGAATGGTCAACTACATCAGCAACCTAAATTTTTTATGCAATAAATTTTTAATTATGCATAAATATGAAAATGAATGTATGCCAATATGTAATACTAAAGAAACTTACACGATCACGCAACCAAGTAATAAACGTTCGATTATGCTCATCTTGTAACCACTTCTTGGACTTAGCCTTACGAGGAAATCTTGCATTCAAATACGTCATGTGTTCCCTAATCAAATTATTTGGTATAAATAAACCAACAGAATGTAAGCAAACCACATTAAAATATTAATAAGTTAGATACATTACTCGATATAGAGATCAATCTCAGCATCATTTGCCAATACATAACGATGTGCTTGCGTCAACTCATCGTGAGTAGTGGAGTAGACTACTGCACCTGATAAAGGCTTAGTAAGTTCTATTTGTCGATGACTTGATGGGATCCCAATTGTGTGCACACTAGACAGATAGTCTGAGCAAAATTCAATAGCCTCTTCAGCAATATAAGATTCAGCCATACACCCTTCAGGTCGATTGCGATTTCGCACATAACCTTTCAAAATCTTCATGTATCTTTCAAATGGATACATATACCTATACCAAACCGGTCCACACAGTTTCACCTCCCGCACAAGATGAACACTTAAATGAACCATTATATCAAAAAATGAAGGGGGGAAATACTTTTCAAGTAAACACAATATTGTCACAATCTCTCTTTGCATATCATCCATCCTTGAAACATCTATCACTTTATTACATAACACATTGAAGAAGAAACACAAGCGAGTGATAGTGTCTCTAACATGTTTGGGCAAAACACCACGTATCGCCACAGGAAGCAATTGTTGCATTAAAGTGTGGTAGTCGTGTGACTTAAGGCCAATAAGTTTTAAGTCCTTCAACGACACGAGGTTTTTAACATTAGATGAGTAACATGATGGAAGTTGTATTCCAAACAAAGAATTCAAAATTTTCCTTTTCTCATCCTTACTAAGTGTATAACAAGCTGCTGGCAAAAATGTTTTCTTCTCCCCCATCCTTGGTGCCAAATCTGTCCTGACATTCATTTCCAAAAGGTTTAATCTCGCTGCTACTCCATCCTTTGTTTTTCCTGGAATATCAAGTAACGTTCCGATAAGACTTTCACAAATATTCTTTTCAATGTGCATCACATCAAGAACATGTCGAATGTATAGATGTTTCCAATACTGAAGTTCAAAGAAAATTGATTTTTTTTTCCAGCATGATTTTACATCATCATTCGACTGAGACTTTCTACTCATTTTTCCCCAATGACAATTAATTCTTTCAACTCTTTCAAAAACTTCATCGCCACTTAATGGTTTTGGAGCAGGGTTAAATTCTTGGTTCCCATTAAATGCCTTCCGTTGCCTTCGATAAGGATGAGTTGCAGGTAGAAACCTTCTATGACCTGTATAAGACATTTTCCTACTATGCTTCAACCTTGTTGAATAGGTATCTTCACCACAAATAGGACATGCATGATATCCTTTCACAATGCATCGTGACATGTTCCCATATGCAGGAAAATCATTGATCGTCCATAATAAGATAGCCCTAAGCATAAAAGTTTCTTGGCGATATGCATCATATGCTTCGACACCTATATCCCATAAGCATTTTAAGTCATCAATTAGAGGTGCTAAGTAAACATCAATATCATTTCCCGGCTGTTTGGGACCAGAAATTAACAATGTGAGCATCATAAATTTTCTCTTCATACACAACCATGGAGGAAGATTATAAGTAATCATTAAAACTGGCCAACAACTATATGCAGAACTCATTAAACCATGAGGATTCATCCCATCAGCTGATATAGCCAATCTGAGATTTCTTGCCTCAATACCAAAATCTGGCCATTTGCGATCAACTATTTTCCAAGAAGGTGTATCAGCTGGATGGCGTAAATATCCATCACAAAGTCTTTTTTCGGCATGCCAAGTCAACTCCTTAGATATCTCTTTATTCCGAAACATTCTTTGAAATCTTGGAATAGGGGGGAAGTACCACAAAACCTTGGCAGGAATTCCTTCATTTATAATATTTTTTTTCCCAACTTCCACCTTGACATCCCGCAAGTAGGGCAATTAGTTAAATCCTCATACTCCTTCCGGTATAAGATACAATCATTAGGACAAGCGTGAATTTTTACATAATCCATCCCTAATGCAGATAAGCTTTTCTTTGCATCATACAGAGATAAAGGCAATTTATTGTCATCTGGAAGTATTTCTCCTAACAAACTGAGTAGGTCAGTGAAACTTTTATCACTCCAACTATATTTGGCCTTCAAGTTGAATAATTTCACAATTGCAGATAACCTTGTAAATTTAGTGCATCCCGGATATAAAGGTGTCTCGGCATCTTCAAGAAGCTTATTGAATTGGGTTGGATTCTCGGCATAACTATCATATGCATCATGAACCATATTTATTGGTTCCTCACGAACATATTCATTTGGCCCTACTTGGTCACTTTCATTTTGTGAAATCCCTATCGTAGATCTTTCGCTGTGCCATATCCATGTATGATATGTCATATCTATACCGTTACAATACAGATGTGCCCTGATAGTTTGTATATTTTTCTTCTTTAGATTGCCACATTTTGCACATGGGCAAGATATTCCCATATTCGGATCATTAGTGTTTTCCATTGCAAATTGCAAGAAAGACTCAACTCCATTCTCATATTCACGTGATAGTCTATCCTTTGACATCCAATCTTTGTCCATTCTTTATAACTAATCAATCAACAATGAGCTAATACCTAAAAATATTAACACAAACAATAGTGTGAAACTATAACAAAATATTTAAACAATTAATCAAAATTGTATTTCTACCTGAAAATTTTTGACCATACAGGTTTCTCATCAAAATGCAATCCCAATAGCAATTTTCTCACTTGGGGAGATAACCTAGTTATCTATATTATCCATATGTACATGTTTGTTAGAGTCTACGTATAGGTAGTTAGGTACTTTTGCCTTGGTATAAATTGTAGAGTCATATAATATTGGAGCATTCACCAAAACATATTCTCTATTGAAACATGTTAACCTTTAGTTGAAAAATGAAACCATTCCAGGAAAATGCTTGAATTATAACTTATAATAAGCAACTTTGTTTCTTTAGCACTTGAGAATCTGCAACTTCCTCAAAGGGACATCAACATAAGCAACTCAATGCAATAGTGCATGATGTATTAAATCATACTTAAGCCATTAAGCTCTTAGAAGGCAAGTGACATAAATATAACAATAGTAGTTGATATAAATTCAACAAACTGAGTAGGCACAAGTCACTGCCCAGAATTAAGATGAGATAATGCAGAACACAAGTTTTAGATACAATAAAAATGAGAGATATTCTCTGCGCATTAAGGGTACACAATAAAAATAATAGTAGAATAACACTAGAGATTGATTATTTTCAAGCTGCACATTATACCTGACGACAAAGAAAGGCTGGAATGTGAATAATATCTGCAACTTGGCCAACAGCTTCACACTGAATTTGAGAAAAAAGGATAGCATGTTATATGCTTCATGCTATTTTTAAGGATTAATACCTACTGCCAAAGTCTATAGCTAAACGTTTAAAAATTCCAGATTAAATCATGAGAAAATACAATCAGGGGAGGGGGAAAATTGATGCAGTATGAATCCGGCAAAATGGCTAGTTCGGAAAATAATCAAAAATAAACAAAATCTTATTCTAGAGGGATGGAAGAAATTTTACCTTTCTTTCTTCCGTTCCTCCTACTCTCGAATCTGCTCTGCGAGGAAGGAACTAAGATCGAAGGGTTCAGAGGAGTTGAGGAGCCGTGAGAAGATTAGGAAGGGTAAGCTGACTTTGATTGAGGAGATGGGGAAATGCGAGATTAGGGATCTCGACTTGGAGGAGTTGGGCCGGCGTGAGGAGTTTTGCGTGAGGAGTTTGGGTCGAGATTAGGGTTCAGAGGAGATCACGCGGCAAGGAGAGGAGAAGGCGCTCGTGGAGAGGAGAAGGCGCTCGTGGAGAGGAGTGGAGAGGAGAAGGCGCTCGTGGAGAGGAGAAGGAGAGGAGAAGGCACTCGTGGAGACGCCATTACGAAGGGATGAGAGAGCGAAGTCGAGAACGAGCAGTGAAGGTAAGGAAGAGCAGAGAGAGGGAGGAACAGTGAGGGCAAGAGCAAAGATATCGAGGAGCCGGATCGAAGAACCGCGTGGCAGTGCTACGGCTCCGTCGGATAGTAGAAGAAATTGAGGGATCTCGGCTCCGTCGGCTCCGCCGTGAGAAGATTAGGAAGGGTAAGCTGACTTTGATTGAGGAGATGGGGAAATGCGAGATTAGGGATCTCGACTTGGAGGAGTTGGGCCGGCGTGAGGAGTTTTGCGTGAGGAGTTTGGGTCGAGATTAGGGTTCAGAGGAGATCACGCGGCAAGGAGAGGAGAAGGCGCTCGTGGAGAGGAGAAGGCGCTCGTGGAGAGGAGTGGAGAGGAGAAGGCGCTCGTGGAGAGGAGAAGGAGAGGAGAAGGCACTCGTGGAGAGGAGTGGTGAGGAGAAGGCGCGCGCGCGTTGAGGGTTTAGAGTTTAGCAAAGCGAGGGCTGTGAATTTATTTTAAGTGAGTTTAGGGGAAACATACACAACACTTTAAAAAACATTTTTTAAAAAAATGTTGTCTTTGACCATAAACAACAACACTAAAGACAACACTTCATTAAAAACCGTTGTCTTTAGTAAAAAGTAAATACCATAGACAACGCTTTTCACTAAAAGCGTTGTAAAACAAAGAACGACAACGTTTTTATTAAAAAGCGTTGTCTATTGGGTGTTGTTGAATGCAAAAATTCTTGTAGTGTGTAGTTGTTCAATTAATTTATATTGTAGATAACATGGTGTGTGGTGTCACACACAGAAGATAATGTTATCAATTCTTTATAAATTATAAACAGTAGCTCACGAATAAGATGGAAAGGAACAAACCATTACAATAGTCGTAATGTAATTAGGTATTAGTTTATCTTGACTAATAAATTACACTAGTACACTCTGAGTGTATTGAGCAGGACCATTTAAGGTAAGTTCTTTTTATACTAACTTAATAAAAGAACAAAACCTTAGTTATTATGGAAGTGTGTGCTCTTAATCCTAATATAATAACAAGTACTTATATTTAGTATTTATTTCTTTGACTTATAAAAGGGTGAGATTTAGCTCAATAAATCAAAAGGCCTGATAAGTTGGGAAGTGATATTATTTATAGTGTGTGTTGTTGATTATAGAAGAAAACTGTGTCCTAGTAATCTAGGTTGATAATGTCCCCAAGAGGAGCTCATAAAGATTGTCATGTTAAACCTTGCAGGTGGACTTAGTACGACATGACAATAAGGTTGAGTGGTACTACTCTTGGACTAAAATATTAATTAAAGAGAGTTGTCAGTAACTCATTTAATTAGTGGGCATTCGACTTCTTAAACACAGGGAGACTAACACAATCATAATAAGAAGAAGCCCAAAATGTAATTTGGGATTAGTGCGGTAGTTCAATGATAATTCTTTAGTGGTATGAATTATTATTGATAAAATTAAGTTGGGTGTTCGGGGCGAACACGGGAAGCTTAATTTCGTCGGGAGACCAAAATCAATTCCTCCTCTCGGTCCCTATCGTAGCCTCTTGTATATAGAGAATTAAACCCACCACATACCCACTTCCTACCCACCCTTAGGTGGCCGGCCATGCAAGCTTGGAGTCCAACCTTGGGTCGGCCAAGCCAAGGGATGAGCCAAGTGAAGGGGGGTCGACCATAGCTTGGAGCCCAAGCTTGTTGTGGTCGGCCCTAATAAAATTAAAAGATTTTATTTTAAAATCTTTTCTTATGTGGATATCATAGTTTTAAAATAGAGAGTTTAAAATTTAAATATTTCCTTTTATTGCTTTCTACAAAAGATTAAGTGAAAGATTTGATATCTTTCCTTATTTGTAGTTAAAAGGAATATTTTAATTTTTGATAAAACTTTCCTTTTTATAACTATGTTCATGATTTAAAAAGAGAGTTTTAAAATTAAATATTTCCTTTTATAAGTTTCTACAAAAGATTAAGAAAAGATTTGATATCTTTCCTTATTTGTAGATTGAAAGGAAGATTTTAATTTTAGAGAAATTTTTTCTTTTTTGAAATCATCCACATGTTTTAATAGAGATATTTTAATTTATAAAATTTCCTTTTATAACCAACCATGAAGGGAAAAATTATTAGAGAAATTTTTATTTTAAAAACTTCCGAAAACAAATAAGGAAGTTTTAATTTTTGTGTTTAAAACTTGCCTTATTTGGAGCTTGTGATGTGGTCGGCCATGATAAGGGTTAAAAGGAAAGTTTAATTAAATTTTCCTTATTAACCAAAGGCAAGGAATATAAGGGAATTTTAATTATAATTAAATTTCCTTATTTGCCAAGACCAAGGAATATAAAAGAGGAGGTAGAGGTATCTCACCTCATAATAACTCTCTTCTATTTTTCCTCTCTCTTTTCTTCCTTGGTGGTGGTCGGCCATATCATCTCCTCCTCCTCCTTAGTGGCCGAACCTCATCAATCTCTAGGAGCTTGTTTTGGTGGTCGGATCTAGCTTGGAGAAGAAGAAGAGAAAGGAGGTTTTGTTTCCTAGTTTTCCTTGGAGCTTGATTGGTGGCCGAGACTTATAATCTCTTGGAGAAGGTTGCTTGGCCGAATCTTGGAAGAAGGAAGAAGAAGGGCTTGGGTGGTTCTCATCTCGGTAGATCGTCGCCCACATGAAGTCCGAGATAAGAAGAGGAATACGGTAGAAGATCAAGAGGTTGTTGCTTACAAAGAAAGGTATAACTAGTAATTATTTTCCGCATCATACTAGTTTTTCTTTGTATGAATTCCAAACACAAGAGGTATATAATTCTAGGTTTCGAATTTGTGATTCGAGTTTGTGTTTTTTTTTGTTTTTCGAATTTGTGATTCGATTGTTCCTTTTGGTTAAACCTAAGGTTATATAAGGAAATTAAATATTAGATTTCATTGAAAGGCATTGTCTAGGAAGTGGTGGATGCTCCCATATCCAAAAAGGCCTAGTGCCTCGCCATGTTTAATCTGGAAGCCGATTTCTGAAATTAATATTTAATTGAATTTGTAACATGGGTGGATTT